>NC_136268.1:34896689-34964189 GCF_964187855.1 Myxine glutinosa
TGACAAATAACTTTAATAACAAACGTATAATTATATACTGTACAATGAACTGTATCATCAACAACCTAATCGGTATAACTCCGAGCGGATAGCTTTAACCTTTGAAGTCGAACTTTATTTATTTTTACGGAAAAACCCGGGAATTTAAAAGCGAAAAAATAAATAATTAAATGTCTTCTCCAAACTTTATACCTGAACCCCTGCGGACACTCCGACAAGTAGTCTTATTGATTCTTAGGCCTATATATCAGTAACGTCACACATATTGAGAGTATCTGCGCATACAGGTACGGGACAGGTAATTAAGGCAATAGCAGGCATTCCAGAGTTGAACGCGAGTACAGTAGTCGGTAGCGCAGGTAGTGGGAGGTGTTAAGCTTCGGTTTTTGCTCCGGAGCTCTCGCCGTGCAATGGACGCACTCTTCCCCGTGACCCCCGTAAGCCAATAAGGAGCGATCCGCGAACGGGCGCGAGCGCATAGGCTCCGTGCACGCCGAGTCCATTTATTACGTGCGGTGGGCGGAGCCCGCGTTGATTGGTCGGTGGCGCGCCGACTCGCTCTGCCGCCCGAAACAGCTCGCGATAGGCGTCGGCGTTGAAGTACGGTCATCGATGAGAAGCGGAATCGATAGTAGTCTCCGTGAGTCGTACGTGATCGAAGGGCGGTGGTTCGTTCGGTGAGGGCGAGCTCTTGATGGCCCGCCACGTTCTGCACAACCTTTGATCGAAACGCGCAGCGAGTGACGTCACGTCGCGATTACCTTTTCAGTTCCAAACGAAACGAGCGCCCTGGCTGAACTTTGCTTCGAATACGACGAAATAAAAATGCTGTTGAAATTCCAAGACAACGTTAAATATTCTCTGTTCCCCGTAAGTACGCGGTCGGCGCTGTTTATACGATGACGTGAAGGTGTGCGGACTCACCTGTATGTGCGTGCGCGTGAGTGTTTCCGCGAAATGCCGGGTGCTTGTCTACTTACCTGGTCGTCGTGTCGATACGTTTGAGCTTTTACTCCGAGTGGGACACAGCCAAGTGTCCACTCGTGTTTTGTCCAGGTAGTCGCATTGGTATCGGTTGCCGTTGTAGAACCATTTGTGACGATGCGTACGTATTATCTAGATATATATTTATATATTGTATTAATTTAAGGTTGTAATAAAATGTAATAAATCGAACACGAAATGCTGATTGTACGATTTTTTCGTACCGACTTTCGTTATACCTGTTTGCTTTTGCCGCCTTTTTTAAAATTCCGTACGTTCTGCAATGTATCGGCGTACCTGGCGTACCTGCTTTATAACGTTCACCTGGTGATTCTTTGTTCTCCAGGAGCGCCAAGACCCCACCGGAGCTCATGGCTCATCCCGGCTCTCGCAGCTCAGCCAATCGGGGAACTTCGGTGGGAGTCCCCAGCTCGGCCATACGCAGGTGTCCGCGGACTTCCAGCACCCCTACTTCCCCCCGCCGTACCAGCCTCTACCCGCGGGGTATGCGCAACCTCAGGAACCTTATGCGCACGACCCGTTCTCATTCAATTCGCTGCACCATCACCACCAGTACCACCCGCAGACCCAGGGTTGGCCGGTCGTGCAGCGGCAGCAGTCCTCTCCGCACCAGGACACCTCGCTGCTCTCCCAGGTGTCCGTGGGTGGTGGAGGCGGCTTACCTGGGCGCGCGCTCTCCTTGGATCAGTGCCGAGAGCATTACCTGGACGTCCGTCGGCCGGACGTGCTGCTGCACAGTAGTATCGAGCCCGCGCCGTTGCCGAGCAACCTATCGCTCCAAGTGATACCTGTGTCTTCGCTGCACGACGAAGAGGTATTTATCGCCGTCGGTATTGGACGTTGTCTTTTCCAGGGATAACATTTGGAATCTCGTCCGTTGAGGTTAACATCGCATTGTGGCTCCAGCTCGCCAGGTGTGCATACCTTACAGTACCTTTAAAATGTTTTGTCTTTATATATACCTGTATGTTTTACCTGTCGGTGTCCGGCATCCTTCTCTGCACCGTTTGGCGTTTTGTGCAATTATTTTTAATGCCGAACCGTCGATAACGGGCGACGTCGCAAAGGTAACGAAAGAGTCGCACACCTGTCTATCCTGGGTTCGAAACCTGTCCCACCTCTAAACTGCCGTCCAGGTATTCCCAGGCACGTCGGGTGGACGTTAAACAGGTGTGTCCCGTCTTCCGACATTAGTTGGTAGACAAAAAAAAAAACCTTCGTGAACAGTCGGCGAGTTATCGCAGGTATCCTGAACAAATTGAAAATTCCTGCCCTAACCTTGGCCGAAAGTCGCACCTGGCCAGCCGGTTCGTGAAAGGCTTGGGTCAAGCCCAGGTTGTTGTGTTTAAAGAAGAAGAAGACCTATAATCGAGTCAATAACAGGTAATTGGGCATCTCTTAAGGCTTCACAACGGTATATTGTGTGTCAAACCTGAGACATCCTGTTCAGATACCTGGGGCGTTAAAGGTTTAATTAACGAAATTAAATAATGGAGACAATCTAAAGGTGTGTGTGTGTGTGTGTGTGTGTGTGTGTGTGTGTGTGTGTGTGTGTGTGTGTGTGTGTGTGTGTGTGTGTGTGTGTGTGTGTGTGTGTGTGTGTGTGTGTGTGTGTGTGTGTGTGTGTGCGTGCGTCCTCGCCAGGTGAGCGTGTCTTCGATATTCGATCTTGATGAATGTCGTTATTTGAACAATCTTCGTTATTTCAGCTCATCACATGTTCTTCACATAAATAGTCGCTTAGTACTTTGCTCATTTGAGTCGTCCTCATTTTGAAAACGAACAAAACAACGTGCTGCACGTGTGCAGGTGTGCAGGTACACGGCGTTCTGACGAATGTGCAAAGACCTCGTTCTCCTTTTGCAAATTCGAGTCGTTACTCATTGTTTTCATCACGTACATTGCGAGCGTCATGTGATGCAATGATTCGTCTCTGTATAATTACCCCGAACTGTGGGGTGTGTGGGGGTGGGGTTGTATGTAGTTTTGAGTGTGTGTGTGTGGTTTTGTGTGTGTTTGTGGTTTTGTGTATGTGTGGTTTTGTATGTGTGTGGTTTTGTATGTGTGTGGTTTTGTGTGTGTGTGTGTGTGTGTGTGGTTTTGTGTGTGTGTGTGGTTTTGTGTGTGTCTGTGATTTTGTGTATGTGTGGCTTTGTGTGTGTGTGGCTTTGTGTGTGTGTGGCTTTGTGTGTGGCTTTGTGTGTGTGTGTGTGTGTGTGTGTGTGTGTGTGTGTGTGTGTGTGTGTGTGTGTGTGTGTGTGTGTGTGTGTGTGTGTGTGTGTGTGTGTGGTTTTGTGTGTGTGTTTGTGGTTTTGTGTGTGTGTGTGGTTTTGTGTGTGTGTGTGGTTTTGTGTGTGTGTGTGGTTTTGTGTGTGTGTGTGGTTTTGTGTGTGTGTGTGTGGTTTTGTGTGTGTGTGGTTTTGTGTGTGTGTGTGTGGTTTTGTGTGTGTGTGTGTGGTTTTGTGTGTGTGTGTGTGTGGTTTTGTGTGTGTGTGTGTGTGGTTTTGTGTGTGTGTGTGTGGTTTTGTGTGTGTGGTTTTGTGTGTGTGTGTGGTTTTGTGTGTGTGGTTTTGTGTGTGTGGTTTTGTGTGTGTGTGTGGTTTTGTGTGTGTGGTTTTGTGTGTGTGGTTTTGTGTGTGTGTGTGGTTTTGTGTGTGTGTGTGTGGTTTTGTGTGTGTGTGTGTGGTTTTGTGTGTGTGTGTGTGGTTTTGTGTGTGTGTGTGTGGTTTTGTGTGTGTGTGTGTGTGGTTTTGTGTGTGTGTGTGTGTGTGGTTTTGTGTGTGTGGTTTTGTGTGTGTGTGTGTGGTTTTGTGTGTGGTTTTGTGTGTGTGTGTGTGGTTTTGTGTGTGTGTGTGTGTGGTTTTGTGTGTGTGTGTGTGTGTGGTTTTGTGTGTGTGTGTGTGTGTGGTTTTGTGTGTGTGGTTTTGTGTGTGTGGTTTTGTGTGTGGTTTTGTGTGTGGTTTTGTGTGTGTGTGTGTGGTTTTGTGTGTGTGTGTGTGTGGTTTTGTGTGGTTTTGTGTGTGTGTGTGTGGTTTTGTGTGTGTGTGTGTGTGTGATTGTATAGTCGTGTTGCGTGCGTCCACGCATCATTTTACTAACTAACAGCACGCGTGGTATTGTGGACAAAACGATCAACTATCATTCAAGTAAGACCACAAAAAAAAATTGGCTGTCGATGTGGATTGCACGAATT
Source organism: Myxine glutinosa (assembly GCF_964187855.1). Taxonomy (NCBI): domain Eukaryota; kingdom Metazoa; phylum Chordata; class Myxini; order Myxiniformes; family Myxinidae; genus Myxine; species Myxine glutinosa. The sequence continues at coordinate 34,900,888 of NC_136268.1, forward strand.
ATTTATTTATTCATTTATTTATTTTTTATTTTTTTTATTTTCTACTGCTCTTTGTTTTAATATTTAAATATTTTTATCTTCTATCTTAAAGTGAGCCCTTAGTTTTTTCCTTTGTTTTTGAAATTTCGATTTCGAAGTTGGGGTTAATGGACTTCATGCTCTTTCAATGGTGCAAATATCATTGGCGACTAATTTCCATCCAATTAGCCTCTAAAAGTTTGGTTCATCTAAAAAAAAACAACCTTGAGATCACAGTTCAGATATAAATCTTTGACCCCCCTTTCTCTCTGTCTTTTTAATATTTTTCAAAAAACCCTAAGAATTGAAGGATTCAGATGCATCTCTAGCAGCCATTACGAGGGTTTTTGTCATACTCCCCTCACCTGCCCATATGTGGAGCTCAAAGTTTTGATCATTGGGTTTGAAAACTTATAGGTTGGAAAAAAAAAGAAACATCTAAAAACACCAGAAATCGAGAAAGTTGCTCATTTTAACATATACAAGTATATACCTTACTCAACACAAATCCAGTCAACGAGAGGGTGTCCCGGGGGGGGGGGGGGGGGGGGGGGTAGGGGGGAGGGGTGCTCAATACCTTTCAAGTAGTTAACAAATGCTGCTAATAAAAGTTAGTTTCTATCTTTTCAGAAGGCGATGCACCAATCCCTGTCCATTATTTTGTTGACATTATCAAATGCTTCCCGGGTTTTGAAGGATGGACTTCACTTGTACGGAATTTTATGAATGCTCTTTAATGAGATTTAAAATGTCGACTTTATCCTGTTTATCTCTCACCTGTTTTGGCGAAGGAGGTTAAAAACTTACCTTATTTTGAATGATAAATGCTCGAGGTTTTGTTTTTCCATAAACGCTGCAAGGACAACTGCGATCAAGGCATAACCAGTGCGGACAATTTTATTCCTCCGCAGCCGAGGGCCGCAAGCGTTTGCTTGCGTAACCGTAACGATTCTTTTTGGTATCATCGTCTCCTTTTTCTTTGCATCCTGTAGGGTCGTGTATGGGTAGTGCCCATGCCTTTGTGCCACCGTTTGGGGTCAATCACGGTCGGATCGGCTTCGCTGCCGGGATGTCGCAAAGTGCGCCATCCCTCAAATGGACTTTAAGCCGGATGTCCCATCTACTAGCATTAGACAACTCGCGTTAAATATCCCACGCTCTTTTTCAAGAAGAGTAAGCGAGTTATCGCCGGTACCCTAAACAGATTACAAATTCCTGCGACAAACACCTTCGGTCGAATGGCAGGCCTGGCTAGCCGGTTAAAGGACCTGGGCCAAAAACCTTCCCATGCCAACCTCACCACGTGAGATTAATTGGCGCTGCTAAAGGAGAAGTAACTTTGTGAATGGCTTTCCCTTTTTTGGTTTTTTTTTTCTTTTCTTCCCCCTCCCCCCCCCCCCCCCCCCTTCATAGTTTGCTTTTTCTTTGCACTGGAAATAACACCTGATTCACGAAATTCTTTTTTGTTTTCGAAGGCAGAAGATCCTATGAATTTGAACCTCATGGAACAAGCAGATTCAGTTATAAAGAAAGGTGGGTGTGCACCTCAGAGTGATCTCAATGTTTTCCGTCAGCAACATACTGTATGCATACGATGGCACGCAATGGGCTTCAAGTTATGCATGTTGAACAGAAAAGCCTTTCTGGTAATGAGCAAGAGGTGTTCGCATTGTAATGTACTTCTGGATGTGGTTCTAATTATTCCGTCTTTGTCCTCTGTCCTTCTCCATGGCCAGTGCTTCCCAAGTCATCAGGGCATGGCTCCTTGAGCATACACAGCATGAACAAAGATGGCTACTTCCCAGGAGCGACCATGAATCCAGGAGACGTGTTCTGCTCCGTCCCTGGCCGACTGTCCCTGCTCAGCTCTACGTCGAAGTACAAGGTGACGGTGGGCGAAGTTCAACGACGTCTCTCTCCTCCAGAGTGCCTTAATGCTTCGCTTCTTGGAGGTGTCCTGCGCAGGTACGCTGATGGTGTTTCTTTCTTTTTGAAACTCTATAGCCTCAATCTCTTTAAACTGCGAAACCTGGGATGTGTGTTCTGTAAGCAAGCAATTGCTATCGCTTCTCAAGCCAGTCGTTCCGTATCGACCACTTTGCAAGCCGCTTGGCAAGTTCCTCGGCAAACGGAGCAAGCGATACAAGACAGGTGCTTCATTATGTTAGTAAAAATGGCCGCCTTAGTCGGATTCAAAAAGATACTACAACCAATTAAATGTTCAAAGGCATACCCTTGTTTATGTATACTCGTATAATTTAAAAAGTTCATTTCGTACATTAATTTTTACTCTACATTTCATCCTAATTCTTCAAGAACTCCAAACTTGCAAACCCCGTCCCAAAATGTACAGCGGTTGGTCCATAGTCCATCGATAAGCTTGGCAGGGGATCCTCCTTCTGACTCCCTGTTTATTGGTTCACGAGTTATCAAGTGACCACTACATTCGTCCTGCATGTGCGTCTGTCTGTCCGCAGCATAACTACCCGATGATATCATCCGATGCTGATGAAACTTGGGTGGGAGGTTGATATCATGATGTCGTTGTGTCCTGCCTAGAGGTGGGCGTATTACGCCCATTGTAGCTGGAGCCACGCCCAAAAAATATGTATTTTTAGGGGGTAATCAAGTTCAAGCTACATCTTCTCTGAGGGGTTTGGTGGAATCTGACAGGGGTTTCGATATTTGGTTAGGCCAATGTCATGTGTATAGCTTCACGGAGCTCGATTTTTCATTTTTCATTTTTTCTTTTCTTTTTTTTCATTTCATTTTTCACCGAATTTTCGGTATTGTGTAACTAACTAACCTCATAACTGATAATACAATATTTTCTATCTCATTTCGAGGTCAGTAACCTTCGTTTTGACATTTCCTGGCCTGTCCGGGCCTGTTTCGGTTATAGTCCGCCCTTTGTCATTGAATACTGCTCGCTTGTGAACCATCGTCGTCTCCTGACTTGTTTATCTTTCTTTCCCTCTTCCACGTACTATGTAGCCGCTCCTAACACAATATATTAGTTTGGGGGTAATTGTCACAAGAATATCGAGTAAAACTGAAAACAACGGCCTGGACAGTATTTTTTAGCTAGCTCCATGGAAAACTAGCCAGTACCATGCTAGCTTTGTTTGTTTCCATGGAGACCGCCATGTTAAGTGGAGCCGAGCGTTGCGTTCTGTTGGGGTGCTTGCTTTAGCACTTTGAATAAAGCGAGTCACTTGGCGAGCGATAGCAAGCTGCTTGGTAAAGAACACACCCCTGGATAACCAGTCGTTCTTCACAAAACGATTCATGTTTTGATGTTTTTACCTTCGAATATCACCGAATGAAAGAAAAATGTGGAATGAGTTGATCTGTACGATTATTTAATCAAACTAAAGTTAGGTAATTTCTTTTATATATTGTGCATGCATGTATGATCATTATAGAATGTAAAACGGTTGGGCCACTGTCCATCAAATTTTGCATACGTGCTCGGGTTACCAAGGGTCAGGTAATGGGCACAAACGAATCACCCCTCCGTGTGAAAATGGGGAGACAACCCGTGATTTTTCACCTGCACACGGAGAACAGTGCAAGTGGTTTAACAACTGACCCCCTGCTGGAGGAGTAGGTATTACATACCTTTTTTCACTCCTCGAGGGAACGGTTGCTACTATTACGAAAAGGAGACCCACAATGGATATGTCTGCCGGCGAAGAAGAAGTATGACCTCCAGCTTTAATGTAACAGTCCCTGCTGGCGTAGAATAATAGAAAATGGTACCGTTGGAAAGCCAATCATCAAATTTTCATGCTTGGGGTACGTGAACTCTCCAAAGCTTTTGGGAGCAGTACAGGATAGGGAAGTTTGGAGAAATCTGATCATGATTGCCACCCGGAGTCTGACACAATTTGACGGAACTAGATAGGCTTAGGGTACCAGGGTCAAGTCATGGGCTTGAAATAATTCATCCTCCTAACACCAAACCCCCTTTCATGAGTGTGAGGAGATGACTTGTGATTTTACCTTGTACGCTGGAATAGTGCAAGAGGTTTAACCAATGACATCAGAGGGAGCGGATATTGAGCGTGGGAAACGATGGCAATTCTGAAAACCAATTCTCCCGTAGGGAGTGGATTTTACTATTCATACAAAATTGGAATATGTGATGGAGGATGAGTTCCCGAATGGTGAGCAGTTGTTTGATGAAACATTTATTTCCGTGTTGTCATATTGTTTTATGATTTCTATGGTATTGTGTTTGTAGAGCTAAATCCAAGAACGGTGGTCGCTCCCTACGAGAAAACCTGGACAAGATCGGGCTGAACTTGCCTGCAGGCCGGCGTAAAGCTGCAAACGTAACGCTGCTCACCTCTCTTGTGGAAGGTACGCCATTTATTGGTCTCATCAGAAAAGGTCACCGTAAGCATTTGAGTATGCATTCGGTTGCCATAATATGACCAAATCAAAGAATACCTTCATACTCTTCTTTTATATTTTGTATCATTGGCTGAGGGGGGTGTGGCTGTCGTGCAAAGGCAGTGCCCACCTGTAGGTTAGAGGAGGAATTTGGCCAGGGTAAGGGTCTATCACCACGCTACTCTCTGAACAAAATGGTGGAATATTGCTGGCACACGGAATGCCCAGTTTTAACGTCCATCGGAGGGACGGCATACACTTCGATGCCTCGCCCTGCCTGCGAAACACTAGAATGATAGTTTATAGCTCGGCTGACATTCGAGGCTGCCAGTCCATTTTAATTCTCAAAATGTTAAGAGAAAATGCTTGGGGAGGTATTGTCATGTCATGTTGCTAATGAAAGATCAATTCCACGACTCGATTTGGCCCTGGATGTGTTGCATCTCGATTTGGTTCTCAGGGACCCGATTTGGTTGTGTGACAGCAATAACAGTATCACAGGATACACTTAGCATCCAAACAAGTGAATGATTTTCACTTGTTCCGTGCAGGTGAGGCCATTCATCTTGCCAGGGACTTTGGATATGCGAGTGAGACGGAGTTTCCAACAAAATCTGTAGCGGATTTCCTGACGAGGCAACATACGGACCATGGAGACTTGCACACTCGGAAGAACATGCTCCTGGCCACAAAGTAAGTGAAATAATTGTTGGCAAACCCATCCAAACGTACAAACGGGTGTAATAGTCTTGCGTGAACAGCGAAGCATTTGGAAAACACTTGGGGAAAAGTACTCGCTCAGAAACGATGTGCATTACCTGTCACGTTCCTGACACTATTTCTTCCCTTCCTCTAACCTCCAGGCAAATCTGTAAGGAGTTTGCCGATCTTCTTGCCCAGGATCGTTCGCCCCTTGGAAATGCACGTCCCGTGCCCATGCTCGAGACAGGAGTGCAGAGTGCACTCACGCACTTCAGTCTTCTCACGCACGGCTTTGGATCTCCAGCGATCTGTGCCGCTCTCACCGCCTTTCAGAATTACCTCAACGAAGCCCTCAAAGCCATCGACAGGATGTACTCGGGTGGCGAAAGTGATGGGCAAGCTCGCGGAAAGGCCGAAAAGGACGAGAAACGACGGAAATAAAAGGGGGTTCTATTTTGAAGCTCGAGACCAGAGCAAGGACTATCAATGGAGAAACTTTTCTGGTAAGCTTCATCTATAGAGACGGTTTTTTTAATGGCTTGTTGAAGAATGAGACACTTTGAAGATGGGCAACAGTTTGATGAAATTTCTTGAGTGGGTAATGTATAAGAATAAGGTCGTCTCCCTGCAGAGTTCTGGACATTTTTAGTTCAGTATCAGTTGTTTTAACTCTTTCAGTTATCGCACCTCCCTTCTCTCCCCATTGCCCCTATGGCAGGCAGCCCATGATTGAGCAGGAGTATTGGGTGTGCTTTAACTCCTCTCTGCATGGCTATGGCTGGTAGTGTCCCCAAACGTTTTTTAAGGATCCACCTCCCCAACCCTCTCCCCCTCCACCCTGCCCTCCCCCAAAAAATCCCTGAAAATTCCAAGTGATGCTGAAGATAGCCATAACAAACTATCATTTCCTTGCTGAAGGGAAAACAGTGTTTCTTTATGAAAAACCAAAAACTGTGATAATTTATGTAAATGGGGAAGTTTGTAAATATGGTGTGAACATTTAATGTTATTTAAAGCTGGGAACTCCCATGTACCTCAGGCAGACAGGGGTTTATGGTGTGCATATTTCTCCTGCTAAGAAAAGATGGTGGTGGTGGTGGTGGTGGTGGTGGTGGTTGGTGCTGGTGGTGGGACAGACTTTTATTTTCTTCAAAGCAAGTCGCGTTGGCGGTTGCATGACTGTCATCGACGCTCGAGTAAATACTTTCCTTGTAAGATTTACACCTATCTGTATAATAATGATGAGTTAGATAACCGGTTGCATGTGCCATGGCTACAAACGGACGCCATTTGTGTAATGGTGCCAAGGGATTCGAGCAGACGGCTATCCGCATATTAAGTGAATAAGTAGCAAATTGAACCAATACATCACACCACGCATAACGTGCGGTGAAAATGCACTTTTTTTTTCCAAAAACAAAACTCTGCCAAAAAAGAAGAGAATGAATGAGGTTTGGGAGCAATCTAGTTAACTCGTACGCTCTGCAGAGATATGAGCCAGTTATATTGTCATGTGACTGGATGGTTAGGTAAAGGTTTGTTTTGTTTTTTTATTTGGTACTTTTTTAAAACTTCGGCACCAAATGCTTTATAGTACATGCCACTGTGATAATTTTATAAACAATATGTCAAGTGAAAGCTGGGCTGTTTGAGCTCATACTACTGCTGGTTTTGTATTGATGTGTTTACACTACAGGTTCAGAATTTTAATTTTGGCAATAAAGCTTTGCTTCTGTTCTACCTTTTTTGTGTCAAATCTGGGCTTGTGCAAGGGAGAGAGAACAAAAGCAATGTACCGACAGTTCAGTGTGTTGGGGGTAATGTGGGACACAAAGGATTGTGGGTAGGGATGTTGTTGTGCTGCTTGGTTGAAGCGATGCAGGGTAAGGTTTCTTTGAACCGGCTCTTGTTGGTTCCACAAAAGGGGGAAAAAAGAGGAAGTGTGGAAAGCCTAGATTTTGGGAGTTTAACCAGGAGGGCATTGCTCTCGGAATGCATGGATCCTGTAAGAGCTGAGGAGGGTCGGAGAGCTCAGAACAGAGGGAGCATGTGTGGTAAAAATCCCAAAACTGTCTGTGATGAGAGCAACAATTCTTATGTTTTGGCCTCAAGTAAGATTCCAATAATGTTGAGGTTTAAATTTCAGAATCCAGGAGAGCGGTGATGTTGGAGTGCCAGCCTATAAAGTAGAGCAATACTCCATTGATTATTACACAAATTTATTGTAGGCTGAGTTTTTCTATTTTCTTGGAATGACTGAGATTGCCCAGTTTGCAGCTGCCTCTGCAATATGGTTAGTGTACAAGTCATGGCTAATGACTTGGCCTAGAAGTTAGTCCACTGTTTTCAAGTTTTGTTTGAAAGGTTGTGCTTTCAGAGTTAAAGAAAAGAAAAGCAATTCCAGGTAGGATGTAAAACGAATCCTGGGTGTCATACAATAATTCAAATGGTTGTGTTTTTGATTATGCACTCAACCCTGTGGACATGAGTTTAAAAACTGGTGTTTGTCATCGAAGGATCCTAATTCTCTACGTGTAAATACGGCATTGCTCCAGGTGGGAACAGGTATTACAAGCCATACTCTATGCCAGTTCTGGGGGCATTCACCCATCCATTGGGACAGGCTCTTCACTTGTTCTCCAAATCTGACGACCAGGAATTAGATTTGTACCATACTCGAAACGGCGCTGGTACTGCCAAAGATTATACTGGCTGGTTTGCCATTGCCTTCCCAGCATTGTTTGTCCATTCTCTTTCCTTTTAAATGCTGAGTGTCAAGTAAGAAAGCAGCTCGTACCATTTTTGAAGTCTTTATGTATGACTGCTGGGATTTGACCTCCAACCTCCCACACTCAGAGCAGATGCTCTAAAGTCTAACCATTACACCCTGGACTTTGGTTATAACCAAGAATAGATGTACATTATTACCCCACGCGCGATACGAAAAGTGGGGTTCACCAATTCGTTCACTGCCTGTTTACAGACATCGTCCTTTGATCGAGGAACTACTTGATTGCAATTCAATTTTGTATTTTGAACACCAGAACATGGAGCTGGAGTGTAGCAGTACTTTGACTGAATTTGGTCCCGACCACACATGTGCAGAGTAAGGTAATTATGGTCAGTTTGCCTGTCTTGCATTTAAACAAAATTGAAAATAATTCCAAACAGGAAACTTCATTTTTGAGGACATCATTAAGGACAAACGGCCACGAAAAACTGTTTAATGTAATGTGTTGAATAAGGTGGTATAAAAGATAGTGCATTAACGGTGGCAAACGGCTGACGTTTTTTTGATAAAATACTTGTGAACCCTTGAAGTTTCAATCAAATTATATACGAGAACATGAATCACTTTGACCCTTCCAAAAACCAAGTTTAGCAGTACTTGGACAAATGTTATACCATCTCGACCAATCAAATTTGCCACTTGCACTCTAGGAGAATATCGAGAGAATATGCAGGAAATATAGATCATGCTCAGAAATGTAAAGCAAGTTTAAAGAGACCCTTCCCACGTCCTTTTTGTGTGGGGTAAGGCGTTCCAAGAACGCTCGAGTTAGATTATAGTACGGTTTGAATTTTCTTTTAGTCTCAGGATCCTTTAGTACATGTTATATTGCAATATTATAGGAATGATCCGTTCCAGGGTTGAAAAAGCATTAGTATTACAGGATTGATGAAATGCCATCGTACGCTGCTTACGTTTGCCATCGTACGTACGTTTGCTCCCAAACTAATAATCCTTGACCATGTTGTCCTTTGTCAGCAACAGCCCTCACTTTTTTCTACAGCCCTCATTTTTTCACCTTTATTCGTTTTCTCTGAAACCGCTTGACCGATTAACACAAAACTTAACATAGGAGTGTCTACCCATGGAGAACATTTCAACAGTTTGGTGATTGGATGGAAAAATGCGGTCGGCATTCCAAAAAGTCAGTTTTCTGTAGACACGACCTTGCTTCAATCCACCTCGGCCAAGCTTACGCTAAAACAGAAATAAACAAGCGTTATGCCTAGGTCCCCCGTCGGTGAAATGAGTTGACAAAGTAGAAGACGCAAGGTGGCCATCTTGGATTTTGACGTGGCGACCCAATTTTCAATAGCGTTCTTCCTCATGCGTAGATGCACTCACACACCAGATTCCAAGTTAATAGTTAGTTTATTAGTTCCTTACTGGTGTACACCGTAGGGGACTATAGGTTTGCACGCCGTCCCTCCGTCTGTCAGTCTGTCAGTCCGTCATGCAAAGAACAGTTTTCCAGACTTTTTTTCTAAACTCTTAATGCTAATGATTTCAAACTTGGTACATGGTTTCTTTATGATAAGCTACAGGTAAAGTTCGAACTTCACGACGTTTCGATCATTTTTGACAAAGTTATGGCACTTTGAACTTTGGGAATTCTGATGATCCTTAACTCAGTGCCATTTTAAGTTTTAATTTCCTTTAAAAAAGATTTTCTCTGCAATAATAGGACCGATTGAGATCAAATCTTCACCGTAGGGGGTATCGGTCGGTAGAATATTCTAATGGTAATTAGGACGTCACAGGTCACGTGGTTCGGCCGCCATATTGTTTTTCGTGAAAACACGAAAACCCCTTTTTCTCTGCAACGGCTGAACAGATCAAGGCCAAACTTTGCAGGCAGAATCGCATACTCATGACGAACAAAAAAGTCAGCGAGCATGACGTCATGCATCACATGGTTTCAGAGTTATGACGTTTTAAGCATGAACCTTTAAAACCAAGCTGCTCCCTCATTTTTGATCCAATCGTGGGGAAGCTTCACAGATCTGTTCAGCATGTCGGTCTACTAAAATGTCCTTTTGGAATTTGCGATAGGGCATGTGGTTTGGCAGATATCGTTAATTAAACGAAAATATTTTAAAAAATGGATATCTCTTGAATCGCTGGTACCTGAGACCGTGAGTTGCTAATTATATAATTCACAGTGCAATACGTGCAGGCCGCTCCATGGAGCGACCTTGCGGGCTTAACGAGGCGAGGCATGACACACATGTGTCTCAGCATACCTCAGATCAAGTTTGAAAACCAGCATCAACCGTACATAAATTTGCTTATTCGATCATTTTTGACAAAGTTATGGCACTTTGAACTTTGGTAGGGGACATGTATTGCAGCGCAATATTCAGAATGCTTGTTAGTCCCCTACCGGTGTACACCGGAGGGGACTATAGGTTTGCACGCCGTCCCTCCGTCTGTCAGTCCGTCAGTCTGTCAGTCAGTCACGCAAAGAACAGTTTTCCGGACTTTTTTTTCTAAACTCTTAATGCTAATGATTTCAAACTTGGCACATGGTTTCCTCATGATAAGTTACAGATCAAGTTCGAACTTCATGACGTTTCTATCATTTTTGACAAAGTTATGGCACTTTGAACTTTGATAATTCTGATGATCCTTAACTCAGTGCCATTTTAAGTTTTAATTTCCTTTAAAAAATATTTTCTCTGCAATAGGACCGATTGAAATCAAATTTTCACCGTAGGGGGCACTCTGTCTGTAGAATATTTTAATGGTAATTATGACGTCACAGGTCACGTGGTTCGGCCGCCATATTGGTTTTTTTTTTTTTTTTTTTTTTTTTTTTTTTGTATACAAGATCGAGGCTCGTGAAAGAGCGAACATTAATCACACAGAAAGACAAACAGACACATAAAACAAATAACATCGGGAGCGGTAGACAAGATGGGGAGAGAGGGGGAAGGACACAAACACAACATTTGAGAGCAGGGACCGAGAGACATGGAGACATCGAGAGATCTGTGGGAGGGAGAGGGCTTTGGGGGGGAGGCATGTGAAGGGGGGGAGGCATGTGAAGGGGGGGGGGGGGTGGGAGAGGTATAAACATATGGACACTGCCAGGATTTCCAGGAAAGAAGTTGGAATTTCAAACAAGGTGGATCTGGGGTGAATTAGTGGGGGTAGAAAAGATCAAGGTTATGGATGGGGGAAGATGGGGGAAGATGGGGGAAGATGGTTTTCATGAAAACCCCTTTTTCTCTGCAACGGCTGAACAGATCGAGGCCAAACTTTGCAGGCAGAATTGCATACCCATGACGAACAAAAAAGTCAGTGAGCATGACGTCAGGCATCACATGGTTTCAGAGTTATGACGTTTTTAAGCATGAACCTTTAAAACCGAGCTCCTCCGTCATTTTTGATCCAATCGAAGGGAAACTTGACAGTCCGATCTGTTCAGCAGGTCAGTCTACTAAAATGTCCTTTTGGAATTTGCGATAGGGCATGTGGTTTGGCAGATATCGTTAATTAAACGAATTTTTTTTTAAAAATGGATATCTTGTTTATTCTAGAGTTCTCCTCAAGCTGCACGGCGTGCCCTCAGCCTCACCTGCGAACGTCAAAAGCGCGACACAGCGTGCGCTTTCGGGAGGGGCGGAGCCAAGCCGAGCAACATATATATATATATATATATATATATATATATATATATATATATACACATCGATCATTGATCGTGAACCGGAAAATATAATAAATTACTGATATTTAGTGACTCGAAAGGTTCTTTATCAACAACGTATTTTCTTGTGCTTCTGCTGACCTGTCTGCAAGGTGTATAAATCGAAGTCCCGAGTGCGAATCACAAGTCCGTCCTGAGGTAATTACCGATTGGGAACGATTCAGAACCTGTGGGTAAATAACCCTTGGTAATTTCCCCAACAGTTTTCCGGACGACAGACTGCCGGTAGGGGGACATGGATTGCAGCGCAATACTCAGAATGCTTGTTTTTCAAGATATTGTGCTCACAAGGTTCAGACATATATATGGTGGCGGCCATCTTGTATTTTGACGTGGCGACCCAATTTTCAATAGCGTTCTTCCTTATGCCTAGATACACCCACACACCTGATTAGAAGTTGGTCCTTCGTTTATTAGTCCCCTACCGGTGTACACCGGAGGGGACTATAGGTTTGCACTCCGTCCCTCCGTCTGTCCGTCCGTTACGCAAAGAACAGCTTTCCGGACTTTTTTTCTAAACTCCTAATGCTAATGATTTCAAACTTGGTACGTGGTTTCCTCATGATAAGTTACAGATCAAGTTCGAACTTCACGACGATTCGATCATTTTTGACAAAGTTATGGCACTTCGAACTTTGGTAATTTCCTCAACAGTTTTCTGGACGACAGACTGCCGGTAGGGGACGTGTATTGCAGCGCAATACTCAGAATGCTTGTTTTTCAAGATATTCCGCTCACAAGGTTCAGACATACATGGCGGCGGCCATCTTGGATTTGGACGTGGCGACCCCATTTCCAATAGCGTTCTTCCTTATGCATAGATACACCCACACACCAGATTAGAAGTTAGTAGTTCATTTATTTTTCAAGATATTCCGCTCACAAGGTTCAGACATACATGGCGGCGGCCATCTTGGATTTTGACGTGGCGACCTAATTTTCAATAGGGTTCTTCCATATGCCTAGTTGCACCCACACACCAAATTAGAATTCGGTCCTTCGCTTACGCACGCACGCACGGACGTACGGACGGGGGGGGACCGTAGTCCCCCTGTCACTCCGCGGTACGACGGGGGACAAAAAACCGAGTTCATTGAACACCTTACCCCACATGGTCTTGAGAAAAAAGAACATGAGTGGAGTTTGCAAGCAGCAAATCTTATTGGTCGAGATGATATAAAATGCCAGAATATTTTCTCCAAGTGCAGGTATCCCCTGCTTGACGAACGTTCATATAGCGAAGGTTTGCTACAACGAATGATTTCATTTAAACAAGGCCTTTTTATTTGCTACAACAAAGGAGCCTTCAGTGTCTGTGCAAGTCACATCACTTCACGTGGTGATGAGACATACATACGTTTCTTTCCACCATTAACTTTTCAATGGGGGAGGGTGGGTGAAGGTTTACTTTGCAGAAGGCTTGCATGTTATTAACCTTTCAAAATGAAGGTTAAAAATAAGCATCACCTTTTGAAAATGTCAAAAAGGCGATTTCTGTTCTGCAGTGTTCAAGTATACAACTCAATTGAAATAAAACAAAAGTTGTAGATAAAAATTCAGAAGTTCACTGCGGTTGATGCAGCGTATTTTACACCACCTTACGTTAATACTTCATGCCTATTGTTTGTGTCCTTTAACATCCTTAAAACAGTAGTACGTTTCCTCTTTGGAATGATTAGTCTCACCCTAAAGGGTTGCAAAACTCTTGCAAAACCCATGCGTTGGTTGTTATCTCCACATGCAGGTTTCAGAAGGTGGAATAGAGTCCTCCCACGTCTGAAAGTTTGCACCTCCATAAGTGTTCACTACATATTTTTGCTTTTCTCTCTGCAACCACTTGACCGATTGATGCGAAATTGAAACATGAGGGACTTCCCATGGAGAGTACTATTTTAATTGATGGCTCTGATGTAATAGGTCACATGGTATGGCAGCTGTATTGGATTAATGGAAAAATAGGTGGATAACGATGACATCATCGTCGATGTGGTATTCCAGCTGTAATTGGTTGAATTGAAATCCTGATTCAAAAAACAATTAATATATCTGCTCTGTGACCTGAATGAGTGAAGAATTAAATTTATGATGTCATTGGGCATGTGGTCTGGTATTGAATTTAAAAAAAAAAAAAAAAAATGTATATATTTTCCCAGAACAGCTTAACAGATCGATGCAAAACTTCATGCATATGATTAACGAGGCATGGGGAATATAGATTGAAATTATTTTCATATTCACCATAATTGATGGTTTAGCTTTAATGTGCACAAAAGTGGTTAAACTATCCTAATAATCAATCTGGATCAACTAGATGGTATTCATATAATACTTACCCTGCGCAGTCAACTTGTTGCGAGCCAACTCTTGTTTTTGAACATTTTTTTCCTTTGATCCATTCTGGCTGCCAGACCACGTGAGCGATATCATAAATTTATTTTCTAATATAAATGTTGCATAGATCACGCTCAATACATTAAAAACCCCATATGGAGTTCTTTAAAATGAGCCATGTTAAAAAAATTTCCATGCAGCGGTTTTGGAGATATGGAAGTGCAACATTTTTCGGTTTTTTTCCAAGATGGTGCCTGTACCACATGGCCTATAGCGTCATGATTATCATTAAAATATTCTACAGGAGGCACTCATATGGTTAAAATGTCTTGCCCATCAGACCAACAGATGCTGAGAATTTTTTTTTCACAATAATCGGATGTGTTGTACTTGTCGAATTATGACGTCATAACGAAGGCACCGATGCCATCATCATTAACATGTTATTCCCCAAGGGGCAGTACTTGACAATGAGCCATGTTTCAATTTTTTCCATGGAGCTGTTTTGGAGATTATAGAGGTGCAACTTTGTTTTAGATTTGTTCCAAGATGGTGTCTGTACCACGTGACATATGACGTTATAACCATCATTAAAAAATTCTACAGGAGCCGCACATATTCTGAAAATTTCATGCCCATCAGACCAACAGTTGCAGAGGAATTTTTGTTTTATTCATACTGATCAGATCAAGTCTTGTACTTGTCGAATTATGACGTCATAATTAAGGCACCGATGACATCACAATCAACAAATCTTATTCCCCATGGTGAGTACTTGACAATGAGCCATGTTTCAATTTTTCCCATTTAGCGGTTTGAGAGATATAGTGTAACGTTTTTCCAAGATGGCGTCCATACCAACCTATGCCGTCATAATTATGAATAAAAAAAATTATACAGGCCGAAACGCTTCCATGGTAAAATTTCGTGTCAATCGGACCAACATTTGCCGAGAAAATGAATTTTTTAAATGCAGATACGTACGGCACACGTATGCAGTTGGATGCTTACCCCCGCTTTTCGCTTCGCGAGCGCAGGGTAATAAGCATGAGCGTCTGTCTGCAGGTCCATCCCTGAACTACTCCTTCAGTTTCGGGGCTAGCCACACCAAACTTTTTGGAACCTTTTGGGATCCCAGCAGGTGTCCCAAGGTGGGTGGGAGGTTTGATAAATTTTTAATACAATTGTGATTTTGAGTTTCCACCCATAATAAACCTCTCTCTCTCCACATGTAAACACATTCACGGGTTCGGCGTTGACAGTTTCACCATTGTGGAAACATTCACTAGTTCGGTAAACCATCGCCATTGTTATCAGCTTCATTATCATCATTAAATAATCATTTGTAAATGTAAAATGTAAATATTGCAGTGTTCAAATTGCAGTGTAAAATGCAAATAATTAAATTTTACTTAGTACTACTCCCACATTTTTAAGACCAGTCCCACCAAATGATCTGTGTAGCTTTTGGGGTCCCTGCACATGTCCTAAAGTGGGTGAGTTTTCATAACATTTTTTGAGATCATAGGCTCCAACCCCTGTGCAGCACACGTGCATTGCTAGTAATCAATATGGATAATAGCAATGTATGTGACTACAGAGTGTATGGATGATATGGGTATATGAGCCATAATAGAAGTGTGTTCAGTTAACAATATCTTTTGTTCAGAACGAGTGAGCGAGGTGAGAATGCACTCTGAGTGCCATTCTAATTTTCTATTTTCTTTGATTGCGAGACAGAGTAAAAACATCATACCTTACTCCTCTGTGCGCATGCATGCTTGGGCTAAGATTCCTTAAAATATGCCAAAGTCAGTCAAAATACTGCTAAACTGCATGTTCGGTTTCCGATTCATGTGCAAAAGATAACTGAAATCAAATATTGTTCCTCGATCATAAACTGACGCTTGTAGACAAAGTGAAACAATAGCTTAAACCCGCTTTTCATTTCATGCACACAGGTAAACACTTACCTAAAAACTTCCACATATTGATTTTGCACACGGCTGTTATATTTTACTTGCTTGGTTTTTATCATTAATGGTTAAATGATTAAAGATTAAATGAATTAAATTAAATAATTTAAAGAAAAATTAAAGTTAAATGATTAAATACTGATTAAAGGAGCAGGCGGGATGGCCAAGAGGTATGCACACATCTCTGAGCTGTCCAGCCCAGGTTTGAATCCCGACCCAGCTATAAACTACCATCCTAGTATGCTACAGGCAGGGAGATTCAATGTGTGTGCTCTCCCTCGGATGGACGTTCAAATGAGCTTCATAATCCCATTCTGCTGGGATTAGTTTGTGAACGTTAAAGATCCCACGGCGTCCTTCGTGAAGAGTAAGCGAGCTGTCGCCAGCACCTTGAACAACTACTACATTCCTGTCCTGACTGCGTGCAAGGAAGGCAATGGCACAACAGTATAGGCCTTGCCACGGGCAGCGTCAGCAGCACAATCAGCCTTCAGGCACAACACGAGAAAGGAGACCGATTAAAGTCTGAACAAATTACAAATAGTTAAGGTGGTTGGTACATCATCAATTATGTGGTGGTAGGTGTTTAAAACATTGCCAGATGTTATCTTTCAAATGTACAATTCAAGAGTTGGATTTTTAAGTCCAGGCCTAACATAAATAAGTGACATTTCAGCTATCTTGTACATGTATAAAACATTTCATATGAGACCGACTCTCGTGAAGGAACTGTAAGTGAATAACTACCTTAAATCATCGCTTTGCATGAAGTCGAAATCCAGTTTGGATACCTTTTGGTTTGGCTACACAGTCGTAACAAGACGGAGCTTCATGGCAGAGCTTCACCAGAGCATATAGATTATAGTAGATCGGAGAATGAATCTATATTAAAGTAGATCTATGCTGACACTGTCAAACCGATTCCCCTTCGAGCGAGACTAGCGTAGACACCAACGACACCAAGAACCCCGGCATTTTAAAAGAAACTTTTGTTGATTACCTCCAAAACCTTTAATTTTAAAATTTCACTTTTGTCCAACAATTACTGCAAATACCAAGAGATATGAAAACAGAGGAATGGTTGCATACACCATGAAATGCAAGCAGGATCTCTGCTTTAGAGCCAAAAAGTCATCTTTTGCAAGGAATAAGGTTGTGCAATCGAGCGAGTTGTGCAATCCTAATTAAATAAATAAAAACACCTGCAACAATGTGCAAGCCAAAGGTCAAAGGTCAAAATGCAGGTTGGCCACTCTATAACTCTACTTTGAATTTGTACTCAAAGTGCAATTATTTATTTCAGTGACAGAAAAAGTTCATATTGTACGACTTTATTGTTTGTTTGCACGTTACATACAAAACTCTCAACCCGTTCCCACCAGCAGTCCGCCTTTCCAAGCCTTCATTCCAAGTTTTCAAGCATCAGAGCCTTTGAGGAGAGGAAGTTCTTTTATTCCATCCTTGTCTACGATTCGTACGGAAAGTGTTGGCAGGTGCACCAAAAACCGCTTGTGCAACTGAGAGAATGCAGAGGAATGGGTGGAAAAGGCAGAGGAAATGAGCAGTTTGGCAGAGAACACACGCCGGACGATCAAGCCACCGCTTCCCCGACAATGTCACGTGGCTTCTCGTGCACAAAAAAAAATGATGTTCACTTCGGTGCTAAAGGGCCAAGCCCAAACCGTGCAAGCCTTGAACACACCTATTAGCGTTTTAAAAGTCATGTCCGCTCGGTCCTGCGACAAGATCAACTCACCTCCTGCACACACTTTTTCAATATGTCTACCGCTTCGTCGCGACTCAAATCTGTTTGGGAGGGTGGGGGAAAGAAAGGAATAAAACTCAGGGTTGACTGCTAGAACAAAAAAAAAAGCAGCAAGAGATATTGCAACTGAACACAAGAAAGCCTGTGAAGAAGAAGAAGAAGAAGAAGCTGAGGAAGAAGAAGAAGAAAAATAAAAAGAGGTAGAAGAAAAAACAAAAACAATTGCAAATAAGTTACATTTAAAAAAAAAAAGAAATTTTTAAACAATAGTCCAAATGATCTTCATAGCAGGAGAAAACTAACCCCTCTTTAAAAAAACAAAATAGTTTTCATCAAATTCACTGCGTCAGATGCTTCAGACTTTGCGGTCAGCTCAAAGGGAATGAGAACTTACCTGGGCGGTAGAAACGATCCAGCAGAGTGATGGTGAGATGAGACGCGTAACCATGGGCAGCAAACGGCACACGGGCCATGGACGCCAGGTAATCCATGTAGAAGAGAGACGGCCCGTCAATGTCATCGCAACCGGCTAGCAACAGGTTCACGTGGTAGGGTGTCTGCACACGGTCGCAGTTTGACGCCGTCACTTAGCAGAGGTTAAAAAGCAGAGATTTCGATACTTGCAACAACAAGAAAATATTTAATTATTCATTCACCAATATTTTGTCAAAATTCATTCGGAAAGACTTCTTCAAAATACCCATGTTCGGTTTGTTCATTTCAAGATGCCTGAGGAAGCGACGACCAATCGTTCATCCTCGATTGCGCATCAACGGCTGCGTAATCAAATTTATTTCAGGGCGATTGGTGCAAGACAATTCCCATTGTGGAAATAGTTACAGGTGATTACACCAACTGAAACAGGTAACCCACACCATATGTACATACCGAGGTGAGAATGTAAAAATTGAAATGCCATCGAGTATACTGTGTCCGTGCATCAGCGTCGTGTTCCTACTACGGTTACAGACATCTGCGGTTACACACCCTGCTGCGAAGGTAGTCGGCAAGGTTTCTCCGGGTAAAGTTTGCCGCTGCAGTGGGTGACATCTCGTAGCCTAGAGGAGATGCGAAAAAAGTTGGACCATTAAATAACACCTTGTATACATTCACAAAACCAAAAACAAAAGCACACTTCTTCGGTATACTTACGACCATACATACGTTGTTGCTGTTAAACTGGTTTGCCCAAAATAGTCACGTAGAGTACGGGTGAAGAATAACTGGTACGGCCTGTTTGCTCTTTCATTGAAAATTCATAAACGTTCGGTGTTAATCACAGGGAAGGGAGAAAAAGAAAAAAAAAATCACCTGGTGTTGGCTTAGCAGTTTGGGTGCCGGCTTGGGATCCTAGGATCCTGGGTTCGAATCCCGGTCGATCGCTGAATTAACGCCAGGGGGGTTGACTCAGCCTGTCATCCTTCCGAGGTCGGCAAATTGAGTACCAGCTTGCTGGGATGAATGATCACGGTGTGTACCCCGATTTAGAATAGGTACACCGTATCCCTGCGCATCGTAAGAGGCGACCAAGGGTTGGCGTCAGGAAGGGCATCCGGCCATAAAAACATTGCCTCAAAACAGGGAACCATGATCGTCATGGGGCCCGCAAGGCTAACCCCTGCTCTCGCGGGGAAAATGGCCTTAAAACGCTCATTCATTCATTCGGGCCTACGGTGATGAGTGATGACTGAGGTTATCCGAAGTGAAATTTTTCTTTGGCGTTTTTAAAGGCCGACACGGACCGATTGTGAGAGCAGCATCTGCACAAGCTGTTAAACATGTTAGTTTTCTCTCCATTTTCTCGGTTTATGAACTACTTGAGGGAACAGCATGTTACAAGGAATGTGCTGCACATGTCATATGCTTGCTTGGCTTGCATCACTGTACGTTTTATATTTGCGCCGTTTACGAATTTGCCAACATTGCTATCCTAGTGTACAGCCTTGTTAACGGCTGATATGTATCTGTATCCTGCATATTCGTCCACGACACACACTATCCTACAAGATTCTTGCACCTGTTACCTTCATTGAATCACTCATTTGTGCTTTGGAGATCGCTGCCTAATTCTTTCACACCCAAGCCTTATATACTCTTTATCTAAAATATGTATATATATTCTGGTTTAATTTGCGTGTAGAATTTGTCGAAGTAAATTATATAGATTATGGGCTGGCAGAATGGCCTGGAGGTAAGCATAGCACAACACAGGCAGAATGGCCTGGTGCCTCCAAGCTGTCTAGCCTGGGTTTGAATCTCAACACAGTTATAACCTCTCATCCTGGTGAGACATCAATGTGTATGCCGTCCCTCGGATGGGCGTTAAACAGCATCTCCCAAAAGTTGGTGCAGGTTAAATATCCCATGGAGCCCTTCGCAAAGATTAGGCGAGCTATCTCTGGCACCATGACCAAATTACAAATTATTGTCTGAACTACTCAATCGAGCGTCAGGCTTGGCCAGCCAGTTCGTGAAAGAAACCTCCATGGGCCAACTCCACAAGAATGTGGGAATAATTGGGGCCATTAAAGAAGAACAAACGATGCAAGTTATCCAAATTTACTGTTTTCCTGTAGTGCGAGTGTTTTTATGCTGTGAGGGATTTTTTTTTTTTTTTTTTAACATGATCTGACATTTTGTCATGACCTTGGAGTGGACCCAGCCATCTGATCGGTTCCACCTGCTTTCCTGGATAACTTTTGCTTTCTGACAATGTGCACTACCGGAAGCAGCCTCGGGCATGGTCAAAGAAGAGAGAGAGCGAGAAGAAATGGGGGGAAAGGGGGATGAGGGGTGGGAAAGGGGAATTTGGATCGGGTAACCGAAGCCTTACCATTACGCATATTGTACAGCTGGACATTCTTCTGGATGTACTCGGCAAACTGCACGGTGTCCCCAGTTTCACCAACACACAGCAGGAGAATCTTTTTGCTCAGCTTGAACATCTTATTGTGGTCTTAACACAAGAAGAAGAAGAAGAAGCAGAGGCAGTCATGTGATCAACAACTCATAAAGCTCATCAACGTCTATTATTCCCAACCTGACTACTCTAAACTCATTACAACTCATATCGACGCGATGGTAAAATATAAATAAAGGTAAATTCATCCACATTTGTGTTTTATACAAATATTGAGGAATAAACCTCCTGGCTCAAAGGAACGAAAGCAAATGTGTAAATGACAATGCGATTCGGTGTCAACATGGCGTTCACCTTCCCATCCATCTTCCACCATCTATTCTGCTTAACCTCATTTGTATACACATTGGTAAATACAGTACCATAGGGTCTGACAGGATGGCCTAGAGGTACGCACACTCACCTCTGAGCAGTCAAGCCTGGGTCTGAATCCCAACTATAAACAGTCATCCTGGTGTTTCGCAGGCAGGGCGAGGAATCAATGTGTGTGCCGTGCCGTCCCTCCGATGGATGTTAAACTACCGATAGGCGTTAATCTGCCAGCATTGGTGGAAAAAGATCCCACTGTGTCCTTTGTGAAAAGTAAGAGAGCTATCGCCATGAAAAAATGACAAATTCTTGCCTCACTCTTAGTCTAACATCAAGCCTGGCCAGCCAGTTCGTGAAAGACTTGGGCCAAATTTCTTACGTGAAATTTCGCCAGTTCGTGAAAGACTTACGCCTCCTGAAGTTCTCGATCGCACTCGCCCGTCACCTCTGAGCTCTCCAGATGATCCTCCAGAGTAACATTAACTTCCACCCCCAACCTTTTCAACACCACAATCATCATTGTGGTACTAAAGATAAGTTCAGTGAAAGATCTTTATTTACACATTTACTGTCGTGGCCAAAAATATTGGCACCCTTGCACTTTTTTCAAATAATGCACCATTTCTTCCAGAAAATTGTTGAAATAAAAAAATATTTTGGTATCCACATATGTATTTATTCGGTTTGCAGTGGAACAAAACAAAAGAAGCTGAAAAAATTACTAAATCTTAGCTTATTCCACACAGAAATCCTAAAATGGCCCGGACAATATTATTGGCACCTTTTAGAAGTCGTTAGAAATAATTAGATTTCAAGCAGGTGATTGTCCTTTACTTTGGAGTTGAACTCACCTATGGTGAGTTGCAGGTGCTTTCAATATAAAAGTCACCCATTCAACCAGTTTGAATAGAGAAAATGAGTCATTCTGCTGTTTTGTGTCACTGCGTGTACCACAATGAGCATGGAGAAAAGAAAAAAAACCAGAGAATTGTCTGAGGAGGTCAGACAAGATTGCAGCCAAATATGGCCAATCCAAGGCTACAAGTCCATCTCCAGAGACCTTGATGTTCCTGTGTCCACCGTACGCAATGTTATCAGGAAGTTTAAGGCCCATGGCACTGTAACCATCCTCCCTGGACGTGGCTGCAAGAGAAAACTTGATCGAAGGTTGCAGCGAAGGATTGTTTGCATGGTGGAGAAAGCACCTCGATCAACTGCCAAACAGATTCAAGCTGACCTTCAGACATAAGGTACGACAGTTTCAACTCACACCATCCGTCGCCAACTCAATGAAAGGGGGTTTTATGGCAGGAGACCAGGAGGACCCCACTGCTGAGAAAGCCTGACTCGAGTTTGCCAAAACACACCCGAACAAGCCAAAATCCTTCTGGGAGAATGTCATGTGGAGAGATGAGACAAAATTAGAGCTTTTTGGTAAAGCACATCATCTCTATGTTTACAAAAAACCAAAATGAAACCTTCAAAGAAAAGAACACCTTCCCTACAGTCAAACATGGAGGTTCAGTGATGTTTTGGGGTTGCTGTGCTGCCTCTGGCACTGGGTGCCTTGAATGTGTGCATGGCATCATGAAATCAGGAGATTACCAAGGCATTTGGAGCGCAATGTTCAACCCAGTGTCAGAAAGCTGGGTCTCCGTCGAAGATCATAGGTCTTGCAAAAGGCAATAACCCCAAACACATTCAAAAAGCACTCAAGAATTGTTCAAGACAAAATGCTGGACTGTTCTGAAGTGGACAGCAATGAGTCCAGATCAAATCCCATTGAACACCTGTGGGGAGATCTGAAAACAGCAGTTGGGAGAAGGCACCCTTCAAATCTGGGAGAACTGGAGCAGTTTGCACAAGAATAGTGGCCAAACTGCCAGTAGAGAGGTGTAGGAAGCTCACTGATGGCTATTGGAAGCCCTTGACTGCAGTTATTTTGTCCAAAGGCTGTGCTACCAAATATTAAATCTGGTTTGTCAATGCCATTTCTTTTTATTTGATTTAAAAGGATATATTAAGTTTTGAATAAAAAAACAAAGGTTCTGTAATATTAACAGTGAAATAAAGAATTGTGGAGACCAAATACTTTTGTCAATTTCACCTTATTTTTAGAGAAAATTGTGAGTTATTTGAAAAAAGTGCAAGGGTTTCAATATTTTTGGCCACGATTGTACATAATTTATTCATGTCGAAATCGGTTTCAACATTCGTGGTGATCTGATCTCAGGGACGTAACCCCACAAATGACGAGGGCTGACTATTTTAAACTCATGACCATTAATAATCACGACTGACCTCTTCGTTATCAGGAGAACCACCCCATTGCTTTCCCAATGAGGTAAAGAGGTGTGCTAAGTTGATTTGAGGTTCACGTGCAGCTTTTGTTTTAATACAATTTCTAATTTTGCCATCCCAGCAGCTTTCAAGGTGGGTATTTTGATTCTCCCCATATTGCTCCTTTGGTTTGGCATCATTCAGAACAAAAAATGCAAATTAGGTTGATCACGTGATGTCAAATGACCCAGACACCATGATAATGCTAAATGAGCAGCACAATTAGAAGGTTAGAAAACAAAACACAAAACGAAGAGGGGTCCATGGCGTAAAGACGTTTTGTTTTCGATCAAAAGTATAAATGTGGAATTTGTTGTGGGAAACCCTGTATTTAAAGATGCGGTTTTGAGTTGTTTTTTTCTTGTTTGTTTTTCTTCAAAAAGAGTATTATTTACTTTTTTGCACAACCAGAACAGCTCCTCACTCTCACCTGATACATCATTGCAATCATTTCACCTGCTGAAGGCAGAGGCTTTCCTGATATTTTGTATACCTATCAGAGTTCAAAATAAGCAGTGGGCCGGGTGCCAAATGCCATCGAAACCTCTGTCGGGCCACCAAAACCTGGTCCATGGTGGCCCGTGTGCCCACTTGTCAAATTATTTGATAAATCATCTTCATATTTTGTCATTACTCATCATTATACAATCTCAACCAATTAAACTTGCCAACGGGACTACTACAGGTCAAACGGCAAAAGCTGTGATGACTTAACCCCAACCCCTCCCCCCCCCAATCTCACCTGGAGTTCAGAAGGTGGAGTGAAGCAAATTAACCTCATAAATGTATACCGTGGAGCATCGCTTCCAGTAATGGTGGGTGTATGTATCAAAAGTACGATACTCAATTGTATCATAAGTACAAAGGCTCCCTCCTTGGTATTGTCACACTCACTTAGCCTATGTTGCTTTAGACTCGACTGCAAAAACCCCGGAGGAATTCCCATTTTATTGCCTTTTCCACCTTGGAACGGTGTATATATAGTAGCTCGAGTGTCGTTCCATGTTATCGTGGAATTTTTCTAAGGTCACTACAAATGGCAAAAGTAATAATAAAAAAAAAAAAAAAAAAATGATAATACCATAATAATACCAACATTACAGTACTGTATTGCAAAATAATAATATAAATAATGTTATTAACAATAACAAAAGTAAAAAGATATATAAAATGCGATAGTGTCATATTTTCGTCAAAAATAGTCGGAATTTTACCAAATCTGTTTTGGTCGAGTGTGAATATACCCTAGCGATTGCCAAATCCGAAATCAGAATTTAACTTGAGGTTGAAATCACCACGTGAGGTCACTCTGAGAGCAGCCAGCACATCTTGTACAGCGTGATAGTTAATTAATTCCCCACTCTCGATGACCTGAGAGAAAAAAAAGTGTTGCGTTTTGTCTTCTTCACACAATAACAATAACAATTTTGTCTTCCAGACGTACATCCAATAATCTTGAAATGTTGCACACTTGTTCCACTTCATGTTTTCTACTTTGTTATAAAGATTCACGTCGATCAATGAAGCGGTTCAAGAGATATAATTATTTTAATATTTTTGTTCAATTATTTATCGCTGCCATTCTATGCGAGCTATCGCAAGTTCCAAAAGGGCATTTTAGCATGCCGAAATGGAGAACATAATTGTAAAGTTTCCATTCAATACGATTTTAAAAAATGAGGGAGGAGCTAGGTTTTAAAGGTTTATGCTTCAAACGTCATAGCCCCCAAACCATGTGACTTATGACGTCATGCTTGCTGAACTTTTTGTTCGTCATGGGTATGCGATTTTGCATGCAAAGTTTGGGCTCGATCTGTTCAGCCGTTGGAGAAAAAGGGGTTTTGGTGGTTTTCACGAAAAAAACAATATGGTGGCCGAACCTTTCACTTGATGAAAATTTCCTGTTAATCAGACCAACAGTTGCTGAGAACATTGTTTTAAAGTTTTCAGAGGTGAACAAATAGGGTGGAAGAATAATAAGAAAAACTCATAGGAAAAACAAAATGTGTTCCTCTAAAATCGAATTGTAGAGGAAACCTAATAATTGGCTGTAATCTATATTATAATAGCCGTAGATGATTCTGTCTGTCTGTCTGTCTGTCTATCTGTTGGGTGTCTGTCCGGGGTGTGGCTTACTCGGTTTGCAGAGTAGCTCCACCCATAGCTCCACCCATTCTGGGAGTGGCTATAAACAAATATCCACCATTTTATTAACTCGCATAGCTTTGAGTCCTGTTTTGTAGGCCCGTGGTGTCTTGCTCTCCCCCAGTTTTATTTCAAATCAAATTCGATAAATCATTTCATTTTTCACAGTCGCTAACATAGTTTTAGACTCGGTTGAAAAAAAACGGGAAGAAAATCCGATGAAAGTTGCCGTTTATAGAACGAAATGAATTCTCAAAGGCCTGTAACTTCAAGGCCATTGAGTCTCTCTCACGCCTTTATCTCCAATCTAACTCACCATATGATTTCATTTTTATCGATGGTTTTACTTTTAGACTCGGTGTCAGCAATAATTGAGAACAATCCACACACGCGGGAAAATGCAGAGATATATTTTTTAAAATCGCGTCATGGTGTATCATACACCGCCCAACATGACACCGCCGGCAATGTGTCGATATATATTAAAAATTCGCTTTTGCTTTTCCGTTATGATATATTACTATTTCGTTTGATGATAGTCGTCACAAAAACGTCAACAATGATGCCGACATATATTTCTTCGTTTTTATTTCATTCAACATATTAGCCGGAAGTAAAATATGTTTCAGGAAATTACCGAGAGATATTTCTTCGTTTTTTTTATTAGTTATGTGCGCATACACTTTAAATAGGTTTATTTGAAATCTTTAATTTTCCACAAACATTCCACACACGCGGGAAAATGCAGAGATATATTTTTTAAAATCGCGTCATGGTGTATCATACACCGCCCAACATGACACCGACGGCAATGTGTCGATATCTATTTTAAATTCGATATATCATTTCATTTTTCACAGTCGCTAACATAGTTTTAGACTCGGTTGAAAAAAAACGAGAAGAAAATCCGATGAAAGTTGCCGTTTATAGAACGAAATGAATTCTCAAATGCCTGTAACTTCAAGGCCATTGAGTCTCTCTCACGCCTTTATCTCCAATCTAACTCACCATATGATTTCATTTTTATCGATGGTTTTAGAGTCGGTGTCAGCAATAATTGAGAACATTCCACACACGCGGGAAAATGCAGATATATTTTTTAAAATCGCGTCATGGTGTATCACACACCGCCTAACATGACACCGACGGCAACGTGTCGATACATATTAAAAATTCGATATATCATTTCATTTTTCACAGTCGCTAACATAGTTTTCGACTCGGTTGAAAAAAAACGGGAAGGAAATCCAAAGAAAGTTGCCGTTTATAGAACGAAATGAATTCTCAAACGCCTGTAACTTCAACTTCAAGGCCATTGAGTCTCTCTCACGCCTTTATCTCCAATCTAACTCACCATATGATTTCATTTTTATCGATGGTTTTGGACTCGGTGTCAGCAATAATTTAGAACATTCCACACACGCGGGAAAATGCAGAGATTTATTTTTAAAAATCGCGTCATGGTGTATCATACACCGCCCAACATGACACCGACGGCAACGTGTCGATATATATTAAAAATTCGCTTTTGCTTTTCCGTTAAGATATATTACTTTTTCGTTTGATGACAGTCGTCACAAAAACGTCAACAATGATGCCGACATATATGTCTTCGTTTTTCTTTAATTCAACATTATTAGCCGGAAGTAAAATATGTTTCAGGAAATTACCGAGAGATATTTCTTCGTTTTTTAAAATTAGTTATGTGCGAATACACTTTAAATAGGTTTATTTGAAATCTTTAATTTTCCACAATATAATTTACTTGCCATTTATCATTTGATGATTACGAGACAAATTCCTCTTGAGGATCGTGACAATTCATGCGCTGCGTGGAAACTTCTATTTCCAAAATGAATGAGACGATCGATGAAGAACGCAGACTTGAACAGGATGTAGCAAGAAAGCGAATGAGACGGGCGAACGAGTCCATCGACGAACGTCAATGCAAACTTGCGGGGTCACCCGTGGGAATCCCACGGGCATGGATGTGTGTGACATTTCGACATATTGAGTTAGATGCTGCACATTCATTTTTACAAAATGGTTACTGGCAAGTCATCAGATCCAGAAATGGTGTAAAAACCACCGTTTAGAGGCCATTTTTCCCCGCAAAGCGGGGGTTGGCCTTTTCGGGGACCGTGGTAGTTGTTGTTTTTTTGTCCCCTTTTTGAAGCAATGTTTTACGGCCGGATGCCCTTCCTGCCGCCAACCCTTTTTGCCGCCTTCAACGACAAACAGGGAATTACCAGTGAACTGGTACTCAATTAGCCGACCTCGGAAGGATGACAGGCTGAGTCAACCCCCCTGGCATTAATTCGGCGATCGACCGAGATTCGAACCCAGGATCCTAAGCCGGCACCCTAGCCGCTAGCCCAACACCAGAAATGGTGTCATGAACACAATTTATTTACGCACAAGCACAAAAGCAAGACGGGCCGATTTCCGATTCCGACGGGCCGACGGGCGAGACGGGCCGATTTCCGATTTCGACGGGCCAATTTGGAGCAAGAAAAAGAACGAGACGGGAGAAAAAGGAGAGAAACGAGACGGGGAAAGCCGATTGGAGAGGCGAGTGAGGCGCGATTGGAGAGGAGTGTGAGGCGCGATTGGAGAGGAGTGTGAGGCGCGATTGGAGAGGAGTGTGAGGCACGATTGGAGAGGAGTGTGAGGCGTGATTGGAGAGGAGTGTGAGGCACGATAGGAGAGGAGTGATTGGAGGGGAGTGTGAGGCACGATTGGAGAGGAGTGTGAGGCACGATTGGAGAGGAGTGTGAGGCGCGATTGGAGAGGAGTGTGAGGCGCGATTGGAGAGGAGTGTGAGGCGCGATTGGAGAGGCGTGTGAAGGATTGGAGAGGAGAGGAGTGTGAGGGATTGGAGAGGTGAGGGATTGGAAAGGAGAGGGATGTGAGGGTTTGGAGAGGAGAGGAGTGCTAGGTGGAGAGAGGAGAGTGTCAGGTGGAGACAGGAGAGTGTCAGGTGGAGACAGGAGAGTGTCAGGTGGAGAGGAGTGAGGGGTCACATATTATGTGAAATAAATAAATTGTGTTCATCACACCATTTCTGGATCTGATGACTTGCCAGTAACCATTTTGTAAAAATGAATGTGCAGCATATAACTCAATATGTCGAAATGTCACACACATCCATGCCCGTGGGATTCCCACGGGTGACCCCGCTAGTCTTATTATAATACAGCAAACGTATATGGTTATGTCGCTATGTTTGTCGTTATGTTTATATGTGACGAAAACGTCTTCTTCTTCTTAAAATACAATTACCACCCTCTTAATTGCGTTAAGACTGCTGAGACCCCTCAGACCTTTGATGACCCTTTAATTCCTCCAAGACCCTTCAAACCACCAAGACCCCTGAAGACCCAAAACACCCCGAAGACCCAAAACACCCCGAAGACCCAAAACACCCCGAAGACCCAAAACACCCCGAAGACCCAAAACACCCCGAAGACCCAAAACACCCCGAAAATCCCCAAAACACCCCGAAAATCCCCAAAACACCCCGAAGACCCAAAACACCCCGAAGACCCAAAACACCCCGAAAACCCAAAACACCCCGAAGACCCAAAACACCCCGAAAAGACCCAAAACACCCCGAAAAGACCCAAAACACCCCGAAAATCCCCAAAACACCCCGAAGACCCAAAACACCCCGAAGACCCAAAACACCCCGAAGACCCAAAACACCCCGAAGACCCAAAACACCCCGAAGACCAAAAACACCCCGAAGACCAAAAACACCCCGAAGACCAAAAACACCCCGAAGACCCAAAATACACCGAAGACCAAAAACACCCCGAAGACCAAAAACACCCCGAAGACCCAAAAGCCTCTGAAGACACCAAAGACCCAAAACACCTCAAAGACCCAAAATACCCTCAAAGGCCCAGAGGATCCAAAAGACCCTGAAGACCCAAAACACCATGAAGATGCAAAAGACACCAAAATGATCAAAGCTGCCTACCCCTCTGAAACGACGTGTGGTGAGGCGCGCAGGGCGCGCCGAATCACACTAGTAAAAAGAATGTGATCCTGACCGCTCCTGCAGATATATTTCACATTATTTTATGTGATTAGAATGATGGAAACCCCCTAATCTCACCCGACACCGATAAACCATAAACGAGCTCACACAAAGAGCTGGTCCAGGGGGATGTACCATTACCAATCAGCTTGGCAAGCCAGGCGTCCCTTATCAACTGTATTGTTGGAGTGGATGCTCGCATGCTTAAGCCAATTGGCGAGCGCTGTACAAGCTGCTTGGTAAAGGAACACAACCCAGCATACGTGCTTGAGTTTACATGCCCCTAAACACCACCTTGGTTATACAAGCAAGGCCCTGACCGTGCAATATGCACACATCACATCGTTAGCCACATGCTGGAATGATCTAAAGCATGCATATGACACAGGCATGTGATTGAACAATGCTGATACACACAGTTGGGCCGTCGACAGCGAGTGCGGCCGCGCCGTCGACGGCGAGTGCGCCGCGCCGTCGACGGCGAGTGCGCCGGGCCGTCGAGTGCGCCGGGCCGTCGACGGCGAGTGCGCCGGGCCGGCGAGTGCGCCGGGCCGTCGAGTGCGCCGGGCCGTCGAGTGCGCCGGGCCGTCGAGTGCGCCGGGCCGTCGACGGCGAGTGCGCCGGGTCGTCGACGGCGAGTGCGCCGGGTCGTCGACGGCGAGTGCGCCGGGTCGTCGACGGCGAGTGCGCCGGGTCGTCGACGGCGAGTGCGCCGGGTCGTCGACGGCGAGTGCGCCGGGTCGTCGACGGCGAGTGCGCCGGGTCGTCGACAGCGAGTGCGCCGGGTCGTCGACAGCGAATGCGCCGTGTCGTCAACAGCGAGTGCGCCGGGTCGTCAACAGCGAGTGCGCCGGGTCGTCAACAGCGAGTGCGCCGGGTCGTCAACAGCGAGTGCGCCGGGTCATCAACAGCGAGTGCGCCGGGTCATCAACAGCGAGTGCGCCGGGTCGTCAACAGCGAATGCGCCGGGTCATCAACAGCGAGTGCGCCGGGTCATCAACAGCGAGTGCGCCGGGTCATCAACAGCGAGTGCGCCGGGTCATCAACAGCGAGTGCGCCGGGTCATCAACAGCGAGTGCGCCGGGTCATCAACAGCGAGTGCGCCGGGTCATCAACAGCGATGTGCGCCGGGTCATCAACAGCGAGTGCGCCGGGTCATCAACAGCGAGTGTGCCGGGTCATCAACAGCGAGTGCGCCGGGTCATCAATAGCGAGTGCGCCGGGTCATCAATAGCGAGTGCGCCGGGTCATCAAAAGTGAGTGCGCCGGGTCATCAAAAGCGAGTGCGCCGGGTCATAAATAGCGAGTGTGCCGGGTTATCAAAAGCGAGTGCGCAGGGTCATTAATAGCGAGTGTGCCCGGGTCATTAATAGCGAGTGCGCAGGGTTTTTAATAGCGAGTGTGCCGGGTCATAAATAGCGAAGTGCGCAGGGTTATCAAAAGCGAGTGCGCAGGGTCATTAATAGCGAGTGTGCCGGGTTATTAATAGCGTGTGCGCCGGGTCATTAATAGCGAGTGCGCAGGGTCATTAATAGCGAGTGTGCCGGGTCATTAATAGCGAGTGTGCCGGGTTATTAATAGCGTGTGCGCCGGGTCATTAATAGCGAGTGTGCCGGGTCATTAATAGCGAGTGCGCAGGGTTATTAATAGCGAGTGCGCAGGGTTATTAATAGCGAGTGCGCAGGGTCATTAATAGCGAGTGTGCCGGGTCATTAATAGCGAGTGTGCCGGGTTATTAAGCGCGAGTGTGCCGGGTCATTAATAGCGAGTGTGCTGGGTCATTAATAGCGAGTGTGCCGGGTTATTAAGCGCGAGTGTGCCGGGTCATTAATAGCGAGTGTGCCGGGTTATTAAGCGCGAGTGTGCCGGGTCATTAATAGCGAGTGTGCCGGGTTATTAAGCGCGAGTGCGCAGGGTCATTAATAGCAAGTGTGCCGGGTTATTAATAGCGAGTGTGCCGGGTCATTAATAGCGAGTGTGCCGGGTCATTAATAGCAAGTGTGCCGGGTTATTAATAGCGAGTGTGCCGGGTCATTAATAGCGAGTGTGCCGGGTCATTAATAGCGAGTGTGCCGGGTCATTAATAGCGTGTGCCGGGTCATTAATAGCGTGTGCCGGGTCATTAATAGCGTGTGCCGGGTCATTAATAGCGTGTGCCGGGTCATTAATAGCGAGTGCGCAGGGTTATTAATATTAATAGCGAGTGCGCAGGGTTATTAACATTAATAGCGAGTGTGCCGGGTTATTAATAGCAAGTGTGCCGGGTTATTAATGGTACGGAATACGGAATTCGAAAGGCCCGCTCCCGTTGATTGTGGCCGTGGCCTTGTTTGCCGGTGGCCTTGTGGCCTTGTTTGCCGCTGTGGTCTTGATTAGCGGCTGCAGTCGTTTGCCGCTGCGTTTGCCGCTGCGTTTGCCGCTGCGTTTGCCGCTTTGCCTCCTCGACCTTGGCCTCGTACTCGTCCCTTCGCTCCTGCCTGGCATGGCTCTGAAGTACTCCGCCGCAAGGCTTCTTCTGCTCAATACCCGCTCCACCCCATCATGCATCTCTGCCATCAAATCAAATGGACTCCTCCGACGACCCAGGTACATTCACCGTGGCTCCGGTCGCAAGTTTGTTTATTTGCAATCAGGTCACTCCATCCCCGTCCTCTGGTCGGCTCAGCGCACTCTCACTCTTCGTCCCAGCGCACCTGGTCACAGCAACCCACACGATCGCACCTCTTGCCTACGAACCCTGGCTAAATCACCTGAATTCATCCCTGCTGTTCAAAACAACATCAAGCTCACCCTGTTCAACACCCGGTCCCTCAACAATAAATGCCTCATCCTGAACGAATACATCCTGGATAACAAACTGGACTTTCTCTGTCTCACCGAAACCTGGCAACAACCTCTGGACTACTACACACTCAACCTCACCACACCCAATGGATATTCCTACGTCAATAAACCACGCTCGGAGGGCCGAGGTGGTGGAATTGCCGTTATCCACCGTCAAGACATCAAGACCAACCTCATCTCCATCTCATCTGCTCCATCATTTGAACACCTGGCTTTAAAACTCTCTGGTCACACGCAGTCAGTCATGGCTGTCGTCTACCGCCCTCCCAAACCACACCCATCATTCCTGTCTGACTTCTCCTACTTTCTGACCCAGCTATGTTCCCTCTCCCCCTCAATCCTCCTCCTTGGTGATTTCAATATCCACATGGACTCCACTGACTCCACAATAACCACTGACTTCACTGATTTACTCACCTGCTTTAACCTCACTCAACATGTCGACTTTCCTACCCATATCCGTGGTCACATTTTGGACCTTGTCTGCTCCACTGGATTAAATTTGCACCATCTCTATGGCTCCGACCTCACCCTCTCTGACCACTTAGCCATCACTCTGACCATCAACATCCCCGCCCCAACACCAAGGCATTATCGCACAATCAACTTCCGTAAGCTAAACGCTCTTTCACCTACCTCATTCTCATCCACCCTCTCTGAAAAAATGTCCACTTCTCCCTTCATTGACCTCCACACCCCTTCCGACCTCACTGACTACTACAACCACACTCTCTCCTCCTGCCTTGACCAGCTTGCGCCTGTAAAAACCAAAACAGTTTCTTTCACCCATTCTGCTCCCTGGTTTACCCCTGAACTCCACCTGATGAAAACTCGTGCTCGCCAACTTGAAAGACTCCGCAATAAAACGGGTCTCACAGTTCACTCCCAAGCCTACAAGGACCACATACAACACTACAAAGATGCCCTCTCCCGCGCCCGCTCTGCCTACTACTCTCAAATTATCCACTCTGGCTCCGGAAACCCAAAAGCACTCTTCTCGACAATAAACAAACTCCTCCGCCCCCTGAACACCACCACCCAGTCATTCACAGTAGACAACTGCATCTCCTTCCTCTCTTTCTTCCAACGCAAAATTGACAACATCTACAACAGCTTGACCACCGCCGCACCCGCTCCCCCTCCAACCACCTGCCCCCCCTTGTCCTGCCATCCCCTGTCTCGGTTCTCCCCAATCTCTCCTACTGACCTCTCTGAACTCCTCATAGGAATGAAAACTGCCACCTGCACTCTTGACCCCATCCCCTCCAGCTTTGTCAAAGCCTCCCTCCCTGCTCTCTCTCCACTTATCATTGCAACAATAAACTCCTCCCTGTCTACAGGCATCGTCCCACCTTCCCTCAAAATTGCTGCTGTTACCCCCATTCTAAAAAAACCTGGTCTAAACCCTGACACCCTAAACAACTTCAGACCCATCTCCAACCTACCCTTTCTGTCAAAAGTTTTGGAACGCGCTGTAGCCACTCAACTCAAACATCATCTCTCTGCCAATAACTTGTATGAAACA
The DNA here is from genome assembly GCF_964187855.1 of Myxine glutinosa. Taxonomy (NCBI): domain Eukaryota; kingdom Metazoa; phylum Chordata; class Myxini; order Myxiniformes; family Myxinidae; genus Myxine; species Myxine glutinosa. The sequence goes on from NC_136268.1 coordinate 34,934,706, forward strand.
TTCCAATCCGGATTCCGCTCCAACCACAGTACTGAAACTGCTCTCCTCAAAATCACCAACGACCTTCTCCTCTCCTCTGACGCTGGCAACCTCAACATTCTCGTCCTCCTCGACCTCAGCGCTGCCTTTGACACCATCGATCACACTATCCTCCTCACCCGACTTGAATCCACCTTTAACGTCACCGGCACTGCCCTCTCTTGGATTAAATCATACCTCTCTGACAGATGCCAGTTCATCTCCATCAATAACTGCAAATCCCCCACTGCTCCCCTCCCCCAAGGTGTCCCCCAAGGTTCAGTTCTTGGCCCCCTCCTCTTCATCCTTTACCTGTCCCCGCTCGGTCACTTAATCCGCCGTCATGGTCTCCAATTCCACTGCTTCGCCGATGACATCCAGCTTTTCATCTCCACCAAGTCCGTCTCCACCGACACCCACTCTATCCTGACAAACTGCATCACTGAAATAAAATCCTGGCTTCAAATCAACTTCCTCAAGCTTAACTGTGATAAATCTGAAATAATCATCATTGGCCCAAAAACGCTCACAAAATCCACCCATAACTTTGCCCTCAACATCGACGGTATCCCAGTATCCACCTCCCCTCACATCCGGAATCTTGGCGTCATCTTTGACCAAACCCTTTCCTTCGACAAATACACTAAACAGATCACAAAGTCAGCCTTCTTTCACCTGAAAAACATTGCCCGTCTCCGCTCATCCCTCTCCTCCACGGCTGCAGAAACCCTCATCCACGCCTTCATCACCTCCCGTCTGGACTACTGCAATAGCCTCCTCTATGGTTCACCCTCAAAAATCACCAATAAACTCCAATACATTCAGAACTCCGCTGCCCGTCTACTCACTCATTCCCGGACCCGTGACCACATCACCCCCGTCCTTTACAAGCTTCACTGGCTCCCCATCCCCCAGAGAATCCAGTACAAAATCCTCCTCTTGACATACAAAGCCCTCCATAACCTGGCCCCATCCTACCTGGCTGACCTCCTCTCCAGACACACTCCCACCCGCAACCTCCGCTCTGCTGGTACCAACCTCCTGACCCCCTCCATCCGGACCAAATTCAGATCCTGGGGGGACAGGGCCTTCTCCATCGCTGCTCCCACCCTCTGGAACTCACTACCTCACACCATCAGAGACTCCTCCTCACTCAGCACATTCAAAACATCACTAAAGACCCACCTGTTCAACGCTGCATTCAACATTCAACCCACAGCATTTAACCCCTGACTATCTCTTCTCCTTCTCCCTCCTTTTGCTTTAAATATTTCCCTATTGATTCTTGTCTTGTCTTTTTGATTCTTGTCTTATATATATGCCGTATATCGCTGCTGTTTGTTTTCTTGATTCTTGTCTTTTTGCAATTGTTGTTTTCATGTATTGTTATGCATTATGTTTTCCACTCTGTCAAAGCGCCTTTGGGCTTCTGGAAAAGCGCTATACAAAATAAATGAATTATTATTATTATTATTATTAATAGCGAATGATAAAGTACATCGATCAAGCGAAGTAAGATAAACTAAAGGAATAAATTACAGTATAATCTGAAAATCAAGAAAAGGCAAAATAAGTATGTAGGCCCAAGTTGTGGGATAGAAATCAAGCAGCCTGGCGTACACACCATGCCCGGAAGACTCGCTAGCAGAGACCAGTGACAGTGTGCTAGGCCGCGGTTGTGGGAAAACGCCGAGTCACCACATAGGGAATAATCATTCAATCCAAATGTCCGTCTACAAACCCCACTGTAGAATACTCACCATGTTTCAATATCAACACGCTACTGGCAGCGACAGTGTCTGCCGCCACGGCCACGAAATTCTTTCCTTGAATCCCTATCACGAAATCCATGCTTGAAGTAACATAAGCAACGGCACAGGAAATGCGATTAAATGATTTGTGTTATTTTACATGTTCGTGTACTTCATGTCGATCCAGCGTCTTTCTTTAATTTATCTCTGTGTTTAAATATCGCCCAGTTATCGAATACAAAAAGGAACTTAGAAATAAAGGCAAATTGCATTGAACAGCGAACCTGAAGGCTATACACCGCCCATTGTACAATCACGCGGCATAATTTGGAAGTGGAATGTGGAGGTTGGAAATGCAGGGAAATGCGGATAAGAAAATGAAAACTTCACAACAAGGTGTAGTTAAGTAATTAATGATGTAAACATCATTGTTATGATACGGTAATATTCTGGATTTTTTATTTTCTTTATTTATTAAACAATTTGAATTAACTATGTATTTGAGTGACCCAGCTAACACAATCGACAGGTTGTTACATCATGTGAAACATTGCGTCATTAAAATGTTATCTAATAACATTGATTTTATTGTGGGAGCTGTGCTCGCACGATAAAGCCGGACAAAATGGACGACACAGGAACGAAGTTTCACCGAGCTATCTATTTAGCTCAAAACCAAAGAACTCAAAAGCACACTCCAGACTCCATCCGCCCCTCGAACGGGCGGCAATTTATAATTTTATATCGCAAACTGAACACACAAAAGCCACGCCTCACAGGCGGGGCGTGGTATGCAAAATAGGTAAGTCACGCCTCTCGACGGGGCGTGGTATGCAAGGCAGGTGTTCGCCCGAGAAAGGCAAGTCTGGACACGCCCGGGCGAGCCCGGACACGTGACCGCTCGCCGGTTGCGTCATCGGCCGGTGCACGGTAATTGTGTCATGCTTCCGGTAACCGCGACATGCGCCCCCCCCCCCCCCCCCCCAGAATTAACCTGCACCGGGAGAGTCAGTTTGAGGGGGGTCCTGATGACCCGGCCGAAACGACCCCTGGCGATTCGTGTGGGGGTGGTAGGTGGCGTGGGGGTGGATGGTCGGGCGGGGGGCTTGGTTGACGGGGGACGGCCCCGTCGTGGAGGAAGGGCCAACCGTGGAGGTTGGTCGAGGTCCAAATGGGCCGGCTTGAGGCGGTCCACGGAGATGCGGTCCGGCTTGCCGCCGATGTCGACGATGAATGACTTGTCGTCCCTCTTCAGGACCCGGAAAGGTCCATCGTCCGGCGGCCGGAGCGGTCCCCGGTGTGCGTCGTGCCGGATAAAAACGTACTCCGCAGTGCGAAGTGCTGGGGGGACGTGGGGTTGGGGGCAGCCGTGGTGGGACGTGGGCACGGGGGCAAATCTCCTGGTGGCCTCCTGGAGGTCCGAGCGTTGGCGAGCCGCGGACCAGGGGCCGGTGGCATCAGGGACGAATTCGCCCGGCACGCGCAGTGGCTGGCCGTAGACCAGCTCGGCGGTGGAAGCCTGGAGGTCCTCTTTAGGGGCCGTTCGGGGGCCCAATAGGACCCAAGGGAGCCTGTCGGCCCAACCGTCGTCCTGGAGGCTGGCTCTGAGAGCGGCCTTCATCGAGCGGTGGAACCGCTCGCACAAGCCATTGGCTTGGGGGTGGTAGGCCGTGGTGCGGTGAAGCTTGACCCCCAAGGCATGGCCGACCGCGCCCCAAAGCTCAGAGGTGAATTGCGGACCTCTGTCGGAGGAGATGTCCGAGGGCGCGCCGAAACGGGCAATCCAAGTGCCAACGAAGGCCTGCGCCACGTCGGCGGATGTTGTTGATGCCAGCGGGACGGCCTCCGGCTGGATGGGGCGAGGTTGGCCCAGGGAAACGTCGCACAGGAGAACTGTGCCTGTGTCCTAGAAGGGGACGTCGGCCAACCGCAGGCCTGTGTCCACTGTCCGGAGGGCTTGCACCGCGGGGTCGGCGGTCTGGTTGGCCGCCATGCGGGCGACGTCCACACCCAGGTGGACAGCGTTCGCCCCGGACCGGGAGAGGCAATCGGCCACAGCGTTGTCCTTGCCCGCGACGTGCCGGACGTCCGTCGTAAATTTGGACACGGCGGAGAGGTGGGGCTGCTGGCGGGCCGACCACGGCTCCGTAACCTTGGCCGTAGCGAAGACCAGGGGTTTGTGGTCCACAAACGCCGTGAACGGGCGGCCCTCCAAAAGATGGCGGAAATGGTGAACAGCCAGGTAAAGGCCGAGGAGCTCGCGGTCGAAAGCGCTATACTTGCGCTCGTTAGGGCGAACCTGCCGGCTGAAGAAGGCCAGCGGTTGCCAAGCCCCGTTCACCCACTGTTCATGCACGGCACCCACCTCGTAGTCGGAAGCGTCCGTTGTGAGGGCGATGGGTGCGTCGAGTGCCGGGTGCACCAGCATGGTCGCGTTGGCGAGGGCTAGCTTCGCGCCCGTGAACGCCGCGTCCATCTCTGTGGTCCAGGCGATGTCGTGCTTGGCCGGCTTGCCCCGAAGGGCGTCGTCCAGGGGGCGCATGAGTTGGGCGGCGCGAGGCACGAACCGTTGGTAGAAATTTACCATCCCCAAAAATTCCTGTAGGGCCTTAATGGAGCGGAGGCGCGGGAATCTTGTGACTGCCTCCACCTTGGTAGCCAGCGGGACGGCCCCGCGCTTCGTGATGCGGTGCCCCAGGAAGTCAACAGCCGTTACACCAAACTGGCATTTAGCCGGGTTGATGATGAGGCCGTGCTGGCCGAGGCGCTCGAAAAGCGTGCGCAGGTGGACGAGGTGCTCCGCTCGGGAAGTGCTGGCGATGAGAATGTCATCCAGGTAGACGAACAGAAAGGTGAGATCGCGCAGCACACTGTCCATCAGCGGCTGGAAGGCCTGGGCCGCGTTCTTAAGGCCGAACAGCATTCGGAGGAACTCGAAGAGGCCAAAAGGTGTAATTACAGCCATCTTCGGAACGTCGGCCGGCTGGACAGGTACCTAGTGGTAGCAGGTAGCCCCGAATAAGGTCGACCTTGGAGAAGATCACCCGCCCTGCCAAACGGGCGGAAAAGTCCTGTATGTGTGGTATCGGGTACCGGTCGGGGGTGGTGGCGTCGTTGAGGCGGCGGTAATCGCCGCATGGTCGCCATCCACCACCCGGTTTGGGCACGATGTGCAGGGACGAGGCCCACGTGCTATTTGAGCGTCGCACAATGCCCAATCGCTCCAGCGTGTCGAATTGCGCCTTCGCCACGGCGAGTTTGGCCGGGTCGAGGTGGCGAGCCCTGGCGTAGACCGGTGGACCTGTGGTCGGGATGTGGTGTTCGACGCCGTGCTTGACGGCGACGGCCGAAAACATCAGCTGCGTGAGGGCGGGAACTCGGCGAGTAGGCGGGTGAAATCGTCCACGGCCGGGAGCGCGCAGGCTAGCTTTGTCGGAGCGGAGCCGCTCATGAGCAAGCGAGCGAGCTGAAGGTCTCCTGTAGGAATATTGTAGGACGATGGACCCTGTAGGACGATGGACCCTGTAGGAATATTGTTGATGAGCCGACGCCGTTTGACGTCGACCAAAAGCCCATGCGCACAAAGAAAATCTGCACCCAGCAAGGCCATGGGCACGTTCGCCGTGATGAAGTCCTACCTGAAGCGCTGGTCCCCGAAACAGAATGCGACGCTGTGTGAACGGAAGGTGCGGCTGGAGGAGCCGTTTGCGGCGACCAAGGTGGGGCCGCACAGCGCGGCCTGTTTGTCCTGCACCGAGGCGGGTATCACGCTCAGCTGAGCGTCGGTGTCACACAAAAAACGCCGCCCGGACTCCGTGTCCGTGATAAACAGATGGCTGCCTGAATGGCCGACGCTCATGGCAGGCAGCGAGCGCCGGCCTGGTCGTTTCCCGACCTGCCGAAAGTGCACGGTGGGCGGCACGTTCTGGCCTTCTGCCCGAACTTGGCGTGGTAATAGCACATGGTGGAGGCTCCGGCGGTCACGTCGGGTTCGGTCGACGGGGCGTCGCGGCGGCCGCTGCCGTCAGTGGCGCGGACTCGGCCGGTGGAGGCACCGGTCGTGGAGCGGACGTTGCCTCGGTCGGCCCAGGGTCCCAGGCGGCCGCTCCGACGTGTCGCCTGGCCGAGAAAAATTTATCGGCCTCCTTGGCCAGGGCGCGAGGGTCCGTGATGGGCGAGTTAGCCAAAGCTAACCGTACCTGCCCGGGTAGCCGCTGGAGGAACAGCTCGCGGAAGAGGAAGTCCGGGCTGTGGTCACCGAGAAGAGCAAGCATTTGGTCCATGCTTTCGGATGGACGGGCCTCGCCCAGCTCCGGGAGGTGTAGTAGTTGTCGCGCGCATTCGGTCTCCGTGAGTCCAAACGCACCGAGGAGTAGGCCTTTGAGCGCGCCGTATTTGTCGGCGTTCGGCGGGTTCTGTAGGAAGCTCAGGACCCGGGCAACGGTGGAGGCGGTGAGCGCGGAAACCACATGATGGTAGCGCGCCGTGTCCTCCGTAATTTTCCGCAGGGCGAATTGAGAATCCGCTTGAGCAAACCAAACGGCCGTGTGTGACTCCCAAAAGCCCGGGAGCTTCAAAGCTACAGCTGACTCCATCGCCGTGTTCTTAGAAAGGGGTCACCAATTGTGGGAGCTGTGCTCGCACGATAAAGCCAGACAAAATGGACGACACAGGAACGAAGTTTCACCGAGCTATTTATTTAGCTCAAAACCAAATAACTCAAAAGCACACTGAATCCGCCCCTCGAACGGGCGGCAATTTATATCGCAAACTGAACACACAAAAGCCACGCCTCTCAGGCGGGGCGTGGTATGCAAAATAGGTAAGTCACGCCTCTCGACGGGGCGTGGTATGCAAGGCAGGTGTTCGCCCGAAAAAGGCAAGTCTGGACACGCCCGGGCGAGTCCGGACACGTGACCGCTCGCCGGTTGCGTCATCGGCCGGTGCATGGTAATTGTGTCATGCTTCAGGTAACCGCTACATTATAACATTTATCAAACCTTATTATATTACATGTGGACATGTTTTGAAAAGGTTTGAAGCAAACATTGTTTTCGGATCATGTTTTCGTGGTTTTAAAAACTCTACAAACCAATGTTTTTATAACATAAGGTCAGGACCTTTTTAAAATGTTGTGAAAATGATTTGTGTTACCTGGGAGATACTGTGTATGTAATACTTGAAGCATCAATCGATATATGTACAAATAAATCTTCATACAGATATAAATATATAATTCAACAAGTTCATCCTCATCATCATCATTGTCGTCATCGTCGGCAACGTCATCATCATTGTTGTCGACATCATCATCATTGTCATCGACATCATCATCATTGTCATCATCATCATTATCGTCAATGTTATCATCGGCATTATGAGCATCATCATCATTATTGTCATCGTCATTCTCGTCATCATCATTATCGTCATCAGTATCATCATTATCGTCATCAATATCGTCATCATCATCGTTGTCATCATCATCATCATCATGATCGCATCATCGTCATCATCATCATCCTCATCACCATCATCATTGTCAGCAACGTCCTCATCATTGTCGTCATCATGGTCATTGGCAACATCATCACATCATCATCGTCATCGTCGTCATTGTCCTCATCATCGTCGTCATTGTCATCATCATCATTACATCATAATAATTGGCAATGTCCTGATAATCATCATCATCATCATCATCATCATCATCAGTATCGTCATTGGTATCATCATCACTGTCATCATCATCATGATCATTAGCGTAATTGTCATCATCGTCATTGTTAGCATCATCATCATTATCGACATCATCATTATCATCATTCTCATCAGCATCATCATTATGGGCATCATCATCATTATCAGCAGCATCATCATTATCAGCAGCATCATCATTATCATCATCAGTATAATCATCATCAATATCGTCATCGTCATCATTGTCATCATCATTATCATCATCATCGTCGTTGTCATCATCATCGTCGTCATTGTCCTCATCATCTTCATCATTGTCATCACATAATAATCATTGGTAATGTCCTCCTCATCATCACGATCAGTATTGTCATTGTTATCATCATCATCGTCATCATTATCGTCATTGCTATCTCCATCATCATCATTATCGTCAATATTATCGTCATCATCATTACCGTCATAATAATCATCATTATTATCATCATCATAATTATTGTCATCAACATCATCATCATTATCGGCATCAGCATCATCATTATCATCATCATCATCAACATTATCAGCATTGTTAGTATCATCATCCTCATTATCATCATATTATCATCATTATCGTCGTCACCTTCATCATCATCATTATCGTCATCACCATCATCATCATCATTATTGGCAATGTTATCATCATCATTATTGTCAATGTTATCATCATCATCATCTTTATCATCATCATCATTATTGTCAATGTTATCATCATCATCATTATTGGCATTGTTAGCATCACCAGCATTATCGTCATCATCATCATCGGCATTGTTAGTATCATCATCATTATCGGCATTGTTAGTATTATTATTATTATTATTTTTTTGTATACTGAATCGAGGCTCGTGAAAGAGCTAACATTTATTTCACAAACAAATCAACCAGACAAACAAAATAGAAAAACACAACATTTGAGAGCAGTGAGATGTGTGGGAGGGAGAGGGCTTGGGGGGGAGGAGGCGTGGAAAGGGGGGGGGGGGGGGGGTGGGACAAGTATAAAACACAAGGACACAAAGGACTTCCAGGACAGAAGTTGGTATTTCAAAAAAGTGGCTTTGGGGTGAAATTAGCGGGGGTAGATAAGATCAAGGTTTTGGATGGGGGAAGATAAGAGATAGTGGTGAACAGCTGTTTTAAAGACCTGGAGGGTGGAGTGGGATTGAAGAGAGTGAGGGAGTTTATTCCAGAGGCGGGAGAAAAGAGGAATGAAGGAGTGAAGGTGAGCAGAGAGTCTTGATTTTGGCAGTTTAACCATAAGAGAGTTGCAGGCAGATCTTGTGCGACCTGTAGGAATATTTGGGGGACAGAGCACAGAGAAAGCTGGGGGGGGGGGGGGGGGCAAGGCCAGAGAGGAGTCGGTAGAATACGGAAACACCACCAACCTGCCTGCGGTGAGTGAGTGAAAGGCCCTTGGAGTTAGCTTCATCGCCGGAGATTCCAATGATTCTGAACGCTTTGGTTTCAACAGCGTGAAGACGAGCTAGGTGTGAGGCAGGAGCACCAGCCTAGAGGGGAGAGCAGTATTCCATTGAGCTGCGGATGAAAGCCTTGTATGTGGTGAGGAGCTCAGGTGTGCCAAGGAAGGACTTCGCACGACGGAGGATGCCCAGTCGGCAACTGGCTTTGGAGGCCAGATTTGAAATGTGGTTTTCCCAGGAAAGATCATGGCAGATAGTGAGACCCAAAAGCTTGAGTGACAGAACTTCTTGGAGAGGATTATTCAGAAAGTGGATGGGAGGGTTGTCCAGTCGGTCTTTTCGGAGAGACATCGTAAGAGTGTGAGATTTGTCAGGATTGAAAGACATGTTCCACTTGTTTTGCCCAGTCTGTGATTTTGTCCAGGTCTGCAGAGAGTGAGGAGGCTGCAGACTGCCGATCTGAGGGATGAGGAATGGAGCGACAGAGAGTAGAGTCATCAGCAAAGAGATAGAGAGGATTTTCAAGAGAGTCTGAGAGATCATTGATGAAGACCAGAAAAAGCACAGGGCCCAGAACACTGCCTTGGGGAACTCCAGCCTGAACAGGAAGAGGAGATGTGAGAAACCCATTCAGGGCCACATGTTGACTATGACTAGAGAGGAAGTCCACCAGCCATGCGTGGAGATTTCCATGGATACCAAAGGAGGAGGGTTTGGTGAGCAGAGCGGGGTGCCAGACCGTATCGAAGGCACGTGATATGTCAAGGGAGACAGCTCTAATTTCCTGTTTGGCATTGAGGACCTCCATCCATTGTTGAGAAAGCAGAAGCAGCATGTCCAGAGTAGAGTGACCAGGTCTGAAACCAAATTGATGATCAGAGATCAAGCCATTGGAGAAGAGGAAAGATTTCATATCTGAAGCAATGATGGATTCCATGACTTTGCTGATAATTGGGAGAAGGCTGATTGGTCTGTAGTTGCTAGGATCTGTTTTTGCACCTTTTTTGTGCAAAGCGGTGATGTTGGCTGATTTCCAAGCAGATGGCAGATGACCTTGAGCAAAACAGAGGGTGAAGAGAACAGAGAGAGGGATTGAAAGAGCCGAAGAACAGGATTTTAGAACCCGTGGGCTGATGCCGTCAGGTCCAGTTGCAGAATCAGAGTCGAGGGTTGACAGAAACTTTTCCACCTTGTCAGGAGGAAAGGACACAGAGTCCAGGAGCAGCTGGGTACGACTGGGTACGGTGGGTACAGAGAGGGATGGGTTTGGGACACAAGATTTAGAGGCAAACACAGAGTTGAGGCATTCAGCTTTTTCACGTGCGGAGACTGCCGTGTAGCCATTTGAGGTGAGGGAGGGGATGGAGGGGGAACAAACACCAGAAACAGATTTGACCAGACGCCACCAGGATTTGGAAGAGGGAGACAGATAAGAGAGTTCGGTCTTGAGAACGGAGAGATATTGTTTCCTGGCTCTCCTGAGGGTGGACACACACTTGTTTCAGGCTTTGTGAAAGGAAATGAGATTTCCTTCCATTGGATTTGCTTTCCAGGAGATGAAAGCAAGTTGTTTCTGGGCAACAGCCTCACCACAAGATTCCGTGTACCATGGACGGGAGGAAGGGTATGACAACTGAAGACGAGATGGGATAAATCTGTGCATGAGAGAGAAATTTATTTTGGAAGAATTCCCAGGATGAGTTGATGTCAGAGGCGGTAGAGATGGGAGACCAGTCCAGATGATTGATGGCTGCTTGAAGACCGTGCCAGTTGGCCTGAGTGAAATGCCAGACTCGTCGACGCTGAGGAGGCTCTCTGAGAATAGTCAGAGAGATGTCCACTTTAACAAGCACATGATCAGATGAGCCGATTGGAGCAGAAGAAGAGCAGCAGACATTTTCAGGGAAGTTAGTCATAACCAAGTCCAGAAGAGAAGATGCTCCGTTGACTGAGATCCGGGTCGGGAAATTGACAGATTGTGTCAATCCCAGTGAGTCGCAGAAGTCCTTTGCTGAAGAGCCATGGCTGGTGAGAGAGGTACCCACACCAAGCCAACTGGCATGGTGACAACTGAAATCACCACATATGAGGAAGAGAGAGTTGGGATGGGTAGATAGAAGTTGGTCCATATTATCAGACAGCGAGATGTAGATGGAGTCATCACTGTTTGGTGGACAGTACAACACACATATGAACAAAAGGTGGGAGCGAAGGGGAAGCCGTAGCCAAAGGTATTCCTGGGGGTGAGGTGGAGAGAGGGCATCATCATCATCATCATTATTGTCAATGTTATCATCATCATCTTTATCATCATCGTCTTTATTGTCAATGTTATCATCATCATCATCATCATCTTTATCATCATCATCATTATTGTCAATATTATCATCATCATTATTGTCAGTGTTATCAGCATCTTTATTGTCATCATCATTATTGTCAATGTTATCGTCATCTTTATCGTCATCATCATTATTGTCAATGTTATCATCATCATTATTGTCAGTGTTATCATCATCATTATTGTCAGTGTTATCATCATCTTTATCGTCATCATCATTATTGTCAATGTAATCATCATCATTATTGTCAGTGTTATCAGCATCTTTATCGTCATCATCATTATTGTCAATGTTAACATCACCATTATTGTCAATGTTATCATCATCATTATTGTCAGTGTTATCATCATCTTTATCATCATCATCATTATTGTCAATGATATCATCATCATTATTGTCAGTGTTATCATCATCTTTATCATCATCATCATTATTGTCAATGTTACCATCATCATTATTGTCAGTGTTATCATCATTATTGTCAGTGTTATCATCATATTTATCGTCATCATCATTATTGTCAATGTTATCATCATCATTGTTGTCAGTGTTATCATCATCTTTATTGTCATCATCATTATTGTCAATGTTACCATCATCATTGTTGTCAGTGTTATCATCATCTTTATTGTCATCATCATTATTGTCAATGTTACCATCATCATTATTGTCAGTGTTATCATCATTATTGTCAGTGTTATCATCATATTTATCGTCATCATCATTATTGTCAATGTTATCATCATCATTATTGTCAGTGTTATCATCATATTTATCGTCATCATCATTATTGTCAATGTTATCATCATCATTGTTGTCAGTGTTATCATCATCTTTATTGTCATCATCATTATTGTCAATGTTACCATCATCATTATTGTCAGTGTTATCATCATATTTATCGTCATCATCATTATTGTCAATGTTAGCATCATCATTATTGTCAGTGTTAGCATCATCATTATTGTCAGTGTTATCATCATCTTTATCGTCATCATCATTATTGTCAGTGTTATCATTTTTATCATAATCATCATTATTGTCAGTGTTATCATCATCTTTATCGTCATCATCATTATTGTCAATGTTATCATTTTCATCATCATCATCATTATTGTCAGTGGTATCATTTTTATCGTCATCATCATTACTGTCAGTGTTATCATTTTTATCATCATCATTATTGTCAGTGTTATCATCTTTATCGTCATCATCATTATTGTCAATGTTATCATCATCATTATTGTCAGTGTTATCATCATCATTATTGTCAGTGTTATCATCTTTATTGTCATCATCGTTATTGTCAGTGTTATCATTTTTATCATCATCATCATTATTGTCAGTGTTATCATCATCTTTATCGTCATCATCATTATTGTCAATGTTATCATTTTTATCAGCATCATCATTATTGTCAGTGTTATCATCATCATTATTGTCAGTGTTATCATCATCTTTATCGTCATCATCACTGTTGGCAGTGTTATCATTTTTATCATCATCATCATTATTGTCAGTGTTATCATCATCTTTATCGTCATCATCATTATTGTCAGTGTTATCATCATTATTATTGTCAGTGTTATCATCATCATTATTGTCAGTGTTATCATCATCATTATTGGCAATGTTATCATCATCTTTATCGGCAGCATCATTATTATCAGTGGTAGCATCATCATTATTGTCAACGTTATCATCATCATTATTGTCGGTGTTATCATCATCTTTATCGGCAGCATCATTATTGTCAGTGGTATCATCATCATTATTATCAGTCTTATCATCATCATTATTGTCAGTGTTATCATCATCTTTATCATCATTATTGTCAGCGGTATCATCATTTGTATCATCATCATTATTGTCAGTGTTATCATCTTTATCGTCATCATAATTATTGTCAGTGTTAACATCGTCGTTATTGGCAGTGTTATCATCATCATTATTATCAGTGTTATAATCATCATTATGTCAGTGTTATCACCATTTTTATCACCAGCATCATTGTCAGTGTTATCATCATCTTTATCGTCATCATCATTATTGTCAGTGGTATCATCATCTTTATCGTCATCATCATTATTGTCAGTGGTATCATCATCTTTATCGTCATCATCATTATTGTCAGTGGTATCATCATCTTTATCGTCATCATCATTATTGTCAGTGGTATCATCATCTTTATCGTCATCATCATTATTGTCAGTGGTATCATCATCTTTATCGTCATCATCATTATTGTCAGTGTTATCATCATCTTTATCGTCATCATCATTATTGTCAGTGGTATCATCATCTTTATCGTCATCATCATTATTGTCAGTGTTATCATCATCTTTATCGTCATCATCATTATTGTCAGTGGTATCATCATCTTTATCGTCATCATCATTATTGTCAGTGTTATCATCATCTTTATCGTCATCATCATTGTCAATGTTAGCAGCATCATCATTATTGTCATTAGCAGCATCGTCATCATCATCATTAACGTCATCATCATCATCATCATCATCTATTTTCAGTTCACTGTTGGATGAAAGCCTCATCATGTTGACGCCATGTTTCTCTGTCACCTGATTTGTTGTTCCATTCCTCTCTTCCCCATATATTTGTCTATTTCATCCCTCCATCTTGGGTGTGACCTTCCCCTGGTGCTGTTGCCATCCATAGTGTGGTCCACAGGTCTCCATGTTCTTATACTATTGCTGTCCACCTGTTAGCTGACCTGTTAATGTATCCTGCCCGTTTCCATTTCCTGAGTTTATTTATTCCTAAGATTTCCTGAGTTTTGTTTTGTTCTCTCCTATTTATTTGTGTTTCTATCTTTGTACAGCATATAATTCCGAACATATTAGCTTCCATATTGTGTTGTGCTGCTGCTAACTTTTCCTTCTTTTTTTGTTGTTAACGCCCACGTCTCTGCCCCATAGATCATTGGTTCACTGGTTGAAAACTTTCCTTTTCACACATTTTGATAAATGATAATTAAGCTACCCTCTCATGATGTTACACACTTTTCCATATTGTCTCCAGTTAAGTTTGATTCTTCTCTTTATTTCTTGGTGTAATTCTTTTCCTTGAGCGTAAAACTTTGCCCAAGTAAAGGCACGGTGTATATATTATGTATTCTTCTGTGATGTGATGTGGTTACATATGACGTGGGTACCATGTATTAGTAAGCATATGTGGTTACTATGTGATGTGGTGTGGTGTGGTTACATATGATGTGGATACTATGTATTAGTAAGCATATGTGGTTACTATGTGATGTGCTGTGGTTACATATGATGTGGTTACTATGTATTAGTAAGCATATGTGGTTACTATGTGATGTGGTGTGGTTACATATGATGTGGTTACTATGTATTAGTAAGCATATGTGGTTACTATGTGATGTGGTGTGGTGTGGTTACATATGATGTGGATACTATGTATTAGTAAGCATATGTGGTTACTATGTGATGTGGTGTGGTGTGGTTACATATGAGGTGGTTACTATGTATTAGTAAGCATATGTGGTTACTATGTGATGTGGTGTGGTTACATGTGATGTGGTTACATCACATTAGTAAGCATATTAGTAAGCATATGTGGTTACTATGTGATGTGGTGTGGTGTGGTTACATATGATGTGGATACTATGTATTAGTAAGCATATGTGGTTACTATGTGATGTGGTGTGGTGTGGTTACATATGATGTGGATACTATGTATTAGTAAGCATATGTGGTTACTATGTGATGTGCTGTGGTTACATATGATGTGGTTATTATGTATTAGTAAGCATATGTGGTTACTATGTGATGTGGTGTGGTTACATATGATGTGGTTACTATGTATTAGTAAGCATATGTGGTTACTATGTGATGTGGTGTGGTGTTGTTACATATGATGTGGTTACTATGTATTAGTAAGCATATGTGGTTACTATGTGATGTGGTGTGGTGTGGTTACATATGATGTGGATACTAGGTATTAGTAAGCATATGTGGTTACTATGTGATGTGCTGTGGTTATATATGATGTGGTTACTATGTATTAGTAAGCATATGTGGTTACTATGTGATGTGGGGTGGTTACATATGATGTGGTTACTATGTATTAGTAAGCATATGTGGTTACTATGTGATGTGGTGTGGTGTGGTTACATATGATGTGGATACTATGTATTAGTAAGCATATGTGGTTACTATGTGATGTGGTGTGGTGTGGTTACATATGATGTGGATACTATGTATTAGTAAGCATATGTGGTTACTATGTGATGTGGTGTGGTTACATGTGATGTGGTTACATCACATTAGTAAGCATATTAGTAAGCATATGTGGTTACTATGTGATTTGATGTGGTATTATGCGGTATGGTTACATATGATGTGCATACTATGTATTAGTAAGCATATGTGGTTACTATGTGATTTGATGTGGTATTATGCGGTATGGTTACATATGATGTGGATACGATGTATTAGTAAGCATATGTGGCTACTATGTGATTTGATGTGGTATTATGCGGTATGGTTACTTATGATGTGGTTACTATGTATTAGTAAGCATATGTGGTTACTATGTGATGTGGTGTGGTTACATATGATGTGGTTACTATGTATTAGTAAGCATATGCGGTTACTATGTGATGTGGTGTGGTTACATATGATGTGGTTACTATGTATTAGTAAGCATATGTGGCTAATATGTGATGTGGTGTGGTATCGTGCGGTATGGTTACATATGATGTGGATACTATGTATTAGTAAGCATATGTGGTTACTATGTGATGTGCTGTGGTTACATATTATGTGGTTACTATGTATTAGTAAGCATATGCGGTTACTATGTGATGTGGTGTGGTGTGGTTACATATGATGTGGTTACTATGTGATGTGCTGTGGTTACATATGATGTGGTTACTATGTATTAGTAAGCATATGTGGTTACTATGTGATGTGGCTTGGTTACATATGATGTGGTTACTATGTATTAGTAAGCATATGTGGTTACTATGTGATGTGATGTGATGTGATGTGGTATTGTGTAGTATGGTTACATATGATGTGGTGTGGTGTGGTTACATATGATGTGGTTACTATGTATTAGTAAGCATATGTGGTTACTATGTGATGTGATGTGATGTGATGTGGTATTGTGTAGTATGGTTACATATGATGTGGTGTGGTGTGGTTACATATGATGTGGATACTATGTATCAGTAAGCATATGTGGTTACTATGTGATGTGGTGTGGTATCGTGTGGTGTGGTGTGATGTGATGTGATTGATTTAGACCATGTAGCCATACTAATGGATGCCTCTTTCCCATGTTTGAAAACCCTGCCCACCCTGACTCCATGTTTCCATGTTTCCATGTTTCCATGTTAATTAAGCTCTAACCCGAATTTGCTGGTAATTTGAATTCCCCAGCTTGCTTTTGTTTTTTTCAGACTTTCCCAAAAGGGAGCGAATGTATCGCGGTTATAAGACGTCACGACACTTACCAATCAATGACAACAAGTGGGTTTAACCATTCAATAGGTGAGCAGGTTCGTTTCTTCATGCTTCAGTATCCTAAAATAAAAAAGTACTATTTCATTTCCCTGTTGGAAGCAAATTGCATTATCATTTTAGAAAATGTTATTTTACATGTCATTTTTCTGTTGAGTACAAATCGGTTTACCTGTGCTCATGGAAACCAATGTTCTGGGTGTGGTTTCTTTGGCAGGACCAAGGGAGATCATGTGAGGGGACAATGGCAAGTTCAACATTTGGACCATTGGACCGGATCAACGGTGAACCTCCTATAACACCAAACATGTCACATGGGTTGGAGCAGGAATTTCGAATTTCTTCAGAATGCCGGTGATAACCCGCACACTCTTCTCAAGGTAAATCGTGGCATTTTTAACGTCCACCAAGTAATGCTGGCAGACAGGACACCTGTGTGACGGCCATCCTGCCAGCCGCAGGTAGAACCAGCAGCAGGGAACAAAGCGTGGAATGATGTTCTTGTGAGATTTATGGGTAAAGTTTGTAATAATTTGAGTTTTATTTTACAATTGCACCTTCCACCATCCTCGAGGACCTCTCTGCCCCCCTCATCCCCATCCCTACCTCAGTACCTCAATGAAGTTAAACTCAAACGTTGTACTAAATTCTGATTCATCCAATGGGAAACGGTGGTCTTGCAAAACTTCCTGAGGGAAAACATTTCAAGGAATGGGTCTTGTGGGACAGAATCAATTAACTGGACAGAATTCCATGTTGAATATTTCAAAATATAAAAACATTTCAAAAAATACTCAACGGCTTGAAGAATACCAGAGGTGAGGGATTAAAAAATGGTCTGGAAAACGTTTTTGTGACGTTTCATGAGTTATTGGGCTTCTTTGAATGGTTACCTTTTACCTAGTTATGAATATGTAATTGTTATTTTCCGGTCAATTGGATCCTCTTGGGTTTTCTAATAGTGCTGGATAGTTTTATGATGACATCCACATTCATGGCGATCATGCGGCTCTGATTGGACGATGAGAATGGTTGTCTGGGTCCTGTGATGTTTCAGGTCTGTACCACTCCTCACCCCACCCTTGAGAGGGTGTCAAAGGTATGTGTACCTGTGGGTTGGCTTCAGTACCTGACGAAGGCCCCTTTGTGGCTGAAAGCCGAGCCTACTGGGATGGTATTTAAGGTGTGCGTGTACCTGTGGGTTGGCTTCAGTACCTGACGAAGGCCCCTTTATAGCTGAAAGCCGAGCCTACTGGGATGGTATTTAAGGTGTGCGTGTACCTGTGGGTTGGCTTCAGTACCTGACGAAGGCCCCTTTATAGCTGAAAGCCTAGCCTACCGGGACGGTATTTAAGGTGTGCGTGTATCCGCTTCAGTACCTGATGAAGGCCCCTTTATGGATGAAAGCCTAGCCTACTGGGACGGTATTTAAGGTGTGCGTGTATCCGCTTCAGTACCTGATGAAGGCCCCTTTATGGATGAAAGCCTAGCCTACCGGGACGGTATTTAAGGTGTGCGTGTACCTGTGCATTGGCTTCAGTACCTGATGAAGGCCCCTTTGTGGCTGAAACGTTGTAGCCCACTGGAACGGTATTTAAGGTGTGCGTGTACCTGTGCATTGGCTTCAGTACCTGATGAAGGCCCCTTTATGGATGAAAGCCTAGCCTACCGGGACGGTATTTAAGGTGTGCGTGTACCTGTGCATTGGCTTCAGTACCTGATGAAGGCCCCTTTGTGGCTGAGACGTTGTAGCCCACTGGGACGGTATTTAAGGTGTGCGTGTACCTGTGGGTTGTCTTCAGTACCTGACGAAGCCCCTTTATTGCTGAAAGCCTAGCCTACTGGGATGGTATTTAAGGTGTGCGTGTACCCGCTTCAGTACCTGATGAAGGCCCCTTTGTGGCTGAAACGTTGTAGCCCACTGGGACGGTATTTAAGGTGTGCGTGTACCTGTGGGTTGTCTTCAGTACCTGACGAAGCCCCTTTATTGCTGAAAGCCTAGCCTACCGGGATGGTATTTAAGGTGTGCGTGTACCCGCTTCAGTACCTGATGAAGGCCCCTTTGTGGCTGAAATGTTGTAGCCTACTGGGATGGTATTTAAGGTGCGCGTGTACCCGCTTCAGTACCTGATGAAGGCCCCTTTGTGGCTGAAATGTTGTAGCCTACTGGGATGGTATTTAAGGTGTGCGTGTACCTGTGGGTTGGCTTCAGTACCTGATGAAGGCCCCTTTGTGGCTGAAACGTCCCAGCCTACTTTGAGTCTTTTATCTTTAAAACTTTGAATGGATTTTACTTTTGTGTTTCCTGCTGTGTAGTTCTCGCATCTTCTGTTACTACAATCTGATTGGTGGGCTGGGTGGATGGCCTAGTGGTAGGAACATTCCCCTCCAAGCTGTCTAGCCTGGGTTGGAATCCTGGCGCAGCCATAAACTGTGCGTAATGGTGTTTCACAATCAGGGTGATTCATGAACGTGTGTACCATGGTGTACCATCCCATGGTGTCCTTTACGAAAGGTAGGTGTGTGAGCTACACCTATCACCGGCACCATGAACAAATTGCAAATTCCTGTCCTAATCACACAGTCAAACGTTAGGCCTGGCCAGCCGGATCGTGAAGGACTTGGGCCAAGCTTCCCCCAGCCAACCCCAGAAGTGGGAATAATAGTGGCAATTGAAGAAGAAGAAGAAGAAGAAGGTCTGTTTGGAGTGATTATGCTTTTGCTATTGTCATAGCGACCCATTTATAACATAACTGTATAATCACGTGGCCTCCGCACACTCTCACCCCATCCAAGGTAGACTCCATTTTCAGGCGTGCGTATAGCTAGAAGGGCCTGTACTTGCTTGTTTCCATATTTGTCCAACACCCGTAATGTTTGTGTTCAAATAATGTACCGCCAAGAGGCAAAAAAATCAAACTACCCACGAATGAATAACTAATCTGTTGAGTAGTCAAGAGTTTCGAGTTGACTGCCTTGGAGGGAAACCACGAAAGCAGCTTAATTACTTATTTGATATAATGCCTGCGGAGATAGTTGGCTCGACGAACAAAAGCCTTACAAGGCCAATGACATGAAAATGACAAGTCTGCAGATATAAAACAAGATTGTCCCCAACATTACAATTGCTTTTTGTCTTTGTGCAATCGTGTTCGTCTCTAAACGACGTGAAATTTCATTAACTTGGAACATAAAGTATGTTTCGACTTCAGCAGCGAAAACGACGACGTCAGTGGAAGCAGCTCTTTCTTTTTCCTGCGTTTTGTCTTTTCGTCCGTAAATTGTCCGAACTTTTAAAAATAAACAATTTTTTTACCTTTTGTACAAACGCCCACCGCTTGTTCACATATTCAGGAGGAATTCGTGAAGATGAAGAGTTAATAATGTGAATTAATTAATTTAGTTAATAAATTATTAAAGGGTTCATTTAATAGTTAATTAATAATTTAGTTAATTCGGGGAGCTAAATGAAGAGCTGTAATAACGCATTCTGTACCTGTCGGGGGTTGGTTTCTGGAAGCACAGTAGCTAGGTCATGCATGGATGATGGAATGTTTGTGGGAGGCTGAGGGCAGGCGGCCATTTTGTGTAGTACATTTCCTGAGGCCTGTATTAAGTACCTGCTGCCTTGGTGCAGTTATGTAGAGAGAATCCCTACTGCAGGCAATGTTATGGTTAAACGTTGCACTTGCGTTGGCGAATCAGACAGAAAAATTGATGGCATTTGATGCTATATGTCAGTTGTTGATGACAAATCAATGGAGTCATTATACATCGGTGACGAAGGTGGATGGAGGTTATGTTTTTACCCGTGTCTGTTTGTTACTTGGCAAAAAAAAAAAAAAAAATTTTTTTTGCAAGTATGTTGATCACTCCGGTTTGTGTATTTGTGTGTTTGTGTGTGTGTGTTTGTTTGTTTGTTTGTTTGTCTGTCCGCTCACTTATACTTGCCTACAGGTCACAATTTTAAACCGATTTTCACAAAACTTCACAAAATGGTGAAGGTCAAATGGTCTACAAATGGTTCGTGGTCCGACAAAATCCTATATATTTTGGGGTCAAAAGGTCAAAAGGTCAACATAGGCCAAAGGTCAACAACCATTTCAAATTCCTAAAATCCTCAATTTTCATCCGATTGACTTGAAATTTGAATAGGATGTACATATCGGCAAACTAAATGCAACCACCAACTAGTTTTGGGATCAGCATAGGCCAAAAAATCAACATAGGCCAAAGGTCAACAACCATTTCAAATTCCTAAAATCCTCAATTTTCATCCGATTGACTTGAAATTTGAATAGGATATACATGTCGGCTTACTGAATTCAACCACCAACTATTTTTGAGATCAGCATGGGCCAAAAGGTCAACGTAGGCCAAAGGTCAACCACTTTTTCCGAATTTCTAAAATCCTCAATTTTCATCCGATTGACTCGAAATTTGAATAGGATTTTGATATCGGCTAACTGAATTCAACCACCAATTCTTTAAGACGTCAAAAGGATGCTCCACTGAGTGCCATGCTACTTTGTTATGTTTTGCCAAGTGTCACTCTATGAATGATTTTTCATATTGTCTGTTTGTTTGTTTGTCCGTCCGCTCACTTATACTTGCGTACAGGTCACAATTTTAAACCGATCCTCACGAAACTTCACACCAAATGGTAGAGTTCGTGGTTCGACAAAATCCTATATATTTTTGGGGTCAAAAGGTCAAAAGGTCAACATAGGCCAAAGGTCAACCACTTTTTCTCAAGTTTCTAAAATCCTCAATTTTCATCCAATTGACTTGAAATTTGAAGAAGATATACATATCGGCTAACTGAATTCAACCACCAACTATTTTTGAGATCAGTATCGGCTAAAAGGTCAACATAGGTCAAAGGTCAACAACAATTTCAAATTTCTAAAATCCTCAATTTTCATCCGATTCACTTGACATTTGAATGGGATTTACATATCAGCAAACTAAATTCAACCACCCACTATTTTTTAGGATCACCATAGGTCAAAGGTCAACAATGTCAAATTTCTAAAATCGTAAATTTTCATCTGATTGGCTTGAAATTTAAAAACGATTTTGTATATCAGGTCACTGAATTCAAGCACTAATTATGTTTGAGGTCAAAAGGATGCCCCACTGAGAGTCATGCTACTTTGTTCTGTTTTGCCAAGTGTCACTCGATGAGTGATTTTTCATTTGTCTGTCTGTTTGTGAACAAGATATCTCAAAAAGTTGTTGACGGATTTGGCAGAGAGGTAGTGTATGTGACAAGGACGAAATGATTAGATTTTGGTGAATATCTGGATTCGGATCCGGCGACAAGAATTTTTAAAGTGATTCTTCACCATTGGGAGATAGGGCCATAAACAACATATAGCAGGATATCTCAAAAGTTTGTGGACGGATTGGGACAAAATTTTGCGGGGATCGTGGGTATGTGACAAGACCAAATGTATTCCATTTTGGTGAAGATCTAAATATGGATTCGGATGTGAGAATTATTTAATTTCTGAAGTGATTCTCCACCATTGAGTGATATTGCTAAAACCGATATATAGCAGGATATCTCAGAAAAAGTTGTGGACGGATTTGGACGAAACTTGGTGGACAGGTTGGGTGTCTGACGAGGACGAATCGATTCGATTTTGGTGAAGATCTGAATATGGATTCGGATGTGAGAATTATTTAATTTTTTAAGTGATTCCACACCATTGATAGATCGGGTGAAAAGCGATATATAACATGATATTTAAAAAAAAGTTATGGACGAGTTAGGACTAAACTTGGTGGACAAGCTGGTTAGGCGACAAGAACAAGCCGAATCGATTTTGGTTCAGGTCCGAATCCAGATCCGGCCTATCAGTGGAATACAAAACATAAATTGTTCAGCCTGGCGGAGGTATGTGCTCTACCCAGTGCCGTTGTAGTATTTTTTTGAGATAATGTGCTCACACTGAGACAAACAGATAGACAGGGGGGTGAAAACACAACCTCGGTCAACCATTTGTGGCAGAGGTATTATGTTGTCTCTTCTTCTCCATCTCTCCTTTTTATTTTTCTTTGCATATGGAGGGGTGAACTCTTGCAAATAATTCCTGTAAGGTTCACCTGGCTGTGCCTGGATGAGTTTGAGGGTAGATGAGTAGCTGCAGAAACCTGAATCCGATCCGGGTTCCTCCTGGTGACTCCGTCTTTGCCTATTTGCGTTCCTCTTGATCACTCCAATCCAATGTTTGAACACTTATTTGACATCATATTTTATATTATATGCTATTCAAAGCATATATAGTCAATCAGACTTTTACTAACAATGGAAAAGCCTAATTAGCATACTATGCTTATTTAGATGATAATCATGGAGATTGTTAAAACCTCCCTCTCCAAACTTCCCCATGAAACTATTTGCCTCAAAATATAATCTATCTTCTATCTTCTTCTATCCTCTTCTATTTTCTATCTATTTTCTTTATTATCTATATAAACAAGCATTCTGAGTATTGCGCTGCAATACATGTCCCCTACCAAAGTTCAAAGTGCCATAACTTTGTCAAAAATGATCGAATATGCAAATTTATGCACGGTTGATGCTGGTTTTCAAACTTGATCTGAGGTATGCTGAGACACTCCGTGGAGCGGCCTGCACGTATTGCACTGTGTGAATTATATAATTACCAACTCACGGTCTGAGGTACTAGCGATTCAAAAGATATCCATTAAAAAAATATATTTTCGTTTAATTAACGATATCTGCCAAACCACGTGCCCTATCGCAAATTCCAAAAGGACATTTTAGTAGATTGACAATCTGAACAGATCTGTGAAGTTTCCCCTCGATTGGATCAAAAATGAGGGAGAGGCTTGGTTTTAAAGGTTTATGCTTTAAAACGTCATAACTCTGAAACCATGTGATGCATGACGTCATGCTAGCTGACTTTTTTGTTCGTCATGGGTATGCGATTCTGCCTATAAAGTTTGGCCTCGATCTGTTCAGCCGTTGCAGAGAAAAAGGGGTTTTCGTGTTTTCACGAAAAACAATATGGCGACCGAACCACGTGACCTGTGACGTCATAATTACCATTAAAATATTCTACAGACCGAGTCCATCATGTGGTTAAAATTTTATCTCAATCGGTCCTATTATTGCAGAGAAATTGGTTTTTAAAGGAAATTAAAACTTAAAATGGCACTGAGTTGAGGATCATCAGAATTATCAGAATTCCAAAAGTTCAAAGTGCCATAACTTTGTCAAAAATGATCGAAACGTCGTGAAGTTCGATCTTGATCTGTAACTTATCATGAGGAAACCATGTGCCAAGTTTGAAATCATTAGCATTAAGCGTTGAGAAAAAAAGTCCGGAAAACTGTTCTTTGCGTGACGGACTGACGGACTGACGGACTGACAGACGGAGGGACGGCGTGCAAACCTATAGTCCCCTCCGGTGTACACCGGTAGGGGACTAATAAAACACAGTTTGTGTGTGTGTTACCTATAGACTCCTAAACGGAGAGGCTCACGTACTTGATTTTTGGCATAGACATGGCCATTGGGCCTGGGAAGGACATGGCCTACCTAAAAATGACCTCCGATGACGAGGTCCATATTTTTTTATTCATAGTTAAGGTAGCGCATTTCAGCGAGGAACATTATACCATCCACGGTTTGGCCATCCACCGTTTGCCCTTCACGTGACTCGTGGTGGTCCCTCTCGGCTCTCCCACCGTTGGTATTTTTGTGCACATAAGATTGTTCACGGTTCTGTTTAAATATTATTTAAATATGTATAACCTTTCCCCTTCAGTGTTTTACTCAGTGGTATTTTACAACACGCTGTTTTTCTTCCTATTTAAAAGGCTTTTCTCAATTTCCTCTCCAACTCATTCCACCTCAAAAAAAAGAAATTCAATATCTTATACGTCTCCCTCACTACATGGTCTAAATTCACATTCATTCCATCCCTCCTCCATCATTCTGAACCGGATTGCTAACTTGAAAATCACAACAAACCCAATTTGTTTTCAATGTTCGTCTTTCATTAATCATCCACTTTCTAAACTCCCCTCTTGCCCCTCCCATCCAAATCCCTCCCCTTGCACCTACACTCCTAAACTCCCCCCTTGCCCCGCCACTCTTAAACTCCCCCCCTGCCCCTCCACTCCTGAACTCCCCCCTTTCCCTTCCACTCCTGAACTCCCCCCTTGCCCTTCCCCTCCTAAACTCCCCCCTCACTCCTCCCCTTCAAAACTCCCCCCCAACCCCTCCCATTCAAATCTCCCCCCATACCATTCCTCTCCAATTCTCCCTCCTCCCCCCTCCTCCTCAAAGCTGCCTCCTCCCCACTTTGTCTCCCTTCTATCTCATACCTCCACCCCCCCCCAACCTTCTTCTTTCCTCTGCCCCCCTCAAACAACCCCTCACTGTGCCTCATCCCTTCACCTTCAAACCTTTCATCCTCCTCATCCTTCCCTTTCTTGGAACTCTTCTGCAATCGCTGACACACTAACAACTGCTCTCCCTACCTCCCCCTCTCATCCTTCATCTTACCCTACTCCTCCCCTCCCCTGTCCTGTACCCGATGCTCCCCCTCTCTCTTCATTAACGGTATGGACCTCAAACATCCGGGGCCTTCGCTCAAACCTGACTGATCTCTCCATACAGGTTGCTTCTGACAATCCAGACTTGATCTGCTTAACAGAGACTTTCCTCCTTCAAGATGTCTCTGATTCCTTAATATCTCTTCCTGGTTACTCCCTCCTCCGGTATGATAGACCTGAGCCTCGGCCTGGTGGTGGGGTGGCTATCTTTATCAAAAACTCTCTTCCTCACTCTCCTTGCACTGCCCTCTCTCCTCTTCACCCCCAGGAGTACCTCTGGCTACGGCTTCCTCTCCGCTCCCACCCTTTGTTCATATGTGTTCTGTACCGTCCCCCAAACAGTGATGACTCCATCTACATTTCACTGTCCGACAACATGGACCAACTTCTATCCACTCATCCCAACTCTCTCTTCCTCATATGTGGTGACTTCAATTGTCATCATGCCACCTGGTTAGGTGTGGGTTCCTCTCTCACCAGTCATGGCACCTCAGCAAAGGACTTCTGTGACTCACTGGGATTGACACAATCTGTCAATTTCCCGACCCGGATCTCAGCCAATGGAGTATCTTCTCTTCTAGACTTGGTTATGACTAACTTCCCTGCTAATGTCTGCTGCTCTTCTTCTGCTCCAATCGGTTCTTCTGATCATGTGCTTGTCAAAGTGGACATCTCTCTGGCCATTCTCAGAGAGCCTCCTCAGCGTCGACGAGTCTGGCATTTCACTCAGGCCGACTGGGACGGTCTTCAAGCAGCCATCATTCGTCTGGATTGGTCTCCCATCTCCACTGCCTCTGACATCAATTCTTCCTGGGAATTCTTCCAAAGCAAACTGATCTCTCTCATGCACAGATTTATCCCATCTCGCCTTCAGTTGTCTTACCCTTCCTCCCGTCCATGGTACACTGAATCTTGTGGTGAGGCAGTTGCCCTGAAACAACTTGCCTTTGCCTCTTGGAAGGCTAATCCAACTGAAGAAAATCTCAGTTCCTTCCACCAAGCTCGGAACAAGTGTGTGTCTACCCTCAGGAGTGCCAGGAAGCACTATCTCTCCTCACTCAAGCATGAACTCTCAAACCTGTCTCCTTCCTCCAAATCCTGGTGGCGTCTGGTCAAATCCGTTTCTGGTGTTTGTTCCCCCTCCATCCCCTCCCTTACCTCAAATGGCCACACAGTTGACATCGCACGTGACAAAGCCGAATGCCTCAACTCTGTGTTTGCCTCAAAATCCTTAGTCCCAAACCCATCTCTCTCTGTTCCCACCTTTCCCAGTCGAACCAAACTGCTCCTGGACTATGTGACCTTCTCTCCTGACAAGGTGGAGGAGTTTTTGTCAAACCTCGACTCTGATTCTGCAACTGGACCAGATGGCATCAGCCCACGGGTCCTAAAATCCTGCTCTGCCGCTCTATCTCACCCTCTCTCTGTTCTTTTCACCCTATCTTTTGCTCAAGGTCATCTGCCAGCATCCTGGAAATCAGCAAACATTACCGCTTTACACAAAAAAGGTGCAAAAACAGATCCTTGCAACTACAGACCAATCAGCCTGCTCCCAATTATCAGCAAAGTCATGGAATCCATCATTGCTTCGGATATGAAATCTTTCCTCTTCTCCAATGGCTTGATCTCTGATCATCAATTTGGTTTCAGACCAGGTCACTCTACTCTGGACATGCTGCTTCTGCTGTCTCAACAATGGATGGAGGTCCTCAATGCCAAACAGGAAATCAGAGCTGTCTCCCTTGACATATCACGTGCCTTCGATACGGTCTGGCACCCAGCTCTGCTCACCAAACTCTCCTCCTATGGTATCCATGGAAATCTCCATGCATGGCTTGCGGACTTCCTCTCTGGTCGTAGTCAACGTGTGGCCCTGAATGGATTTCTCTCATCTCCCCTTCCCGTTCAGGCTGGAGTTCCCCAAGGCAGTGTGCTGGGCCCTGTGCTTTTTCTGGTCTTTATCAATGATCTCTCCGACTCTCTGGAAAATCCTCTGTATCTCTTTGCTGATGACTCCACTCTCTGCCGCTCCATTCCTCTTCCCTCAGATCGGCAGTCTGCAGCCTCCTCACTCTCTGAAGACCTGGACAAAATCACAGACTGGTCAAACATGTGGAACATGTCTTTAAATCCTGACAAATCTCACACTCTTACTATGTCTCTCCGAAAAGATCGACTGGACAACCCTCCCATCTACTTTCTCAACAATCCTCTCCAAGAAGTTCTGTCACTCAAGCTTTTGGGTCTCACCATCTGCCATGATCTTTCTTGGAAAATCACATTTCCAAGCTGGCCTCCAAAGCCAGTCGCCGACTGGGCATCCTCCGTCGTGCGAAGTCCTTCCTAGGCACACCTGAGCTCCTCACCACATACAAGGCTTTCATCCACAGCTCAATGGAATACTGTTCTCCCCTATGGGCTGGTGCTCCTGCCTCACACCTGGCTCGGCTTCACGCTGTTGAATCCAAAGCTTTCAGAATCATTGGAATCTCCCGCGATGAAGCTATCTCTGAGGGCCTTTCACTCACTCACCGCAGGCAGGTAGGTGGTCTTTCTGTCTTCTACCGACTCCTCTCCGGCCTTGCTCCCCCAGCTCTCTCTGTGCTCTGTCCCCCAAATATTCCTACAGGTCACACAAGATCTGCCAGCCACCCTCTGATGGTTAAACTGCCGAAATCTCGGCTCTCTGCTCACCTTCACTCTTTCATTCCTCTTTTCTCCCGCCTCTGGAACAAACTCCCACACTCACTTCAATCACACTCCTCCCTCCAGGTCTTCAAAACAGCTGTTCACCACCATCTCTTATCTTCCCCCATCCAAAACCTTGATCTTTTCTACCCCCACTAATTCACCCCAGATCCACCTTGTTTGAAATTCCAACTTCTTTCCTGGAAGTCTTGGCAGTGTCCATATGTTTTATACCTCTCCCACCCCCCCCCCCCCCTTCCCATGCCTCCCCCCCAAAGCCCTCTCCCTCCCACAGTTCTCTCGATGTCTCCATGTCTCTCGGTCCCTGCTCTCAAATGTTGTGTTTGTGTCCTTCCCCCTCTCTCCCCATCTTGTCTACCGCTCCCGATGTTATTTGTTTTGTGTGTCTGTTTGTCTTTCTGTGTGATTAATGTTCGCTCTTTCACGAGCCTCGATCTTGTATACAAAAAAAAAAAAAAAAAAAAAAAAAAAAATACACTGAATCTCAGCCTGTGCCAGAGCAGCTCGCTGATTCGCTCAGAGCGATCACGTGATGTTCCATCCTCGCCGCCAGACTCGCTCACGTACTTGCTTTTTGGCATAGACATGGCCATTGGGCCCGGGAAGGACATGGCCTACCTAAAAATGACCTCCGATGATGAGATCCATATTTTTTATTCACATGTAACAGCGCATTTCAGCGAGGAACATTATACACTGAATCTCAGCCTGTGCCAGAGCAGCTCACTGATTCGCTCAGAGCGATCACGTGATGTTTAAGCCTCACAGCCAGACTCGCTCACGTCCCTATCTCCCCGTCCCCCCTCCCCTCCCGTCCCCTTCCCCCCTCCTTTTCCCCCCCACCCCTTCCCTCCCCCCTCCCCTCCCGTCCCCTTCCCCTCCCTCCCCCCTCTCCTCCCGTCCCCTTCCCCCCTCCCCTCCCCTTCCACCCTCCTTCCCTCCTCCTTCCCCCCTCCCCTTCCCCCTCCTCCCCCCCACCTCCCCCATCCTCCTTCCCTTCCCCCCCTCCCCTCCCCTTTCCCCCTCCCCTCCCATCCCCTTTCCTCCCCTCCACTCCCCTTCCACCCCACCTCTCCCCCTCCCCCCCCCTCCCCCGCCCGGCAATGCCGGGTACTTCTGCTAGTATATATATATATAAAAGAACGTTTTTGTTTGTTTGTTACTTGCAAAATCGAAGATTTTTCAAGTACTGTATATTGGTCGGTTGCGTTTGTGGTTCTGTCTGTCTGTCTGTCTGTTTGTTTGTCACCGGCCTACAGGTCACAATTTTCAACCGATCTTCACCTAACTTCACCAAATGGTAGAGTTGGTCAAAAGCAAGAAGCCTCTTGCTTTTGGGGTCAATAGGTCAACATAGGCCAAAGGTCACCAACTTTGCTAACTTTCTAAAATCCTCAAT
>NC_136268.1:34969189-34996689 GCF_964187855.1 Myxine glutinosa
GGAGGGAGAGGAAGGTCCAAGGGGGTCCTGCAGCACGATCGGCGCGTTTAGCAGCCGCCGTTCCTTCACGGCCTTGCTCAAAACCGCCGTCCAGGCCCCAAGTGGCTGTTGGGTGTTGTTGCTGCTGTGGCCTCCGCTGCTTTCCCAGGACTTGTCTGACTCGTCTGGTCCAAACCCTCAACTCTTTCTTGGTCCACTCACTCCTCACCACCGACTCCTCACCGCAACCAACGCAACCACTGACCACCACCACCGACTCCTCACCACAACCAACGCAACCAACTGACCACTGACCCCACTGACTGACTCTCTCACGCCACTTGCGCGCGCACCTTTATAGCGCCTCCGGCGATCAAGCCGCCGGCCTTCAGGACACGCCCATCGGTGTGCTCACCTCGGCCCTGGTTGGTCATGCGACCCTCTGGCTCCGCCCTTGATGACGACGGGCGGGCACGCCCCTCTTCCCCGACCCAAGCACTTGTTCAATGGTGGTTTTGGAGGGGAGGTAATTGGCAATCGAGGCTCGGCAATGACGAAAGGGGATGTGAAAGGAAATGGAGATTTTGGGGATGGGAATGAAAGGGGATCTATTCTCTTTCACTGGTGCAATGGAGTACTTCAATTAATGGGAGACACAGCCTTACTCTAAAACACAGAATAAGAGATAACTATCGAACAGGGGTATTCTATTATTTGGCTGACGTGTATGCTTGTGGACTAATTATGGGATGCCCTTTCACCTTTACACAGCTCCGGAGGCAGGGGGCGCAGAATAAACAATAATAATAATAATAAAGCACACAATCAAAAAAATATACAGTCCTCATATCCGCAGCACTGCACCCTCCTCCACTTAGGCACGTCCCGGGCCTACAACTTTTATTTAGTGTGACACGTAGGTGTAGTTCCCTCTACTTTTAACCTGACCCTGAGTGCGACAGTTTTAAAACATAAATAAATGTGTCCCGCTGCTCCATTGCACCCTGCCTAATAGACTTACGCCCACAGTTAACCGAATTGTGGAATGGTCTTCAAACTATACACTGACGGTGGGGAGGATTATTTACAATTGACGCTACTTTTATTTACAAAACTAACCCAGGACCTGTGATTGTTCTTTCTGGGGGGGAGACAGTCTGCTCTGCATCGACGCACCATTAAAGCACCCAAAAACGCACCAATACAAGCACCCTCAAGCACCAATCGGTGCAGTCACCATAGTTCATCAGTGTTCAATGCATGTTCAATAAAAATAAAATCAACAACCCCTAACCCTGCAGGTGATCTCTTGCTCTTCGGCTCCCTCTGCTGGTTATTATTATTTGGTCTTCCAGATGTTGTCATTCTTTCATTTTCTTACTGGCGGCCTATTTGCAATAAAGTGTGCCCAATGTGTCCTTTTTATTTTCTTTATTTATGGCCCACAGGGCCGACTACGTGTGGTTCACCTGTGGGGCATCGGTGCCCTGTGGCCAAGGTCCGCCAGCAAGATTTCAGGCCCTCATGGCCGGTTCCAGCAGAGGGGCCATGCCCCAACCCATGGGGTCCATAAGTGGTGCTCGGCCACAGGCATGTGGTCCATAATGTGGTGCATCGATGCAGACAGCTGGTTCTGGGAATTTCGGGCGCACAATGGCCGACCCACGCACGCTCCCCTCGGCGCCCAATGGCGCACAGGTCATGTGAGAGACAAAAGAGACAATTGAGCGAGGGGTAAGGTCACAAGGGTACACATCAATAAGGCAATGCAAGGCGAAATGCGTACGGAGGGCGAAGTGAGAAAGCTCGTCCCTACCGTACGTCACCCCCCTGTCACCTACACTACCCTTGCCCTTACCCCATATTTACAAAATCTATCCATTTACAAATTCGTCACTACTGTCACGTCTTCCCCATATTTCTCCTATACCAAATTCGTCACCACAATCCCTCTATCCAAAATTTGCCATCACCCAATTCGTCATCAATCCTCATAAGGAGGAAGAGATGGAACAACAAAGCACAATGTCACACCCACGTCATGATGCGTCTCACAATCCAAACATTTGCACAGTAAAAAATAATCAAAACATGGCATGGTGTGGAGTACCTGTCACCTCAGGTGAGTGGATGCAGATGGTGCGAGGAGACTCCAATCCTAACTATCCTCTAAATGACCTTAACACACTTTACACTACCCGGGGTCTCTCCCTGCCAATCCATTGGCCAACTTACACTATGGGTTCTAAAAACCAATTCCCATTGACCAAACTGTGGTGCTGCTCAATTTGGGGTCTCACTCCCCCGATTCATCTCCCGGTGCCCTCGCACAATTTCTGGGCTGCGACGTGTAGCTCTCCCAGCAGGTCTACCCACCTGCACACCTCCACCACTGCAGTTGCCACCCGAGCTTACCTAGCTCCTCACCCTATCCTAACTAACTGGGGAAAGCCCCTCCTGGCTCTGTCACCCCACTCGGTGCCCTCTGGCACTGGGCTACCCGGGTCCGTCCTCCGGATCCTCGGGCCCCATCCACAACAACTACTACCGGCTCCCAGAGCCCACCTGCGGCCTCACCTGGCCGACATCCTCACAGTGGTGGAGTGCCCAAACCAACTACACACACTAACAGGCTACACGCCCAGCCATTTCCACAACACTAATGCACCCATCCAATCACCATTCTTCCACCCGCACCACAGATGCCAATATCCAACCACAATTTACCTATACCCTCTACCTAACACTTACACTACCCGCCCCGGGTATCCGTGATGGGGGTCCACTCTTCCCCCATTCACACCTTCGCACCATCCACTCCACTCCACAATTTCCACCATACTCACTCCACGACCATCCATTCCAATACTCCATACCATTTATTCCATACACCTGTCCCCCATTCACCTGTCGTTGCACACCTGTGCAATCATACCTGGTGCCACCTGCACCCTCCTCCTCTTCCTGGACCAGTTGGTCAACACAACACAGATCACCATCACTCACTCATACACTGCTCCACACACCTCTTCAGTTGCACACCTGTGCAATCACACCTGTTCAATCCTCAACCACACGGCATCATCTCATCTAACTACTCCCCTCTGAAACTTGCGCTTCCCAGTCGCCCCTTTAAACTATTGCGCTCCCTCGTCATTATAATCCACACTAAGCTACCTGCGTCCCCACTACAGGTATCAGTCACTAACTAACCTTAACGTCACCTAATGTCATCTTCTAGGTCCCTACACACAATATCCTAACCCACCCGGGCTAGTTTTCACTGCCATCAACCCCATAAACCTAGTGCTCCTTTGCCCCCCCGTCTGTGAGGGATGGTGGATTTGCCATCCCACCACATCGGGGGTCTCCTACTATCAATTTCGCACACCTAAATCCAACCAATCAAAAATTCTGCCAATCATCTGCCAATCATCAAATTTCGCCTTTTTCTAATTTTGGGTCCAAAACACTAACCTCATTACCCGTCTACTTATTAGATCCTCTCGGTGCGCCAATTCACTTCGAAAGCTCAGCTTCGTACAGCCGAGCAATGAATGCGGGTTCTTTGGTGCCGGCGGCTGGATGCGTCCGGCACTCGGTGCAGGGACGGGGGCTTACCCGTGCCGAGATCCCACGCACCATCTCGGCGCGGAGCCATCCAATTGCCCGATCTGGACCTGCCGGAATGCCTCAACAAAAAGTGGTCGCCATGACGACCCTTCCTATCGGGCTGCCAGCTCCGCCCAGTGGAGCACGGACGCGGCCGTTAAAAGCGAGGCCCAGCGTGGATCGCGGACGGCGGTCCTTTCGAACCCGCCGTGGCTAGGATCCCCGCTGGTTCTCGCGGCACGCGAAGCCCGGCACGCACCGAGGGCCCGAATCGGCTATAAGTCGCTCTAACCGCTAACCCGGTTACCGTCGATGCCTCACCTGCATGCTTACAAGCATACGCTACCCCTTTCTTGCTCATACCTCCAGCTGTTCCCATGCTCCTCGTACCTTTCCTTACACACCTCGGTACACTCATTCCGCTCACAGACTTGGTCACACACCTGACCACCGAACACCTTGGCACACATTCGTCGCTCGCACACCTCACCAACACACCTCTTCGCGCCCCCTCCTCGGTCACCTCCTCTGTGACAATCACAGGTGTGCTTTCACTCGCACACCCCACCACGTGCCTCACGACCAACTCAAGTGTGCATTCCCACACACGCTCTACCATTCCAGGTGTGCATCCTTCCATTCCAGGTGTACATCCTCGCTCACCTGTCACAACCAACTCACGCTCCGTGTCACTCTCACTACTTTCACCTCCATTCTTGACAGCGCACTCACCCTTACTTTCGACAGCACACTCTTTCCTCATGCACCCGTCCGTTACACACCTTTCTCGCGCACACTCTTGCGCACACTCTCCCGTTACATCCTCTGTAACACTCACCACAGGCGTACACTTTCTCGTTACATCCTCTGTAACACTCACCACAGGCGTGCATTCCCCCTTACTCTTGACAGCGCACTCTTTCCCCATGCCCCTGTCCGTTACACACCTTTCTCACGCACACTCTTGCGCACACTCTCCCGTTACACCCTCTGTAACACTCACCACAGGCGTGCATTCCCCCTTACTCTTGACAGCGCACTCTTTCCCCATGCCCCTGTCCGTTACACACCTTTCTCGCGCATCCCCTTGCGCACACTCTTTCGTTACTTCCTCCGTAACACTTACCACACCGCGCTTCCATGTAACCCCTCGCACACGCGCTTCGACGAACTCACTCTTGACGGCACACTCACTCCTTGGCGCGCACTTTTTCCTCACATACCCCATGGTCGGACATTCTCGCACACCTCTTTTTTCGCACACCAGACCTGTCGCACACTTCACCAATGGCCTTTCACGAACACCCGGATCCAAACCAATCCCCAAGCCGACTGAAGCTTTCCTCACATCATATACATTGCCGAATATTTCGCCACTCACCTTGGCACCTCGTCTCCGCACCTCTTTCGCCACCTGCAAACTCTTTATTTGGTTAGTGAGCAGCACATCACGATTCGAGCACAGACCTTGTACCAATTCCATTACTTCCTTCTTTATCTCCCTCTTAGTTTCTGTCCGTCCCTTCTTAATTTCACTCACCTCTTCTTCCACTTCCTCTAATTTTTGCTTCACCTCTTTTATTCCCCGGTGCGTCTCCTCCAGTTCGTCCTCTAAGGCTACCGTGACCGTCTCTATGTGCATCCTCACCTGCCGGTCCTTTGTCTCCATTATCTCTGTCACCTCGTCCACCCTCATTGTCAGTTCCTCACGTACCATCTGACATTGCCTCTGTGTCGCTATTAATTCGTTTTTAATTTCTTTTTGTGTCGCCTTTAACCCTCCTAGTACCGCAGTGTTCTTTTGAACCTGCTCCACTAGTTCTTTTTGTCCCTCCGTCAGCTGTTCCACCTCCGTCAGATCTTCTATTCCCCCTTGTAACTTTGCCGCCCCATTTCTCACCTCTTTCTCCATACGCTTCTCACCTCGCTTTACCTCCTCGCGTAGCCCCGAGACCTCCTCACTTACACCTCGTCGTATTTCCTCTTTCATCTCCTCCATCTGTTTTGTAGATGCCACCCTCATCTGTCCCAATTCATCCCTCTGAGCATCCAATTTGGTTTCTACCCCGATTTTTACCTCCTCTATCTGCTCTCCCATTTGTTTAATTTCTCGGGCGGATTGCTCCCCTATCTCCCGCAATTTGCCTTCCATCCTGTTTTCTAACCCCGTTAACCCATTCTTTACCTCTTTTATCCCATTGTCTAGCGCCTCACCGGTACCCCTCACTTCGTCCCTCATTACCCCCATCATTCTGCTTTCCATTTTCTCACTATGAGCCCTCCTTCTGTCTTCCATTTCTTCGCCCGACTTAACCATAAAGGCCTTTATTTGTTCCATAAAAAGGTTCAAATCCACCGGTGCTGCTACGGTCACGGGCGCGGCTAAATTTGGCGCCACAATAACCATGTGCGCGAGGGCGCCATTATGTGCGCCTGATACCCCCTCAACCACATTGCCAATGTTCTCCTTCTCTCTTTCATCCACATACATTTCCCCGAGGTCCTGGGTCGATTCTACCCCGTCTATCTCTCCCACCGGCATCCCGTCGCCTTGACCAGCCATGGCGCGATTTCAAAATTCGGGTTTTGTAAAACAAAAGCAATTGCGGTATTTTGTAATTTTGAGCGCGTTAAGCGCGCTTCGGGTCCAATCCCACTTCCCGACACCAATTGTTACTGTAATAACACAATTGGTGTTCCAAAATTTGGGCCTAACAAATTTAGTCCCAGGTCCGAATCCCAACTCCTGACAACCAATTGTTACTGATCGCGGTTTAGATGTTACTTTGCCGAGCGAAGGCTCCGTGACCGAACAGTTGTTCCCCGACTCACCCGATTCACCCAGAACTTTGGCCGTATCGCACCGCAGCTGCCCAATCTGGAAAACTCTAAAACGACGAAATGCAAAGAGGAAAAGGAATAAAACGAGAAGACGGACAGAAGAGTAATTGGATTTATTAATAATAATAATAATAATAATTCATTTATTTTGTATAGCGCTTTTCCAGAAGCCCAAAGGCGCTTTGACAGAGTGGAAAACATAATGCATAACAATACATGAAAACAACAATTGCAAAAAGACAAGAATCAAGAAAACAAACAGCAGCGATATACGGCATATATATAAGACAAGAATCAAAAAGACAAGACAAGAATCAATAGGGAAATATTTAAAGCAAAAGGAGGGAGAAGGAGAAGAGATAGTCAGGGGTTAAATGCTGTGGGTTGAATGTTGAATGCAGCGTTGAACAGGTGGGTCTTTAGTGATGTTTTGAATGTGGTGAGTGAGGAGGAGTCTCTGATGGTGTGAGGTAGTGAGTTCCAGAGGGTGGGAGCAGCGATGGAGAAGGCCCTGTCCCCCCAGGATCTGAATTTGGTCCGGATGGAGGGGGTCAGGAGGTTGGTACCAGCAGAGCGGAGGTTGCGGGTGGGAGTGTGTCTGGAGAGGAGGTCAGCCAGGTAGGATGGGGCCAGGTTATGGAGGGCTTTGTATGTCAAGAGGAGGATTTTGTACTGGATTCTCTGGGGGATGGGGAGCCAGTGAAGCTTGTAAAGGACGGGGGTGATGTGGTCACGGGTCCGGGAATGAGTGAGTAGACGGGCAGCGGAGTTCTGAATGTATTGGAGTTTATTGGTGATTTTTGAGGGTGAACCATAGAGGAGGCTATTGCAGTAGTCCAGACGGGAGGTGATGAAGGCGTGGATGAGGGTTTCTGCAGCCGTGGAGGAGAGGGATGAGCGGAGACGGGCAATGTTTTTCAGGT
Source organism: Myxine glutinosa (assembly GCF_964187855.1). Taxonomy (NCBI): domain Eukaryota; kingdom Metazoa; phylum Chordata; class Myxini; order Myxiniformes; family Myxinidae; genus Myxine; species Myxine glutinosa. Next base: position 34,976,545 of record NC_136268.1, read on the forward strand.
GAAAGAAGGCTGACTTTGTGATCTGTTTAGTGTATTTGTCGAAGGAAAGGGTTTGGTCAAAGATGACGCCAAGATTCCGGATGTGAGGGGAGGTGGATACTGGGATACCGTCGATGTTGAGGGCAAAGTTATGGGTGGATTTTGTGAGCGTTTTTGGGCCAATGATGATTATTTCAGATTTATCACAGTTAAGCTTGAGGAAGTTGATTTGAAGCCAGGATTTTATTTCAGTGATGCAGTTTTTCAGGATAGAGTGGGTGTCGGTGGAGACGGACTTGGTGGAGATGAAAAGCTGGATGTCATCGGCGAAGCAGTGGAATTGGAGACCATGACGGCGGATTAAGTGACCGAGCGGGGACAGGTAAAGGATGAAGAGGAGGGGGCCAAGAACTGAACCTTGGGGGACACCTTGGGGGAGGGGAGCAGTGGGGGATTTGCAGTTATTGATGGAGATGAACTGGCATCTGTCAGAGAGGTATGATTTAATCCAAGAGAGGGCAGTGCCGGTGACGTTAAAGGTGGATTCAAGTCGGGTGAGGAGGATAGTGTGATCGATGGTGTCAAAGGCAGCGCTGAGGTCGAGGAGGACGAGAATGTTGAGGTTGCCAGCGTCAGAGGAGAGGAGAAGGTCGTTGGTGATTTTGAGGAGAGCAGTTTCAGTACTGTGGTTGGAGCGGAATCCGGATTGGAATGTTTCATACAAGTTATTGGCAGAGAGATGATGTTTGAGTTGAGTGGCTACAGCGCGTTCCAAAACTTTTGACAGAAAGGGTAGGTTGGAGATGGGTCTGAAGTTGTTTAGGGTGTCAGGGTTTAGACCAGGTTTTTTTAGAATGGGGGTAACAGCAGCAATTTTGAGGGAAGGTGGGACGATGCCTGTAGACAGGGAGGAGTTTATTGTTGCAATGATAAGTGGAGAGAGAGCAGGGAGGGAGGCTTTGACAAAGCTGGAGGGGATGGGGTCAAGAGTGCAGGTGGCAGTTTTCATTCCTATGAGGAGTTCAGAGAGGTCAGTAGGAGAGATTGGGGAGAACCGAGACAGGGGATGGCAGGACAAGGGGGGGCAGGTGGTTGGAGGGGGAGCGGGTGCGGCGGTGGTCAAGCTGTTGTAGATGTTGTCAATTTTGCGTTGGAAGAAAGAGAGGAAGGAGATGCAGTTGTCTACTGTGAATGACTGGGTGGTGGTGTTCAGGGGGCGGAGGAGTTTGTTTATTGTCGAGAAGAGTGCTTTTGGGTTTCCGGAGCCAGAGTGGATAATTTGAGAGTAGTAGGCAGAGCGGGCGCGGGAGAGGGCATCTTTGTAGTGTTGTATGTGGTCCTTGTAGGCTTGGGAGTGAACTGTGAGACCCGTTTTATTGCGGAGTCTTTCAAGTTGGCGAGCACGAGTTTTCATCAGGTGGAGTTCAGGGGTAAACCAGGGAGCAGAATGGGTGAAAGAAACTGTTTTGGTTTTTACAGGCGCAAGCTGGTCAAGGCAGGAGGAGAGAGTGTGGTTGTAGTAGTCAGTGAGGTCGGAAGGGGTGTGGAGGTCAATGAAGGGAGAAGTGGACATTTTTTCAGAGAGGGTGGATGAGAATGAGGTAGGTGAAAGAGCGTTTAGCTTACGGAAGTTGATTGTGCGATAATGCCTTGGTGTTGGGGCGGGGATGTTGATGGTCAGAGTGATGGCTAAGTGGTCAGAGAGGGTGAGGTCGGAGCCATAGAGATGGTGCAAATTTAATCCAGTGGAGCAGACAAGGTCCAAAATGTGACCACGGATATGGGTAGGAAAGTCGACATGTTGAGTGAGGTTAAAGCAGGTGAGTAAATCAGTGAAGTCAGTGGTTATTGTGGAGTCAGTGGAGTCCATGTGGATATTGAAATCACCAAGGAGAAGGATTGAGGGGGAGAGGGAACATAGCTGGGTCAGAAAGTAGGAGAAGTCAGACAGGAATGATGGGTGTGGTTTGGGAGGGCGGTAGACGACAGCCATGACTGACTGCGTGTGACCAGAGAGTTTTAAAGCCAGGTGTTCAAATGATGGAGCAGATGAGATGGAGATGAGGTTGGTCTTGATGTCTTGACGGTGGATAACGGCAATTCCACCACCTCGGCCCTCCGAGCGTGGTTTATTGACGTAGGAATATCCATTGGGTGTGGTGAGGTTGAGTGTGTAGTAGTCCAGAGGTTGTTGCCAGGTTTCGGTGAGACAGAGAAAGTCCAGTTTGTTATCCAGGATGTATTCGTTCAGGATGAGGCATTTATTGTTGAGGGACCGGGTGTTGAACAGGGTGAGCTTGATGTTGTTTTGAACAGCAGGGATGAATTCAGGTGATTTAGCCAGGGTTCGTAGGCAAGAGGTGCGATCGTGTGGGTTGCTGTGACCAGGTGCGCTGGGACGAAGAGTGAGAGTGCGCTGAGCCGACCAGAGGACGGGGATGGAGTGACCTGATTGCAAATAAACAAACTTGCGACCGGAGCCACGGTGAATGTACCTGGGTCGTCGGAGGAGTCCATTTGATTTGATGGCAGAGATGCATGATGGGGTGGAGCGGGTATTGAGCAGAAGAAGCCTTGCGGCGGAGTACTTCAGAGCCATGCCAGGCAGGAGCGAAGGGACGAGTACGAGGCCAAGGTCGAGGAGGCAAAGCGGCAAACGCAGCGGCAAACGCAGCGGCAAACGCAGCGGCAAACGACTGCAGCCGCTAATCAAGACCACAGCGGCAAACAAGGCCACAAAGACCACAAGGCCACCGGCAAACAAGGCCACGGCCACAAACAACGGGAGCGGGCCTTTCGATTCCGTATTCCGTACCATCAAAAGCAGATTCCGTTATCCAGCCGGAGAACACGCGGCACGTGCGGGTGTTAAAAGGCAGTACAGGTGTGAGATGTCAGGTCAGAAAAGTAGAAGCAGACCCTGTACATCCATCCAGTCGGAGAAGCGGGACCCAGGGACAGAACAAACAAAACAAACTCACGTACACAAGAAGGGTGGAAAGGCAGGAGGTGGATGGCTGGAGGGAGAGGAAGGTCCAAGGGGGTCCTGCAGCACGATCGGCGCGTTTAGCAGCCGCCGTTCCTTCACGGCCTTGCTCAAAACCGCCGTCCAGGCCCCAAGTGGCTGTTGGGTGTTGTTGCTGCTGTGGCCTCCGCTGCTTTCCCAGGACTTGTCTGACTCGTCTGGTCCAAACCCTCAACTCTTTCTTGGTCCACTCACTCCTCACCACCGACTCCTCACCGCAACCAACGCAACCACTGACCACCACCACCGACTCCTCACCGCAACCAACGCAACCAACTGACCACTGACCCCACTGACTGACTCTCTCACGCCACTTGCGCGCGCACCTTTATAGCGCCTCCGGCGATCAAGCCGCCGGCCTTCAGGACACGCCCATCGGTGTGCTCACCTCGGCCCTGGTTGGTCATGCGACCCTCTGGCTCCGCCCTTGATGACGACGGGCGGGCACGCCCCTCTTCCCCGACCCGAGCACTTGTTCAATGGTGGTTTTGGAGGGGAGGTAATTGGCAATCGAGGCTCGGCAATGACAAAAGGGGATGTGAAAGGAAATGGAGATTTTGGGGATGGGAATGAAAGGGGATCTATTCTCTTTCACTGGTGCAATGGAGTACTTCAATTAATGGGAGACACAGCCTTACTCTAAAACACAGAATAAGAGATAACTATCAAACAGGGGTATTCTATTATTTGGCTGACGTGTATGCTTGTGGACTAATTATGGGATGCCCTTTCACCTTTACACAGCTCCGGAGGCAGGGGGCGCAGAATAAACAATAATAATAATAATAAAGCACACAATCAAAAAAAATATACAGTCCTCATATCCGCAACAATATATATATAGATATATACATATATACATATATAGTGTTGCAGTTTTGAGAATCCACACTTGTAAATATCACATCATTAAAGGTTAAAGGTAGCACCCCATAGATAGGCCACAAGCAACACGTAGGTCACCATAGGACGTCAGTTATTTCTTAGTATGTGTATAGATAAGGCCATTTTCCAATAGTTGCATCTGCGTTGCGTGAATCAAATAAGAGTAGGCCCTTCCGTTCATTTTGGCAGCCTCCGCTTCATCGACGCCATTAAGCGCGCTCCCCAGTCTGCACCCCACGGCCCTCCCAATTTGGTACGCTCCTTTGCCAGCAGCCTTCGCTGCCCTAGGGCTCGCTCAACCCAGCCCGAAAAGCCATGAGGTAAAGCCCGAAAAAGGGGGCGGAGTGCCAGGATGGAGGTGTGGCCACGTCAACCAGCCATCAGGGCGGAGCCAGTAAGCCAATACCAGCTAACCAGGGCTGAGGTGAGGTCGCCTGACAGGGCATGGTTTTGGGCTCCGAGAGCGTTCGCTGGCTTGGCTTATAAAAGCGCGAACACAAAGCCCTCAGAAGGACTGATGCGATTACCAAGAGAGGTCTGGGAGGACTGTGCACAGAGAACTTATCGTGGTTGAAAGGACTCATGAGGAAGGTGCAGTGTGATAAGAACTTACGGAGCAGCGCTCATTGCGAAAGGAGTGAAGCCAAGATTGGCATTACAAAATAACTGGTACGAGAGTTTAGTACGAGAGGGAGGGACGCGCTGTGGCAACCAGCTTTGCAACGGGCGAGCACGCGGCACGCATTACTGAGAGCTGCAGCGTGCAGGACATAGGGGAGGGGGCGCTTGGAGCGAGTAAGACCGGTAGCGCGAGTACAAAAGCGCCGGTACACAAATTACGTACGCCGATAGCCCAAGCTTACCTTTCCCCGTCACGATAATTGTCCGCTCGCGCTACGCTACACGGAGAGCTGCCTGCCGGGTTTCGTCTGCTGGAACGGGTCGAGGACCAGAGCCTGGATACCATCGCCAGACCTTCCACCCTACCATCTACACCCCACGCGTGAGTCTGGAGTCTGAGACCGAATCTGAGAGTGATCGGGCCCGTGTCCAGGGAATAGAATAAGACTGTCTAAGGCTGCCCTGTGTACTTTTCCTTCCTCTTTCTTTCTTGTACATTCTTTCGTTTCCTCTTCTTCTTTGTACATAATTAATAAACCAATCTGTTCTTCCTATTTTCCTGGTTTCCTCTTAATCCGATCGTCCTAGTCTTTTCTCCATTGGGTAAACGCGGCACGATTCGGAACCGCTATAATCGGGTTAGCCATTGTTAACAGCTCGGATCGCGGATCGCTATCCGCTCAGCGTTTCCACCTGATATCCGTGGTTTGAGCAGGAGTTATTCCCTTGCTTCACGGTCGGTGGTAGTACTTAGGTAATAGGACTAAAAGTCGACCAACAACCCTATTTACCACCGACCGGAAGGAACGTTATAACCCCCAGGGTCGCGTCGGCCAGATAAAAGACAAGGGGATTAACCCCCTCATGATAAGGGGAGAGCCGACGTCGGAGATCCGCAACAATATATTGTCGCGCAACTCCAGTTAACACCAGAGTCGCGGATAGCCTAAACGGTCTTATTCGGAGGCAACTACCAAACACGGATTCGGCTATATGTCGCGTGGGAGGGAAAAGGAAAATGGAGGCTGCGGCAAAAGCTTATCTTCAGCGCACCGACGTAGCTCTGGTCCTATAAGGGGATTAACTCAAGAGGGCACAGATGTAACGGGGAATAGAAAATAATACAACTGTTTCTTACAAATAAAAGCAAGGACAGGAAAATACACGCCGATAATAAAATAAAGTAACTAAATTGGGATCCCACACACCGACTTCAGAAACAAGAACAAAGGAATGAATTAACAAAAGAAACACGTTCGTTATGTGCATCTGTGGTGTGCGAGCTTATCTGTCTCTTGTCGTCTTGTCTTTGGCTGCCGTCCAACACGGCTCCGTTCGGCCCCGATGCACCCACGAGGCCTTGCTCCAAGCTCCACAAGCGTCGATCGCCCGCACACGAGGTAGGCCCCATTCCAAGCTCCGATCCTCTCGCCGCCCACGAGGTCCATGCACCAGGCACCACGCGTCCAACGCAGGCCAGCGAGCTCCACACAAGGTCGACCCTCAACTCGAGCATGAACACAGAACGATGAAGAATGGCAAAGGGGGGACGAGAGCGCAAGTCCACTGCCAGAAGCAACTGCTCTGAACCAACTCAGACCTGCGTTCGGCGCTCGCTGATCTCTTTTTCCCAACTCGACCAACTCTAGTGCTCTCCCTCTCGTCTCTCTCTTTCGAACCAACTGCTGCGCAACTGCTCTGAACCAACTCAGACTCGCGTTCGGCGCTCGCTGATCTCTTTTTCCCAACTCGACCAACTGCCGCGCAACTGCTCTGATCCAACTCACTCGCAACTCACTCACTTTTTCCAAAGTCCTAACGCCCCTCGTATCAGTCCACGGCGGTGACGTCAGCCTTGGCACACCACCCAGTGGCCTCCACCGAATCACAGGCCTGTGGTGTCGTCATAGCACGTGGCACTCGAGGTGGATCGGCCTGTCGGAGGTGTAAATGGCGGTGGCCATGCTGCGGTGTCCTGGCCTGGTTTCCTTTTGCCGGTTTTCTTTCACAGTCATGTCAGGGAAGGGCGTTATTTAGTGTTGCGCTAAGGACCTGTCGGAATGTCTATGTGGTTGCGGTGCCAAAAGGGACAAAGGTTTGGCTAACCAGGTGAGGACACAGGGGTGCTACTCTTTAATCCCTAACTCTACTTAACACACGAACCTCCTGGTAGGTTCACAAGTATACTTCTTACCTGACAAAACGCCTACACATGAGCTTATTACAGGTAGTTTTCCTTACCTCAATGTAAGTAAATTAAGTCTTGAAAGTTGATGCAAACAATTCCTACAGGTGTCCCAACCTCTGCTGATTACTTGATTACAAACCCCGTCTGTATAAAAGCAGTATTGGAACAGACTGTTATTGCACCCTCTGAAGCATTATTTGGACAATATTGCACTGCAGGAAGTTGTATATTGGAAACTGGAGGAAACTTTGACAGGAAGAGGTCTGGCAGACCCAAAGCCACAACAGAATTAGAAGACAAGTTTCTGAGAGTCAACAGCTTGCGTTATAGGCGGCTCACAGGACAACAGCTTCAAGCACAGCTTAACACTGGTCGAAGTAAGCAAGTCTCAGTTTCAACTGTGAAGAGAAGACTTCGAGCTGCAGGTTTGACAGGTCGAGTGGCAGTAAGAAAGCCATTGCTAAGATGGCAAAATAAGAAAAAGAGACTTGCCTGGGCCATGAAGCACCGCCAGTGGACTACTGAAGACTGGAAGAAGGTCTTACGGACCGATTAATCAAAATTTGAAATCTTTGGTTCATCACGCAGGGTTTTGGTACGCCGTCGAGTAGGTGAAAGGATGCTTCCTCAGTGTGCGACATCAACTGTCAAACATGGAGGAGGAAGCGTGATGGTCTGGGGTTCCTTTGGTGGATCCAGGGTTGGCGAATTGCACAGAGCGACTGGCACCCTGAACCAAAAGGGCTACCACAGCATTTTGCAGTGCCATGCAATAACCTCTGGTATATGCCTAGTTGGTCAGGGGTTCACCCTACAGCAAGATACTGACCCTAAACACACCTCCAGGCTATGTCAAAACTACCTTCGAGAAAAAGAACAAGACGGTAGGCTTCAAATCATGGAATGGCCAGCACAGTCTCCAGACTTAAACCCCATCGAGCTGGTTTGGGATGAACTGGACAGAAGGGTAAAAGCAAAGCAACCTACAAGTGCAACACATTTGTGGGAACTTCTGCAACAGTGTTGGGAAGAACTTCCCGAACAATATTTGATTTCCATTGTAGAAAGAATGCCACGAGTGTGTTCGGCGGTTATATCTGCAAAAGGTGACTACTTTGCTGAGTCAAAAAATTAAATTAAATTTTGTGAAACAAAATGATTCTATGATTTCTGTTTTTTTAAATCTCCAATTGGTTATTTGTTCTATGCTTCATTTCAGAGTACATTGAGACATTAAACTGCATAAATTTCAATAAAAACTCGAAAAATTGAGGTGTTCTAAAACTTTTGACCGGTATTGTATATGTATATATATAAGTTCAAAACACACCTGGTCACAAGTGTGCCTCACTGATCGGGTCCTCGGTGGAGGTCCTCAGCATCATGCCGTTTCGGCCCTTCAACCTCGATACGGTCAGCTAAGGTAGGCCAGCAGGGGCACATACACCTCCACATGCAGCAACTACACCTGGATGCGTACATACCCCCACCCCATATATATATATGCACACGCACATATATATATATATATATATATATATATATATATATATATATATATATATATATATAATTATATATAATTATATATACCGTATATATATATATATATATATATATATATATATATATATATATATATATATATATATCAACCTACAAGTGCAACACTTGCAACCACATATATATATTGTTACGGATCTCCACGTCGGCCTTCTTCCCCTTAAGAAGGGGGGATTAGTCCCCTTGTTTGTGACTGACCGACATGAGTCCTGACGCTGCACAGCTCCCTCCGGAGAGGCAGGGGCGCAACCCCGTTCGCGACCGCGGACAGATGTTAATTGCCGAGCGGTTTAGCAAGCGCGGCACGAACTATTAACAAGAACTAGACCCGATTCCTATTCGTTGGCCAAATCGTGCCACAGGTGTCCAATGGGGAAATCACTAAAGCGACCGGACGAGCATGAAGAAGAAGAACAAAGGTAGGAAATACAAAATATAATTTATTACTAATATTTACACAAATCAAAGGAACCAAGGAGAAGGAAAGAATAATAAAGCAATTTACAGAAGAAGAAGAGGACACAGTGCAATTATTAACTTACCTAAACAGTCTTACTTCACCCCAGGACAAGACAAAAGACAGACTATGGTCAGACTCACACGAATGGATGGATGAGGCCAGGCACGGATGACTGGAAAGGGAGGAAGGTTCGGCTGGACACGGGAGGACGGCCGGGCCGGGAGTGAGCAGCCGCCGCCCTTCCTCAAAAACAACACTGCCGTCAACGCTCCAGCTGCGGTGGTCAAAGCTGCGATGGTTCAAGCTCCGGTTGTTCAAGCTGCTGCGGTTCGAGCTGCGATGGTTCAAAGCTCATCGGACATCCCTCTCTCCTCTCCTGGATCACGCAGCTCACGCATCTGACGCATATATCGGTGGGGCATTGCGTGACGGGTTCTCTCTCAGGGACTCCACCCGGGGGGGGGGGGGGGGCGTCCTGCCGCGGGTTATATAGGCCACACCCTCAAACCTTCGCGAACCTCCCCTGGTTCTTTCTCCGCCCTCTCAAGCCAAACCCCTGGTGTTTGGTTGGTCGGCAAGGGCTCTCTTGGCTCCACCCATTGATGACGAGGTGGAGACACGCCTTTCTTCTCCGAACGGACCGCGTGCTCAATGGAGGCAATTGCAGTTGGCAATTGAGGCTTCGCACTAGACAGGGGATTCTACCTTATTTGAATTCGGTGCAATGCAGTGTCAACTAGTGGGAACAGAGCCTTCAACTACATAGAATAAGGAGATAACTATTTAAGAGGGTATATGATTGGCTACGTGTATGTATATGGAGTAACTAGGAGGACGACCTATTACCTTTACACACGGAGGGTGATATTTACAACAATTCTCATGACACTTACAACAATACAAAAAAAACACAGGATTCTCAAATCCGCAACAATATATATATATATATATATATATGTCATAAGTGCAGTGATGATGTGTATACTATGTGAATGCATGAGAGTTATATTCATCATTATATTTTGAGGCAAATAGTTTAATGGGGAAGTTTGGAGAGGGAGGTTTTAACAATCTCTAGGATTATCATGTAAATAAGCATCGTATGCTAATTTGGCTTTTCCATTGTTAGTAAAAGTCTGATTGACTATGTATGCTTTGAATAGCATTTGTGTATATATATATATATATTTGTCACTTGCCAGCAACTCATAAACCTTCCTCATGAATTGTTTTCTGCACAGTGAATAGTGAATAGTTACAGACGTGGCTTGGATGTTATTCACCGAGCGGTTTTGGGATGACCACGTCTGCACAAGATTATACTCGATATTATACCCGAAGCCGAACGTTGACTAGTCGCGCGATGCTAGGTCAATGAAGGAACAGACACACGGCTGGGATTAAAATGACGACACCAGGGATACGGTTCTCAAGACCTCCGGAGGAGATTATATTCGTTACGGAAGGTCAGATTACAGGGACGAGAGGTACAACATAGAAAGACAAGCACTTAGACACAATCTTATATTATTCCCAACAGACGACAGATAAACGGGACAAAGCTGACTCACACGGGGATTGATGGAAAGGACAGGCGGGTAGCGATGGCTCCAGGTGCACCTGGGCTCAAAGGTCAGAATCGACTCGGTCCGGTCCAGAGATGCGGGGAGGTCGCAGCGCTCGGATGGCGTCTTGTCTGCTCAAGCTGGGGGCGCATCTCTCGTCACATCCGGCGCGGGGCCGCGTATATCCGGCGGGGAGTGACACGCCCTCGGCTCGTTAGCTCCGCCTCGTGGAATCGGCACGTTGCTTCTCATTGGGTGCGTGCGGGGGGGTTACCGGCTCCGCCCTTGACGAGGAGCTGACAAGGAGCCCCTTTGTGGTAACCCCGTGGAGCGCATGGTCTGGAGCGCGTTGTCTGGAGCGCATTGTCGATGGCGGCTAACCGAGCCGGTGGGAGGACGCACACTCCCCCCCGCGCAGCGCCGTGCCCCTCTGTTGTTGTAGACGGGGAAGAAGATGGGAGGAGGTATGGGAAAGGTCCTAAACTCACTACTGATGCCATATAATCACATTCTGGTGCAACGAAGAGTCAGAATTAATGGAAACGAGTCCTTAACTGACATAGATTAAGAATAACTAGGAAGATGTCCGAAAGTGGTCTACGTGTGGTGCGGTGGACCTGGGCACGACATTTAATGGGGGAATAAGGGGAAGGTCGGCTCTACTGAGTGTTATTTACATGCAATGGGACTAGGGAATGGGGGATTGGGGAAAGTTGGGGAGTATTGGAGAAATAGGGGAATATTTACAAGCGGATATGGAGGCCAAATTCCATATTCGCAACATTGCACCCTTCTCTACCCTCGGGGCGTCCCGACCCGATAAATTTTTACCTACTTTAGTGTGGCACGCAATGTAGTTCCCTCTACTATTAACTCTACCCTGAGTGCGACAGTTTTACAGATATTCACAAATGAGTAAATATGTCCCCCTGCGACGTTGCACCCTTCTCCTCACAGAAACACACCCACAGGATAACCGAATCCGGAAAGAATTCTCAAACTACACATACAGCCGGTAGGGAGCATTATTTACACGACTACGCTGCTATTTACACTACGATCCAGGACCTGTTTTTGGAGGAACACATGCAGATGTTATGCATAGAGAGAGCGCGCTTGCCAGCATCGATACACCAACCCACGAGTGCTCTGTGGCCGACGGCCTTTAATAACGTGCAGAGCACCCCTTCCCGAGCATCAAAAGCACCACCCCACCACCAATCGGTGCAGTCACCATTGTTCATTGGGATAAAAATAAATTCGACAACCCCTAACCCTGCAGGTGTCTCTTGCTCTTCTTGTGGTGCACTTGGTGTTAACTAAAAGTGGTTCACCTGTATGGCATAGGTGCCACGTTGACCCATAGGTCCATCCCCGCGTGGTGCTTGGCCGCAAACGAACTGCGGTCCATTGTGGGTGGCCACAAACATTGCGGTCCATATGGTGTATCGATCCCGGCAGCAAACAGCGAAAGTGCAGGCCCACAACTGCGCAGCCAGCACCTCTCTCTCCTCTCTCTCTACCCCAAAGCCAGATCCTCGGAGGTGGGAGACAAAAGAAGCAGACAAGTGAGTAAGGTGGTAAGGGCGCAAAAGTGCACGCAATGTAAGGTGATGCACACTGGGGGCACATGGGAACCAGGTGAGACAGGTACGTTCCTATCGTACGCCCCCCCCCCCACCAGGTAACCTACATGGCCCCTCCCTTACCCCTTACTGCATCCACAAAACACAACACTACCCATAAACATCTACTTTACAAATCAACAAACATCCCTACTGTCTTCCCCGTTCCTCCCATATACCAAATTCGTCTTCTCTCCCTCCTAACCAATCAAATTTGCCATTTTCAACTCTCATCAAAATTTGCCATTTTCAACTCAACATCAAAATTTGCCATTACCAATTCATCATCAGTCCCTCCTAGGGAGGGAGAGATGGAATCACCCCAATGTCTCATCCACGTCGTGATGCATCTCACAAATCCTCACAGCAATTCTCATTTCCTGCACAAAACAAAGAAAACACAGGTGTGGAATCATCATCATCACCACAGGTAAGTGGCTGCGTATGGTGCGACAGGTTCATCAATCCTAACTATTTCCTAAATGACTTTATCAACTTTACACTACCCGGGGTCTTTCTCCGGCCAAACCATTGGCCCTCTTACACTATGGGTTCTAAAAACCAATTCCCATTGGCCAAACTGTGGTGCTTTTCAATTTGGGGTCTCACTCCCCCGATTCATCTCCCGGTGCCCTCGTACAATTTCTGGGCTGCGACGTGTACCTCTCCCAGTGGGTCTACCCACCTGCACACCTCCACCACTGCAGTTGCCTCCGAGCTTACCTGCTCCTTACCCTAACCTAACTACCAGGGGAAGGCCCTCTGGCACTCTCCCCACTCGGTGCCCTCTCTGGCACTGGGCTACCCGGGTCCATCCTCCGGATCCTCGGGCCCCATCCACAACTCTACCGGCTCCCAGAGCCCACCTGCGGCCTCACCTGGCCGACATCCTCACAGTGGTGGAGTGCCCAACCAACTACACACACTAACAGGCTACACGCCCAGCCATTTCCACGACACTAATGCACCCATCCACAATACCATTCTGTCACCCGCACCACAGATGCCAATATCCAACCACAATTTACCTATACCCTCTACCTAACACTTACACTACCCGCCCCGGGTATTCGTGAAAGGGGTCCACTCTTCCCCCATCCACACCTTCGCACCATGCACACCACTCCGTACCACTTACTCCAACTCTCTCCACACACCTGTACTTGCACACCTGTGCTCTCACACCTGGTGCCACCTGCACCCTTCTCTCCCCAAGCGCATTCGCGCTGATCCACAACACTCACTACTCACACACTGCTCCACACACCTGTCCAGTTGCACACCTGTGCAATCACACCTGTCCAGTTGCACACCTGTGCAATCACACCTGTTCAATTCTCACCTGTTCAATCCTCACACACACGGCATCATCTCAGCTAACTACTCCCCTCTGAAACTTGCGCTTCCCAGTCGTCCCTTTAAACTATTGCGCTCCCACGTCATTATCATCCATACTAATCTACCTGCGTCCCCACTACAGGTATCAGTCACTAACTAAACTTAACGTTACCTACTGTCATCCTCGCTAGATCCCTACAATATAACCTAACCCACCCGGGCTAGTTTTCACTGCCATACACCCCATAAACTATTGCTCCTTTGCCCCCCCACATGGGAAGGATGGTGGATTTGCCATCCCACCACATCGGGGGTCTCTCACTACCAATTTTGCACATCAAATTCCAATAAATCAAAAATTTGCCAATCACTGCCCATCATCTGCCAATCACTACTGCCAATCCCTTGCCAATCATCAAATTTTGTTTTTCTCTAATTTCGGGGCCAAAACACTAACCTCATCACCCAGTCTACTCACTACTGCCTCTCGGTGCGCCAATTCCTGTCCAAAGCCCGGCTTCGTAAAGCCAAGCAATGGATGCTGGTTGTTTTGTGCCGGCGGCTGGATGCGTCCGGCATTCGGGGCAGGGACGGGGGCTTACCCGGGCCGAGATCCCACGCACCACCTCGGCGTGGAGCCATCCACAGTCCCGATCTCGACCTGCCGGCACGTCTCCACAAAACGTGGTCGCCATGACGACTCTTTCTATCCAGCTGCCCGCTCCACCTAGTGGAGCACGGACGCGGCCGTTCAAAGCGAGGCCCGGCACGCACCGAGGGCCCGCTTCGGCTAAAAGTCGACCTAACCTCTAACCTGGTTACCGTCGATGCTTCACCTGGACGCTTACACCCCGCAGCCCGTTCCTTGCTCACACATCCAGCCGTGCCCATGCTCCTCGTACCTTTCCTTACACACCCAGGTACACCCATTCCACTCACAGCCTTGGTCACACACCTGACCACCGAACACCTTGGCACACATTCGTCGCTCGCACACCTCACCAATACACCTCTTCGCGCCCCCTCCTCTGTCACCTCCTCTGTGACAATCACAGGTGTGCTCTCATTCGCACACCCACCCACGTGCCTCACTACCAACTCCAGCGTGCATTCCCACTCACGCTCTACCATTCCAGGTGTGCATCCTTCCATCCCAGGTGTACATCCTCGCTCACCTGTCACAACCAACTCACTCTCCTTGTCACTCTCACTACTCTCACCTCCATTCTTGACAGCGCACTCACCCTTACTCTTGACAGCGCACTCTTTCCTCATGCACCTGTCCATTACACACCTTTCTCGCGCACACTCTCCCGTTACACCCTCTGTAACACTCACCACAGGTGGACACTCTTCCTTACTTCTGACAGCGCACTCTTTCCTCATGCACCTGTCCGTCACACACCTTTCTCGCGCACACTCTCCCGTTACACCCTCTGTAACACTCACCACCCCGCGCTTCCACGTGCTCCCTCGCACACGCGCTACGACCGACTCACTCTCGCCAGCACACTCACTCCTTGGCACGCACTTTTTCCTCACACACCCCAGAGTCGGACTTTCTTGCACACCTCCTTTTTCGCACACCAGACCTGTCGCACACTTCACCAACGGCCTCTCACGAACACCCGGGTCTATTTCGACCCCCAAGCTCATTAAATCCCCTGGCGCATCATACGCACGACCATATTGGTCACCACTTACACCGGGTCCTCTTCCTCTTCGCTTCTCCTCCATCACCTGCGAATCCCTCATCCGGTTAATGAGCACATCATCACGATCCAAACACAGACTTTGGACCAATTCTTTTATCTCCTCTTTTATTTCTTTCTTATTCCCTCTCCGTCGCTTCTTAATTTCGCTCATCCCTTCTTCCACTTCTTCTAGTTTCTGCTTCACCTCTTTCATTCCCTGGTACGTCTCCTCAAGCTCGTCCTCCAAGGCTACCTTGACCGTTTCCAGGTGCGTCCTCACCTGCCGGTCCTTCGTCTCCATTACCTCTACCACCTCGTCCAACCTCGCTGTCAGTCCCTCTCGTACCATCTGACATTCCCTCTTCGTCGCTATCAAGTCGTCTTTTAGTTCTTTCTGTGTCACTTTTAAACCTCCTAATACCACAGTGTTCCTTTGAACCTGCTCCGTTACTTCTTTTTGTCCCTCCGTCAGCTGTTCCACCTCCTGCGTCAGGACCTCTATGCCCCCTTGTAACTTTACAGTCCCCTTTCTCACCTCCTTCTCCATGTGCTCCTTACAGTGCCTCACCTCCTCGCGCACTCCTCCGACCTCCTCACTCATCACTTGCATCTCCTGCCCAGATGCCACCCTCATCTGCTCCATCTCCTCCCTATCGGCCCTCATTCCGTTTATTGTTGCTTCGATTTGCTCACTCTGAGCCTCCATTTTATTACTCAACCGCTCACTATTAGCCCTCATTCCCATCATTATTCTGCTTACCATTTCTTCCTTATTCTTGTCCATAAGGGCCTTCATTTGCATAAAAAAAAGGTTCAAATCCATCGGGGGCGCTGCCACGGTCGCTGGCGCGGTGATCAGCGAGGCGCCATTTTGCGCGCCCGCTTCTTCGTGCGTGACGGCGCTATTTTGCGAACCTGCCGCCCTCACTGCTTCGCTCTCCTCCTGTCCCTCATTTTGGTCCTGGATCGACCCTACCTCTCTCTCTTCTACCGGACCCCAGCTGTCTTGATCCGCCATAGCGCGACTTTCAAAATTCGGTTTTTTTATTTTATTTTCGTAAAACAAATTCAAATTTCGGCCGTTATAATTTCGCGCGGGAAACGCGCTCCAAATCGATTCTAACTGTTACAAATTTGGGCCTAATAAATTTAGTCCCGGGTTCGAATTCCACTCCTCGACACCAATTGTTACTCTAATAGTACAATTGGTGTTCCAAAATTTGGGCTAAATAAATTTAGTCCCAGGTTCGAATCCAACTCCTGACAACCAATTGTTACAGACGTGGCTTGGATGTTATTCACCGAGTGGTTTTGGGATGACCACGTCTGCACAAGATTATACTCGATATTATACCCGAAGCCGAACGTTGACTAGTCGCGCGATGCTAGGTCAATGAAGGAACAGACACACGGCTGGGATTAAAATGACGACACCAGGGATACGGTTCTCAAGACCTCCGGAGGAGATTATATTCGTTACGGAAGGTCAGATTACAGGGACGAGAGGTACAACATAGAAAGACAAGCACTTAGACACAATCTTATATTATTCCCAACAGACGACAGATAAACGGGACAAAGCTGACTCACACGGGGATTGATGGAAAGGACAGGCGGGTAGCGATGGCTCCAGGTGCACCTGGGCTCAAAGGTCAGAATCGACTCGGTCCGGTCCAGAGATGCGGGGAGGTCGCAGCGCTCGGATGGCGTCTTGTCTGCTCAAGCTGGGGGCGCATCTCTCGTCACATCCGGCGCGGGGCCGCGTATATCTGGCGGGGAGTGACACGCCCTCGGCTCGTTAGCTCCGCCTCGTGGAATCGGCACGTTGCTTCTCATTGGGTGCGTGCGGGGGGGTTACCGGCTCCGCCCTTGACGAGGAGCTGACAAGGAGCCCCTTTGTGGTAACCCCGTGGAGCGCGTGGTCTGGAGCGCGTTGTCTGGAGCGCATTGTCGATGGCGGCTAACCGAGCCGGTGGGAGGACGCACACTCCCCCCCGCGCAGCGCCGTGCCCCTCTGTTGTTGTAGACGGGAAGAAGCTGGGAGGAGGTATGGGAAAGGTCCTAAACTCACTACTGATGCCATATAATCACATTCTGGTGCAACGAAGAGTCAGAATTAATGGAAACGAGTCCTTAACTGACATAGATTAAGAATAACTAGGAAGATGTCCGAAAGTGGTCTACGTGTGGTGCGGTGGACCTGGGCACGACATTTAATGGGGGAATAAGGGGAAGGTCGGCTCTACTGAGTGTTATTTACATGCAATGGGACTAGGGAATGGGGGATTGGGGAAAGTTGGGGAGTATTGGAGAAATAGGGGAATATTTACAAGCGGATATGGAGGCCAAATTCCATATTCGCAACAATATATATATATTTGTCACTTGCCAGCAACTCATAAACCTTCCTCATGAATTGTTTTCTGCACAGTGAATAATTGAACATGGCTATTCTTCTCTTCAGCTCATGCAAATTCCCTCTACTGGCTTTTTTGAGGTGATGATCCAATGACAAAGGCAAAGCTTCCCACTCGGATGACTTCAGTGGATTATGTAAGTTGTATTTTGAATGACTACGTGACATTTTGATGCGGCAGCATTGCGTTGCTTATGAGGGGTTTGTTTTATTTTGTTGCTAGGTGACTAACAGGTTGTTAGGCAGCACAAAGTGGTTACAATTTCTCATCAGTCTTGTACGTTGAAGAACTGTCTAGTCCGGTTACATTCCAATGTGGTTGTCTTCAAAAAGATAAATGACGAGGAGCACCTTCATCGATCTTATCTTTGCTGGTACTCGCCCTTAAATCGACATTCCTCCATTCAGCTGAAAATAATTTTGATTTTTGCCTTGTTGTTATGATTAAAATGGAACTAAAAAGATACTTGATCCAGGCTTGTTGCTCACCTCTACTGCTTTGTGCTTCTTGTCTCCCACTTGTGGAATTGTGGAATCTCCTTCCTCAGTCCGTTCAATCCCATTCAACTCTAGAGCTTCTTTCGTGAAGAGTAAGCGAGTTATTGCCGGCGCCCTGGCGAAATTGCAAGTTCATGCCCAAACCACCTTCAGTTGAACGTCAGGCCGGGCCAGCCGGTTCGTGAAAGTCTTGGCCCAAAAACTTTCACCTGGCAGACACCCCACAAGAAGGCTGGAACAATTGAGGCCATTAACGAGGTAGTAGATTTACCCTCTTCTCTCATTTGTTTGAGCAAGTAGCCTTTTCACATGTTTTCTTATAGCGAGAGACCTGTAATTATTGATTATGAATTTTTGAGAGATTCATGGAGTCGCATAACCTTCCTTCCTTTTTCAAAAAAAATTTTTATTTATTTATTTATAATAATAATACAGATGTCAAGGCTCATGAAAGAGGAGAGAGAAAATGCTTGAGGAAAATGATTTTGACACCAGCAGTCTTAGCAATAGAAATAAGCCTTCCAACATATACATTAGTCAGTGAGTATTCATAAGTTAACCACAAAACTTGCTTTTCATATAATAATATAATTATATAAATCAAGAAATTATATAAATAAATAGCTTGAGATATATAATTTTTTTTGCACTTAATGCAAAGTTTTCCATGAGTTTTAATTTTTCCATGGAGTGAATTATTGTATGTGCGGCTTGTTGTTGCAGTGAGAAAACCTGTTGCATTGCTCTCAGTGGTTGGGGTTAGAGTCCCACGGTTTAACAGTATCGACATTTCCGAACCTCCGATGGAGTGAAGATCTGTCAAGGACTTTATGAACTCTACTCTTCTAAGCGTTCATGCCTTGTCGTTAACAGCCTTTTCCTTTTCTGTGCTCCACATGGATGTGAGTAGCATCGATTGCTGGGGGTGCCACTGTGCCACTGATGCAGTGCCCCCATGTAGGGCAGAGCAGGAATTTGCAATCTGTTCAAGGTGCCGGCCATAACTCGCCTACTCTTCGCGGACACCGTGGGATCTTTTTAGCCCAGTTTAATGTCTATCAGAGGGGCAGCACATACATTGACACCTCAGTGGACGTAAAACACTGGGATGGCAGATTATAGCTGGCTCGAGATTCAAATCCAGGAGAGTGTGCATACCTCTAGGGTCTAGTCTAGGCCATCTCGTCCACCTGTGAGCAACCTGACACTTCATCCTTGTTATGGTTTTTTATTTTATTTTTTATTTCTTTTTGTGTACAAGATCGAGGCTCGTGTAAGAGCTAACATCAATCACACAAAAAAACAAACGGACACATTAAACATATGATAAAGGGAGCGGGAGACAAGATGGGGAGAGAGAGGGAAGCACACAAGTACAACATTTGAGAGCAGGGACATCGGGAGATCTGTGGGAGGGAGAGGGCTTTGGGGGAGGAGGCATGGGAAGGGGTGATGGGGGGAGGAGGCATGGGAAGGGGGGGTGGGGTGGGTGGGAGAGGTATAAAACATGGTTGTTTTATTGTACACCAAATGGTACTTTAAAAACTGCTTACTCTTCCTGCAGGACTGGAATCGTTTTTAAATGAAGCCGAGAGATCGTTTACTATAACAGGCGTTCCCTCCCTTGCCTGTCAATTCAAAATGAGGAATTTTTTTAACGTACCAATGGGATTTCCCTGATGTAGCCACGCCCTGTGTACAGCAGAGTCAAGAAGCCCAAACAGGCAAATCAACAATCCCTCCCAAGGAGGCCCTGATGTTCTCACGCACATTAAACCACAAGTCATCAAAGGCTGCGCGAGCGTAACTCGGGCGTTCGCCTCGTGACATTTTTTTCCTTTTGCTTTTTCCGGACGCTGTGAAAATCACGGTCTCAATTTTTTTTCTTCAAAAAACTCCAGCCGCGGCTGGTATTTTACGACTTCAAGTGCCATTTATGCTGCCCAACAGCGCTGCCCTTCACCGAGGAGCGTGCGCAACCGCCGGGTTAAACAAGAGGTCTCGTTCCGATCTCCCCCGTGCGCACAGAGCGCTCCCTTGTCCGAGAGTTTCTGTCACAACCACGACCAGAAAGCACGCTTTGATGTCCGAGCTGTGAACTAACTGGATTAAAGAGATAGTTGTGGCCCAAGGCGCCCCGATTAAACCGCTCTCCGCGTAAAAGCGCCAGATGGTATTCAGGGACTATGGGGCGTCCTGTTGCGCGGTCGCTCTTGAGCGCCTTGCTTCGGAGACTCTGCGATGCTAACTCGTGGGTGTTCGTGGCTGCAGGAGACACGCGAAACTGT
>NC_136268.1:34998348-35255848 GCF_964187855.1 Myxine glutinosa
GGTTGAACCCCCTAACTTGACTGGGAAGCCAGGCACAGATTGAGTCTCACCCCAGCAATTGCTGCACGACCTGTTAGCAACAAATGTCGCCTGCCACGCCGACACATTGTCTCTGTCCTGGTCACCAAGAGTTAGGAGGTTTGCAGTCAGGAATATTAAATTTAACCAAAGAAGCACACTGACCCTATGACATGACGCTGACGGCATGTGCATACATTACACCAACACATCACCTCCAAACTAGGAGGCATCCGCGTGGTACTCAACGCTTTGCAGACTGAGATTAAAGCTCTTTGGACACAAATAGACAAAGGTAGAGATGTTGATGTAATTTATGCACATGACGTTATTAATAATTATTCATATTAGACCTCCCAACATTATCAAGAGTAAATATCATCATTTTAAACTTACCCTGTACATTCACAAGCCCCAGATATATGTCCTTCCCATCGGTTTTACAAAGCACCCAATTCAGATAAGCAGTCCATTCACTGGAAGTGATCCGTCGGGGTTTGTGGAGCACATGTCTGTCCACTTTAATTATTTTGAATATAGATCTTTCCAACCACAACCATTTTGTGACACACACCACCCTAAAATACTGTTGGGATCACTTCTCCAGACAATGCTTTCCATGCAACCACGTGGGATAATATATACAGGATATATGGAGTCTCGGGACACCAAACTCAATTTTTAAATGTCATGAATTTTGAAATCCATTTCCAAGTTGTCAGTTATGTGTTGGTTTGTTTGTGACATGGTTTGTTTATGAACACGCATTTTTTAATTCTGTTATTGTGGACAGTCCTTGTAATTATTGACGGATCTATTTTGGGTCCAACATGGAGTGTTGCAGGGAGGAAAGTGCACTACACCAATCTATATATTATGCAGGTAAGGATGGTGTTTTAACCCCTCTTCTCACCTTTTTTCCCTGGTACATTTCTTCTATTTCTCTTCTCTTCCGCATACTTTCTTCCCTTTCTCCTCACTCCCCACCTATAGGCCATACCTTTCTTCGTCCCTTTCCTTTCGTTTATAAAGTACTGCATCTAAAATAGTTTTTTTCTCAATCTCACAACCTACACTCTGCACTGATGTAATATGTGGATTTCCCCAATTCAAAATTGCCTTCTATTTAAAGACAGTCATTAGAAGTCGAGGTTTTCCCCTCCATTTTGGAACTGTGAGTTTGCAGGTACTTCAAAGTTGTTATTCTTGAAACTTGTGCTTGTGATTCCCTGAATATAAGCACAAAGTATCATTCATTTCTTAAATTAACCTTACATTGTAGAAATTATATCGCAATAAATAATTGATTACTTATATTATATACGGTTCTGTATGTATATAATTTGTCGTGGTAGAGAAGAAATGGATACGAGAAAGTGAAATTCGATGACATATTGGTTATAATCTAAACAACAATCCCTCCCAAGCATTTCTCATTGTCTTTCTACTATTCCTTTTGTTATGTTGTGTCCTGATCTGTTCTGTGTTCTTGCTCTTCCATGAGCCTTGACTTGGGATACATAAAAAGGTTAACACATTAAAACCATAAAAAGGTGCTGGCCCTAATTTCCCACATCCTCTACATTGTGAAGCGAGTGAAAGCTCTGCAGTGCCAAATGAGGGCATAATGATATATATACATATAACTACCATATAAAAGACAATATCAGTTTGTGTGTTTGTACAGATGTCTGTTCCCCTTAGTAAGGGTAGGTTTGAAGGCCAATCTTTTAACACGAATGTGTGTTTACTATGTTCTATTTTTGAGGATAAAACAAACTCGAAAAGCACTTTCCACAAAAGAGTAATTATGTCTCTCCTATTGGAATTGTAGACGGTGGCTTGCAAACCGAGCCTCAAGGGCAGTGTACACAAACATTAATTTTTTTAAAATAACAAATACCAAGTGCAGCTGGGAGGTGAAATTCGCTGCAATGTGATGTGCAATGCGTCCAGAGTAAAACGAGTGTTCATATACTTCTGCATGATGTCTAATAAATAAATAAGATATAAGCACAGCTGACACGCCTGAGCCTTCATACTGTGGCACGCTCATGAGGCTGCGCCTTCAAATAAATGGTTCTTTTTACTCGTGTGTATATATATATATATATATATATATCTATATATATATATATATATATATAATATATATATATACAGACTTGGCATTTAATATGGAATATTTTTTTGTGGGGTGAACTTACTTTTCAAGATGTCTTAGAACCAAAAGTTCATTGGAATTATGTTGAAATTATTCTAGATTTTGTTAATGTGACCTTTAAAAGAAACAAAAACCACATTTGACATTTCGAAGCAAATAAATTGATCCTTGAAAGTGATGTAAACTGATATCGAACTCAATTCACGGACAGTATTGTGTTAAACTTCTGTGCGTTTTCCAGAAGTATCTCTTTATTTTGCACATTAGCCAAAAATTTTTTTAACAAAAACAAAAGTTAAATTACGACTGGGATTACGGACAGTAAAATTACAGTTCAGTATTTCGTGTAACCCCCACGAGCATTCAGGAGAGCACATACACGTCGAGCCATGCTGTTCACGAGATTTGCCAAGGTTTGGACAGGAATCGCTTGCCATGCAGTGACAATAGTCTGCTGCAATTCACGCACAGAGGTCGGCTGCTGGTCCAAGTGGTCGATTTGACGCATTAATTCTGCCCACAAGTTCTCTATTGGATTCATATCCGGGGACATGGCAGGCCACTCCATATGCTCTACACCACGGTCAGCAAGAAAGTGTTGGATCATGCGAGCACGATGAGGCCGTGCATTGTCATCTTGGAACACAAAGTTTCCTCGAAAGGCTGCACGAGCAAATGGAAGCAATGTTTCTTCCAGAATGGCCCTGCACTTGAACTGGTTCAGGTTTCCATTCAGAACAACCAGGTCAGTTTTGCCCCCTGCATGAAAAGCAGCCAAATGGTCACCCCACCACCTCCAGCTTGGACTCTTGGCACTATACAATCTTTGTTGTAGGCTTCATGCACTTGTCTGCGCACTCGGACGCGGCCACCTTGACGATAGACCAGAAACCTAGACTCGTCACTGAAGATCACGTGATTCCAGTGTCCTGGCTGCCATTTACGGTGCTCTCTGGCTCACTGCAATCGGCGCTGGTGGTGTTGTCTGGTCAGGCGTGGCTTTCTCAGTGGATGCCTGGCACGATAGCCTGCTTGAACCAGTCGTTGGTCAACTCGCCTTTTGGATACAGGCACATTTGTCAGTTGCTGCCACTCAGCCCTAAGCCGATTAGCTGACTTGGTACGGCCATTGCGGACTAACCGGTGCAGCTGGCGATCATCCCTCCTTGTGGTCCTGCGGGGACGTCCTGGCCTCGGTATTGGTGTAGGGACACCCCTCTGAGCATTTCGTTTCAGGATCTTTGACACCTGACCTTGAGTGATGCCATACTGCCGAGCAATAGCACGCTGTTTCATGCCGGAATTTCGTAAAGCCACCACTCCATGACAAACAGCATTGTCGAGTTGACGGACCATCTCCAGAGGAAGCGGCAATAACATTTGGAGACGTGCAGCAGTTGTTTTCCACTAATACAGAACGCAACAACCCTTGTATACCCGACTGTGAAGCCAATCATCAAATGTACCTGTCTGTACATTTTGTCACGCCACCTGTGATATAATCCTGTTGTTGACTTCTTGCTGCGGCAGACAATCAGTGACATGGTTCTTTTAACAAATAAATCACCAAAGTGTAAAAGAAACTCACCAGATTGATATACTGAGTTAAGAAAGTAAACCCAAGTCAAGAAAAACAAATATTCCATATTAAATGCCAAGTCTGTATATATATATATATATATATATATATATATATATATATATATATGTATATATATATGTATGTATATATATATACATACATATATATATACATACATATATATATATATATATATATATATATATATATATATATATATATATATATATATATATACATATATATACATATATACAGTCACGTGAAAAAGTAAGTACACCCCATGTAAGTTTTGACTTTTTCAACATATTTCAACATACAGCTATTTGATCTTCATTTCAACAATATTGATAGATAAAGGTGATATAATATAACAAATATCATGAAATATTTACATTTTGTAGTCCATTGTATAATTTAAATAAACATAAATGCAAATTTCGCATGTGGAAAAGGTAAGTACACCCTTGGCTCTAATAGGTGGTATTGCCCCCTTTGGCAGAAACAACCTCAAGTAGGCGTTTCTTATAAATGTCTAGCAGTCTCTGACATCGACTGGAGAAATGTTTGCCCACTCCTCCGT
This sequence comes from Myxine glutinosa, assembly GCF_964187855.1. Taxonomy (NCBI): domain Eukaryota; kingdom Metazoa; phylum Chordata; class Myxini; order Myxiniformes; family Myxinidae; genus Myxine; species Myxine glutinosa. The sequence continues at coordinate 35,002,696 of NC_136268.1, forward strand.
GCAGAATTCTTTCAGCTGTGCGATGTTTGAGGGGTTTCTTGCATGCACAGCTCATTTCAAATCCCCCCACAACATCTCGATGGGATTTAGAACCGGGCTTTGACTTGGCCATTCCAGAACCCTCCATTTCTTTCTTTTCAGCCATTCGTTGGTGGATTTACTGGTATGTTTACGGTCATTGTCATGTTGCAACGTCCACCTTCGGTTGAGCTTCAACTTTCCGACAGATGGCCTTACATTATCCTCAAGCACCCTCTGGTACAATGAAGAATTCATAGTGGATTCTATGATGGTGAGTTGCCCAGGCCCTGATGCAGCAAAGCTGCCCCAAACCATAATATTTCCACCACCATGCTTTACAGTTGGTATCAGGTTCTTGTGGTCAAATGCTGTCTTTGGTTTTCGGCAAACATGTATTCTGGTACTCTGGCCAAATAGCTCTACCTTTGACTCATCTGTCCAGAGCACATTGTTCCAGAAGTGCTGGTCTTTGCCTAGGTGTTCATTGGCAAACTTTAGTCTTGCCCTGATGTTCTTTCTGGACAGCAAAGGTTTCCTCCTGGCACACCTCCCATGTAGATCAAATTTGTGCAGCCTCTTTCTAATGGTAGACTCGTGCACTTTGACATCAACAGTGGCAAGAGTTACCTGTAGGTCGCGTGATGACATTCTGGGGTCCTTAGAGACTTCTTTCAGCATCTTGCGGTCTGCTCTCGGGCTGAACTTGCTGGGGCGGCCTGGCCTGAACAAGTTGGCAGTTGTTTGGAATCTTCTCCACTTGTAGATGATCTTCCGGACAGTCGAATGATTGATTTCAAATTGTTTGGAGATCTTTTTAAATCCCATCTCAGACTCGTAGGCATCTATAACCTTCTTTCTGAAGGCCTCAGAGAGCTCTTTTGATCTAGGCATGGTGACGCCGCACACTTCAACAACAAAGAGAAAACCAAACTAAATGTCCGAGGTTTAAATAAGACAGGTTCCTCCAAGATCCTCTCTAACAATGTTCTAATCATTTGCACCTGAGCTGGTGCACCTGAAACAAATTTTCGCTATTTGAAGTAGTGATAAATGTAGGGGTGTACTTACTTTTTCCACATGCGAAATTTGCATTTATGTTTATTTAAATTATACAATGGACTACAAAATGTAAATGTTTCATGATATTTGTTATATTATATCACCTTTATCTGTCAATATTGTTGAAATGAAGATCAAATAGCTGTATGTTGAAATATGTTGAAAAAGTCAAACTTTACATGGGGTGTACTTACTTTTTCACGTGACTGTATATGTACACATATGTATATATATATATTTTTTCATACCTAAGCCCTATATTTTGCTTTCCATGGAAAGTATGATGTTACCTGTGGTGTGATACTTGCCATGTGTGTTGTTCAAGGGCCCTTGAAGTTAGGAACCACTGGAATATATCATATCATGTCAGGTATATACAGTGCAGACGTGTCATGTCAAGTCATATCATTTATAAAGACGTGTTCTAACGTAAACTCCCAATACAAAATACCTGAAAAGCTGCTTTGGTTTTAAACCTTCGGAGGTTTTGTTCTTTTACCAAAGCAAACTTAATGACAATTTTCTTTCTCACGATTGTCATCTTCTCACCGAAAAACTTCCAATGAAGTGCTCGGTCACATGTGACATATCTGAACAGTGAACAGCAAAATTGCTTTGCGTCATGAAACACTGTCGACCCACCAGTTTACTCGGCATTCAGTTAGGCGTTCCCACTAATTTCACCTCGTTTGAAGTAAGTTACCATCAGATATGGTGTTGGCTTAGTCGGGCGAACACGGATTGTCAAATCCCCCAGATGTTGTTCCTCCAAATCCAGATGTTGTTGCTTCAATTCTCACTGAAGGGAGTAGTAGTCCTTAACTGTTTGGAATCCAAACTTCTGGAAAAAGCAAGTGGGTCTAATAAAAGGAGCCTCTAAAAAGTTACCATTTCATTATGGATTCTCAGTGAAAATCTCTGTATTGTCTGGTCTACATGCGACGCTAATCCGCACTTCTGGTAAACTCTCCATACCCTCAAAACAATTTGGATAGCCAGGAAAATGCTCTCCCCAAAACTGGAGTCTTACCTCCATATCTCTTTCATCAATTAATCTTTATTTTTATGAATAGCATCCATATTTACTTATTACCTCCGCCACCGAAGGCGAATGGAGGTGATGTATTCACCGCTGTTTGTAATGTTATTGTCTGTCTGTCTGTCTGTGAGCAGGATATCTCAACACATTATGGACGGATTCGGACGAAACTAGGTGGAGAGGTCGGGTTAATAATACCCCACCGTGCAGACAACGACAACGTGCTACACGGACGAATCGTATCGGTTTTGGTGAAGATTTGGATCCGGATACTAGCATTTGAAAATGATTCTTCACCATTGAGTGATAGAGCCAAAAACCAGATATAGCATGATATCATCAAAAAGTCATGGACTAGTTATGACAAAACTTGGTAGATGAGTTGGTTTAGGCGACAAGAACAAGCCGATTCGATTTTGGTTCTGGTCCGAATACAGATCTGGCCTATCAGTGGATACAAAAGGGAAACTGTTCAGCCTGGCGGAGTATGCGCTCAACCGAGTGCTGTTCAAGTTTCACTTGATTTACTTTGAATATTATTTGATCGATCTTATTTTGGACTCTCAACCTTCATGAAACCGCATGGGGTCCATGTAGCAGTTGCGTCATGAAACTATATATATATATATATATATATATATATATATATATATATATATATATATACAACAACAACAACAACATGCATTTTAAGGCCATTTTCCCTGCTAGAGCGGGGTTAGCCTTGCGGTCCCCAAGACAATCTTGTCCTATTTTCTGCATCTCTCCTTGTTAACCCCCTTGCCCGCATTTCTTCTTCCACCATCTTTAGCCAAGTCTTTCTCGGTCTTCCCGTCCTCTACTTCCTTCTACATTCATTTCCATCACTCTTCTCAACCAGTCACTTTCATCCTTAACACATGACCAAACCATCTCAACCTGTTCCTCTTCACAGCATCAATCACAGTTTCTATTCCCATCATTTTTCGTAATTCATCATTTGTCTTCCTCTCTCTCAACGATACTCCGCACATCCATCGAACGATTCGCATTTCCACCCTTTCCAACCTTCGTTGCTGCTCTACGTTCATGACCCATGTCTCGCTCCCATAAATCATAACACTTCTCACACATGCAGCATACACCTTTCCCTTCAGCTTCAATGACACTCCCCTCCTCATCAGCACGCCACTCAGTTCCCGAAACGTCTTCCATGCACATCTCACTCCAGCAACCGTTGCCGACTCTGATCCACCTTCTCTATTCAGCATGTCTCCGAGGTAGCAAAATGTTTTCACACCTTCCAGCTTCACGCCGTCTCCAAGATCCAACTCAACATTTCCTCCATCTGCAGCTCCCTCTGTGCACACCTTACATTTGAATGTAGCTGCCACACTGGTAAATGACCCTCTCAGACCACTACATTTTTGATGAACTCACTCAGCGCACATTGTACATTGAATGGAGTTCACTCCAACACCCTTCCTGCACACAGCACAGGGCCACTTCCCAGTTCTTTCCACCTCACCACATGCTTTACCACTTGCCATCACCTTCGTCTTTCCGATATTCACCTTCAGACCTTTTGTCTCCATACATTCCTTCCACTTGTTCATCTTTTCCTTCAGTCCATCCATACTTTCCGCAATCAACACCAGATCATCTGCATACAACAACTCCCATGGTAAACCCTCCTTTATAGTCCGTGGGCTGAGTAGGGTTTACATGCACGCCCCCCACAACTTAACTTCCCGGGTATGTCCATGTACCCCCCACCCTAGGGGTTAGGAAAAACCATGTTAACAGAAAAAAACTCATTCCCTCATAGTTTGACCTCTGGTGACCTCATTAGTGATCTCATTTGCATATAACACATATCATTGTAAAGAGTGTCCCAGGGCAAACATTTTGAGGGGTCATATGCAACCATAGGATGACTAGGTAAAAGGTTATGGCCATTTGAATTTCACCTACCCCTAATTTTCGGAAATCACTGACACGGGGGGGGGGGGGGGGGGTAACATCAAAATATGCGTGGGAGGTACCTTGGGAATGAGTTTTTTTTCTGTTAACATGGTTTTTCCTAACCCCTAGGGTGGGGGGTACATGGACATACCCGGGAAGTTAAGTTGTGGGGGGGGGGGGGGGGGTGCATGTAATCCCTACTCAGCCCACGGACTATTACGTTCTGAGCCAGCACCTCCATCACAGCTACAAATAGTAGTGGACTTAGTACCGACCCCTGATGCACTCCCACCTTCACCTCAAACTCACCACTGTTCCCGTCCTTCGTCCTTACAGCTGTGCACGCTCTTTTGTACATTGCCATCACTACTCTGATCAACCATTCCTCCACTCCTAACTTCCTCATTGCCCATGTCAATACTTTGCGTGGAACCCTATCGAATGCTTTCTCCAGATCAACAAACCCAAGAAACAACTTCTTCCTCTTCTCCATGTACTTCTCCTGCAACTGCCTCACAATAAAAAGCACGTCTGTCGTTCCTCTTCCTGGCATATATCCAAACTGCATTTCGTCGATCTTCACTTTCTTCCTTATCCTCATCTCCAACACCCTTTCCAATACCTTCATTCCATGCTCCAATAACTTTATCGCTCGGTACGAGCCACACTCTAGAGGGTCACCTTTCCCCTTGTTTAGAGGGACGAGGGTAGTCAGTTCCCAATCCACTGGAATGCGGCCTTCTTTCACCACCAGATTACAGATCTCTGTCATTCTCTTCACACCCCAACTTCCTGCTGCCTTCAACATATCTCCCACAACTCCCGTCGGCCCTCCCGCTTTTCTACTCTTCATTGGTTTTATCGCTTCCTCAACTTCCTTCTCAGTTATCTTTTCTGCCGGTCCTAAAACTGGGTAACTCTCTATGTTGCCATCCAATTCATTCTCTGTATTCAACAGCATTTCCATATATCTTTTCCATCTTCCTTTAATTCCATCTGGGTCCACAACGATTTGTCCCACTTCATCCTTCAAGCAACTCACCCCCATCACATCACACCTCTCTTTCGCTATCTGCTTTGCAATCCTGAATACTGCTCTCTGACCCTCTTCCGAATCCAAGCGTTCTCCGAACATTTTCCTACATGCCTCCTGCGCCTTTGCTACCTCTTTCTTTGCAGCCTTCTTGGCTGCCTTATAACTTTCATGCTCTGCTGTTTCTGCTCCCGTACCCTTCGCCGATCTCCACTTCAGGCTGTACCCTGCCCATATGTAGTTGTAATTGTCATGGTTCTCTTTTTGAGGCAATGTTTTTATGGCCGGATGCCCTTCCTGACGCGAACCCTCTTAGTCGTCTCTTACGACACGCAGGGATACGGTGTACCTATTCTAATCCAGGGTACACACTGGGAAACGTTTAAAACATGGAAATTCTGGGGGTGGGGGGCGGGGGGGGCGGGGTGGGGGGTGGGGAGGGGCATCACGGCTGGGGGGCCCCATCAGCACCACGCCACGGCGGTCCGGTCAGCACCACACCACGAGACCTAGCACCTTTTGCTTTGGAAACAGCTTCAAGCTTCGAGTTGACCTTGCAGGAAATCCCACCTCCTTCATCCTTGCATCCATGCTCGATGTTCAGCAAAGTCACCAGATGAAGGGTTTCATCTATTTGGCATAGTTGTGCCAGGTCTCTAGACGTCATAACGAAAGAAGGCCTTTGTTCAGATGGCATGGGAGAATAGTTGGTACGACTCCATAAAGGTGCAATAGGAGGGGAGAAGGGGCTGCAGCTGCGCACCACGCTCGGCATCCATGCCGGTCGCTCTGCACCGTCCGGGTCTCCACTGCACGCGGGATGGTCTGCTTTGTTGGAGTGCCAGCTGACTGAGCCACTCGACGTGGGAGTTATGAAGGAGGGACAAATAACGGAAGGAAAGAAAGAAGGAATATAAATAAGAGGCAAGAAAAAAAAAAGTCAGGGGAGAGGCCAGAAAAAATAAAGGGGAAAGAGGTTGTCGGTAGCCGAGGTACTGTACTGTGTGGAGGGAGTTTATATATATATATATATTGCTATGGTTTTGAGATTTGTACATATGACATCATTAAAGGTTAAAGGTTTTCCCCCCATAGTTAGTCCACGAGAAACACGTAGGCCCACTTAGAGTATTAGTTTTGTCATAGTATGTGTGAGTATAGGCCATTGCCACTAGTAATATCTGCGTTGTGTAAAGCAATGAGTTTAGGTCCTTTCATTTTGCGCCACCCTCCAATTCCATCTATGGGCATAATTGATCCCGCGCCCCATTTGGCTGATCCCTCATTTTGTTACGCTTTGGCTGCCGGCAGCATTCGCTGCCCTTTTTTCGCTCGCTAGCCGAGTAACACGAGGTAGGCCTGAGAAGATGGAGGAGCGCGGGGTCAAGGTGGGGCGGCGTCACGGAGCGCGTCAGAGGCGATGACGGTAAGGGCCACCAGCCAACCAGGGCTCAAAGGGTGTGGCGTGATAGGGCGTGGTAAGGGCGCGTCTGGCAAATGCTAGAAGGTTCGCGGGGCATGCCTATAAAAGCCTTTCCACAAAGCCCTTGAGGAGGACTCGCGTGCACATGGCAGTGGCGAAAGGACTGACTGGAAGAACTTCGAAGATTCATGAGAGAGGACTGCAGTGAGGACTTGCACGAGAGAGAAAACTTGATTGTATTGGCGTTTCGAGGCTTGGATCGGTATTCGTTTATTACGTACGTGGCTACAGCCAAGCCAGCCGATAGCGAATATTCCAGCCACATGTATAAACGCGGGAATAGCCTGCAAGTGATTAACTGCCAGAGCCCTCCCCTACCGTTCGCCCCGCAAATAGCCCAGTGCGTCCCAACGGCACCATACGAACTCCTCCTTGCTATTGGAATCCATCTTCGCGGTACGAGCTGGGGACCGGAGAGAGAGAGCTGCACGGAGGCCATCCCTGGACGCGCTGGTGACCATCAACCTGTTCATCTGCAATCCCCGTGTGAGTGTCTGTGTGTGAGATGGGCCCGTTTGTCTGGGCAGTAAGTTAAGACTGTTATTAAGGCTGCACTGTGTCTTCTTCTTCTCATCATTGTAAATCGTGTGAATAAAAATTTTAAAAAACCACCTTTAGAGGCCATTCCCCCCCGCAAAGCAGGGGTTGGACCTTTTTCAGGAACCGTGGTTGTTGTTGTTTTTTGGTCCCCTTTTTGAAGCAATGTTTTACGGCCGGATGCCCTTCCTGACGCCAACCCTTTTTGCCGCCTTTAACGACAAACAGGGAATTACCAGTGAACTGGTACTCAATTAGCCGACCTCGGAAGGATGACAGGCTGAGTCAACCCCCCTGGCGTTAATTCAGCGATTGACCGGGATTCGAACCCAGGATCCTAGGATCCTAAGCCGGCACCCTAGCCACTAGCCCAACACCAGGGTAACAACACCGTGTGAATAAAACTTGTTATTCCTTTTCTTCCAATTCGACCGCTTCTGTGATTTCCATCATTGGGTAAGCGTGGCACAAATAAGAACCGCTTGGATCGGGGTCTAGTAATTGATAATGGCTCGGATCACGGGTTCGCTACCGCTCGGCGTATCCACCAACACCCGTGATTCTGGCGAGGCTTATCTCCTCGTTTCAGAACAGCGCTAGTACTTAGGTAATAGCGAATCTGGTCCTACAACCCTATTTAGCCCTGTCCGGAAAGGACGTCATAGGCCTTGGGTCACGCCTGGTCAGTCAAAGACAAGGGGACTAATCCCCCCTTGGTAAGGGGAGAAGGCCGGCGCTGAGATCCGCAACATTTGGTGTCAGGAGTGGGATTGGACCCGAAGTGCACTTAATGCACTCAAAATTACGAGCGGCCGAAATTTCATTATTAAAATCCAAATTTAATTCGTGCCATGAATCGCCAAGACAGTCGAATGCCGGTGGGGGTAAATGAGGAGATAGATGAGGAGTTAGAATCAATAACCCAGGACCCCCGGGAAGAATGGGAAGAAGAGGAGAACATTGATGAGGGTGCAGCAGCAGAGGTAGCAGGAGTAGAAAATGGCGGCACCTCGCACATGGCTGTGGCAGCCGAGCCCACGATGCCAGAGTACATGCGATTATTTATGGTCCAGATAATGGCAAAAATGGATACCCAAAGTGACAAATCCACCCGGGAAATAAAAGGGTTGGAAAACAAAATGGGTGGCCAAATGAAAGAAATGAAAGACGGGTTAAATAATTTGGAAAACAAAATAGGGGGCCAATTGAAGGAAATGGGGGACAAATCTACCCGGGAAATAAAAGGGTTGGAAAACAAGATGGGGGATCAACGAGGAGAGGTAAAAAACGGGCTGGAAAGCAAAATGGACACCCGAGGGGAGTTAATAAAGGAGATGGGGAAAGACATAAGGCGCAGGTCGAGCGGGAAAGTCGCATTAGTACGCGACGGGGTAGCGCGACGTGAGGAACGTGTGGAGAGCCGGGTAGAGCAGAGCACAGTTAAGTGGACCAGGGTAGAAATCGCGACTCGGGGTATGGGAAAGCCGACGGCCGCCGAATTTGAAAATTTTATTTTATGTGCAGCAGCTGTCGTTGGGCTAGAAAAAGAAAAAGAAATTATAATGGAAATTGGGGACGAAGAGACGGCAGAAGCAGGAATTAAATCGAAGAAAGAAATGGATTTTGTGCAAAGCCCGTGTTCGCATTGTGATGTCATGCTGCCTAACCCAAATGAAAGTTTGCAGGTGCGGTTGGCGGAGAAGAGAATCCCGAAGGTGAGTAGGAGCGTGTATGGCGTTAAAATGTATGGCACGAAAGTGTTTGGCGTGAAAAGATTTTTCGCGCAGTTTGGATCGCGACGTCACCCAGGCGCTCGTGGAAGGTCTGTGGTGCGTTGTGTGAAGGTGAATGGCGCGCGTGTGCGAACGGCGCCGGAGCGCGAATGTAAGACAGAGTGTATGTGGGAAGAGTGAGTTGAAGAAGAGTGTGAAACTGACTGTGGAACGGAGTGTGACACAGAGTGTGCGATGGCCGAAGAGAGTGTGCGGGAGTGCACACCAGATCGCATGATTGGGTGTGCAGCAAAAGAGTGCACACCCGTGGTTGTTACGGAGTACGTAATGGGAGAGTGTACGCGAGGGTGTGCGATGGCCAAGTGTGTTACGGAGTGTGTAACAGAGGAGTGTGTGATAATGGAGTGTGCGAGCGGCGTGAGTGTGCCTGAGTGGTGTGCACCTGAGTGTGCAAGAAAAGAGAATGCATGAGAGTGTGCGGTAACTGAATGCAGGGGGTGTATGGGAGGCGCTGGAGTGCCTCGGTGTACGAGTGAGGAGCAGGTCACGTGTGGATGTGAGAATGCGACTCGGGCATCGACGCAGACCAGGGGGTTAGCGTTTAGGGCGACGTATAGCCAACGCGAGCTCTCGGGGCGTGGTGTGCTTTGTGTGCTGCGGGGACCGGCGGGATCGTTGCCGCGGCGGTCTCGCAAGGAGCGCCATGCACGATTCGTGCCGGGCCCCGCCCTCTATGGTCGGTGCCGCGCCTTCGCGGGAAAGGCGACCGGCACGGTTCAAGGGGGGGGGGGAAGGAGAGGTTGGACCTTCGCCCCCTGGCGGGCGCGGTGCTCCGACCAGGGGAGGTTGGGTCATCGTGCCGGGGACCGAAAGGCTCCGCGCAGGGATGGCGCCTGGAGCCTCGGCCCAAGTATGCCTCCTCCCCAGAATCGAAAATGCCGGACGGACCCAACCTACAGGAGACAAACCACCCGCATGCATTGCTCGGCTTTTCGAAGCCGAGCTGTGACGAGAATGTGTTGCCGCACGGAGAGGCTCGAGAGTAGTGGACTAATGGCCATAGTGTTGGCGAATGGTAGCTTTACCATTCACATTTTATTGCGGCACATGAGCTATAGATTATGGGGATGGCAGTGAAAACTAGCCGAGGGCGGGCTAGGATATTGTTAGGGATTTATTAAATGACAGTATAGGGACAAGATTTAAGTAGTGACATGTGTACAGGTAGAGGGGACGTAGAGAGATTAGAAGGATGATAATGACGAGGGAAGTGCTTAGTTTAAGGGAAGACGGGAAAGCACAAGTATTAGAGGGAAGTAGTTAGTTAGATAATGCTGTGTGTGTGTAGAAGTGTATAAATGGTGTATTGATGACCAGTGGAATTATGTTGGAGTGTATAGAAAAAGGTATGAGAGCACAAGAAGTGTGCAAGAGGACTTGGTGTGTGGAATGAGTGGTGTGGAGTGCATGGTGCGAAGGAGTGTATGGGGGGAGATGGACCCCTTCACGGATACACGGGGAGGGTAGTTTAAAGTTAGGGAGAGGGTTTAGGTAAATTGTTTGGATATTGACATCTGTGGTGCAGGTATTGCTTTGATTGGTGCATGAGTCTGTGGAGATGGCTGGGCGTGTGGGCCTGTTGGTGCGTATGGTTATTGGGGCACTCCGCCACTGGTAGTCTGTCGGCCAGGTGAGGCAGCAGGTAGGCTCTGGGAGCCAGTTAGAGTCAGAATAGTGTTCAGTGGGGCCCGAGGATTCTAGGAGAGGACCCGGGTAGCCCAATGCCAGAGAGGGCATCAGAGGGGTGAGAGAGCGAGGAGGGGCCTTCCCCGATTTAGGGTAGTCGCAAGGAGCATGGTAAGCTCGGGTGGCGACTTCAGTGGCGGAGGTGCGCAGATAGGTAAACCTGCTAGTGGAGTCACACGATCCAGCCCCAAAATTGTGCGAGGGCACAGTATGAAAATTAGGGGGTGAGACCCAAATTTGGAAGGCACCACAAGGTGGGTCAATGGGAATTGGTTTTTAGAACCACATAGTCTAACAATGGCCAATTGAATTGGCAGGGCAAGACCCCGGGTAGTGTAAAGGAGTTAATGTTATTAGAGTATAGTTAGGATGAGAATCTCTTCGCACCATGCACATCCACTCACCAGAGAGACGGAACTCCACACCAGGTTTTGCAAATGATTTGGATGGTAAAGACGCATCTCGACGTGAGTGTGACATTGAGTTTATTCCATCTCTTCCTTCTTGGGAGGGATTGGATGGCGAATTTGGTATAGAGGGGGATATGGGAGACAAGACGTAGAGACGAATTTGTAAAGTGTAAATACGGGGAAGGGCAAGAGTAGTGTAGGCTGACATGGGGGGTTACGAACGGTTAGGGACGAGCTTTCTCTGCTCGCTCTCCCGCGCCCCTCATGTTGCATTGCCTTGATTGATGTGTACCTTTGCGCCCTTTCCTCCGCTAACTCTGCTTTGTCTTCCTCCCCACCCATGGACCCATTTTTTTTTTAGGGGAGTGTGCAGGAACCCTGAGCTGTGCGGGTGCACTTTGCTACACCTATGCAGCTGCACCCTGCTACCTTTTGCTACCAATACACCTTATGGACCACACGTTCTGTGGCCTGGCATCTTTGCTAAGCAGACATTTGCTGCAAACGTTATCTTGCACCTGCGGACCACTGGTTCTAAGTGGCGTCAATGTCACGCAGATGGGCCATAAGATTGGCCCTGCTGATAAAAAAAAAACGGACACGGTTTGTGCATTTTTTTATTCTGGTGTGTCAGGAAAGAAGACTTCAAGTTTTTATTATGGCACACCGAAGACGAAGCAGGAAGACACAAGATGCAGCAGCCAAGCAGCAAATGTGACATTTATTATTGAAATGGTTGTTGTGCATTTTTGTGCATTCTGGTGTATTGGTGCATTGCATTCTGTTTTCTCCCCTCCAAATTTCTTTCCCACAAAAAGAACAGGTCCTGGGTTATAGAGATGTAAATAATTAGATTAGTCTTGTAAATAACATGCTCCCCACCGGCTTTATGTGTAGTTTGAGAATTCTTTCCGCAATTCGGTTAGCTGTGGGTGTGAGTCTGTTAGTTAGTACACAACGCAGTAGGTGGGACATATCTAGTGTTGTGAAACTGTCACATACAGGGTGTTAGATTAAATGTAGAGGGAAATCACATCTAAGTGTCACACGGAATTTAAAGAATAGTCCTGAACCTTGCTCAAAACCAGTCATTCTCACCTGTGTGGGTTCGGCTCGGGGACGAGCCTGGCGAAGGAGGGGGGCAGTGCTACGGTTTTGAGATTTGTACATATGATATCATTAAAGGTTAAAGGTTTGCCCCCCATAGTTAGTCCACGAGCAACACGTAGGCCCACTTAGCGTATTAGTTATGTCATAGTATGTGTGAGTATAGGCCATTGCCACTAGTAATATCTGCGTTGTGTAAAGCCATGAGTTTAGGTCCTTTCATTTTTCGCCACCCTCCAATTCCATCTATGGGCATAATTGATCCCGCGCCCCATTTGGCTGATCCCTCATTTTGTTACGCTTTGGGCTACCCACAGCAGTTTCTTACGCTTTGGCTGCAGGCAGCATTCGCTGCCCTTTGTTCGCTCGCCAGCCGAGTAACACGAGGTAGGCCTGAGAAGAGGGAGGAGCACGGGGTCGAGGTGGGGCGGCATCAAGGAGCGCGTCGGAGTCGATGACGGTAAGGGCCGCCAGCCAACCATGGCTCTAAGGGCATGGCGTGATAGTGCATGGTAAGGGCGCGTCTGGCAAATGCTAGAAGGTTCACGGGGCGTGCGTATAAAAGCCTTCGCACAAAGCCCTTGAGGAGGACTCGCGTGCACACGACAGTGGCGAAAGGACTGACCGGAAGAACTTCGAGGATTCATGAGAGAGGACTGCAGTGAGGACTTGCACTGAGAGAGAACACTTGATTGTATTGGCATTTCGAGGCTTGGAACGGTATTCGTTTATTACGTATGCGGCTACAGCCAAGCCAGCCGACAGTGAATATTCCAGCCACGTGGATAAACGCGGGAATAGCCTGCGAGTGATTAACCGCCAGAGCCCTCCCCTACCGTTCGTCCCGCAAAAAGCCCAGTGCGTCCCAACGGCACCATACGAACTCCTCCCTGCTATTGTAATCCATCTTCGAGGTATGAGCTGGGGACTGGAGAGAGAGAGCTGCACGGAGGCCATCCCTGGACGCGCTGGTGACCATCAACCTGTTCATCTGCAATCCCCGTGTGAGTGTCTGTGTGTGAGACGGGCCCGTTTGTCTGGGGAGTAAGTTAAGACTGTTATTAAGGCTGCACTGTGTCCTCTTCTCCTGAACCATTGTAAATAGTGTGAATAAAACTTGTTAAATCATTTTCTTCCAATTCGACCGCTTCTGTGATTTCCATCATTGGGTAAGCGTGGCACGAATAAGAACCGCTTGGATCGGGGTCTAGTAATTGATAACGGCTCGGATCACGGGTTCGCTACCGCTCGGCGTATCCACCAACACCCGTGATTCGGGCGAGGCTTATCTCCTCGTTTCAGGGCAGCGCTAGTACTTAGGTAATAGCGAATCTGGTCCTACATCCCTATTTAGCGCTGTCCGGAAAGGACGTCATAGGCCTCGGGTCGCGCCTGGTCAGTCAAAGACAAGGGAACTAATCCCCCCCTTGGTAAGGGGAGAAGGCCGGCGCTGAGATCCACAACAATATATATCTATCTATCTATATATATATATATATATATATATATATATATATATATATATATATATATATATCTATATATATATATATATATATATCTATATAACAGCCCTCACTGCTATATATATATATATGTATATACAGCGAATTAGGCAAGGAGGAACAGTCCAAATTAGGCAAGAAGCTCAACCCCTGTATTCAATCAAAGGTTTGGTCTGTTGGCATTCCTATCGGAACCTCCTCCTCATGATGTACAGATCCTCGGTTCAATTAGCCTCTGTACCAAAGGATGTGTTTGTCCATTGCATACAAATATCCTTGTAATCAATGTAAAAGTACACTGATATCTACCAATGTCTTTGGCCTGCATGTGATACATGTCCAAACTTTAGATTAATGTAAAAAAATCCTGTAATTTAGAAACTACGCAATGTTAAGGTATGTGAGTGAAAGCAGAAGGGAAAGCCGGCTTCATTTTGTGCTGCACATTGCATCGCTCCCTATGGCTCTGCACTTGGAAACTTGGGAATTGTGGGCTCGGAGGCTCGTGCGCTACGGCTGAGATATTCTTCCTATGTAATAGTTTGTTTGAAAAAGGAAGTAGTTTGTCTTTAAGACGTTATTCCTTCTGTTTTCAGTGGCTCGGGGGTTTATCATTTGGATGTTACAAATTGGAATATCCAAGAATTTCAGTGTCTGATCTCATCTTGAGTTTCCAGAATACTTTTCCAAAAAAAAAAGGTAATCTTACTGACAGAGACTAAACAGCCACAACATACCAGGTAAAAGGAACAGTGTGCACAGTTAACTTGGTTGGGAATGGGACAGATATGCGCAGAGGCAGTAAGACAGGCCACGTCTCACAAAATTCCACAACAGACACAACAGGATGATTCCAAATGTGAACATTAATTGACCGTTCATTATAATTAAACATGACGGAAAACTCTAACCAAGTATTACACCTCCCATTTATGCGGTTTTTTTGTTGCGCGAATAAAAAAAGGCCAGACATGATCTGACAAGTGGAATGTTGAGCTGGATGTGGCAAGTTGTGTGATCTATGTGGCAGGAGATAGACAGAAGGACAGGGGTTGAAGTTGCTTGTCTCAGAGCTGGCCTCAGCATTGTGTTGAGAAACCTCAGTGGAGAAGAGAAAGAAACATTGCACTTTGCCTGAGGACAGGTATCTTGAGCCCTCTGTTCCTCACTCCCAACACCCCCCCCCCCCCTCCCCACCTTCCCAACACCTGCCTCAGGGCAGTTTGTCCCCCACCCTCACACAGCCTCCACCTTCAGTCTTTTTCTCTCTCTCTGCCTTCTCCCCCCACCAATAACTACATCATCCATTTCTTTTCATCACTATATAAAGTATTAAAACTACCGATTCCTCGTAAAACAAGCGTTTCTGGATAACAAGCTAACTTACCAATCAAGAAAAGTTAACTTATTTAGAACTTTAGATCTTTGAAAGCAACTTATCTCATTAGGGGAGAATAAAGGAGAAAATAATAATGAGTTTTCTCATTGCCTTTGCCAACGGAGGTGGATGAAGGTTATGTTTTCACTCCTGTCTGCCTGTCTGTCTGTCTGTCTGTGAACAGGATATTCAAAAAGTTGTGGACGAGTTATGACTAAACTTGGTGGACGAGTTGGGTGTGTGGACAAGGTCGAATCGATTCAATTTTGCTGAAGATTCCAATCCACCAGATCCGGATCAGAATATTTTTTTTAATGATTCTTCACATTAAGTGAGAAGGCCAAAAACGATATATAGCATGATATTTCAAAAAAGTTGTGGACTGATTCGGACGAAACTTGGTGGACAAGTTGGGTGTGTGGACAAGGCCGAATCGATTCAATTTTGGTGAAGATTCCAATCAACCAGATCTGGATCAGAATTTTTTTTAATGATTATTCACATTAAGTGAGAAGGCCAAAAACGATATATAGAATGATATTTCAAAAAAGTTGTGGACTGATTCGGACGAAACTTGGTGGACAGGTTGGGTGTGTGGACAAGGCCGAATCGATTCAATTTTAGTGAAGATTTCAATCCACCAGATCTGGATCAGATAAAAAAAAAAAATTCTTCACATCAAGTGAAAAGGCCAAAAACGATATTTCAAAAAGTTGTGGACTGATTCGGACGAAGCATGGCGGACAAGTTGGGTGTGTGGACAATGCCAGATCGATTCAATTTTGGTGAAGATTCCAATCTACCAGATCCAGATCAGAATTATTTTTTTTAACGATTCTTCACATTAAGTGATAAGGCCAAAAACGATATATAGCATGATATTTTAAAAAGCTATGGACGAGTTATGACTAAACGTGGTGGACGAGTTGGTTCGGTAACAAGAACAAGCCGATTAGATTTTGGTTCAGGTCCGAATCCAGATCTGGCCTATCAGTAGGATACAAAACGTAAACTGTTCACCAGGTGGAGGTATGCGCTCTACCGAGTGCTCTTCTAGTTGGTTGATGCAGTTGTTCCAGCATGGCTGCTCATGGCTCCATCGTTTTTCTGGGATGTGAACTCAGCTCATACTGCACATATTTGTAGTGATGATGGTGTTCACTTCATCAGTCGCTGATGTGTTGTTGCCTTCGACTGTTTTGCGGATTTGCAAGTTATTTGGTTTGGAATGTTTGGTGTTATTATTTTAATCAATATTACCCAATGTTTGGAACCCTTGTTTAAATCCCATTGTACCATATGTATCCGTACCTTGTCTACATATGTCCTTGTAATTCACATTTAAACTATATTGACACCTACTAATGCTAACGTCTTGCACGTACAAGCTCCAATATGAGTCTGAGATCAATGTTCACCAAAAATCATGTACAATTATAGTATTCATTAATTAACCATATCAGTGATACATGGTCTAATTTCTCCATACGCTTCTCACCTCGCTTTACCTCCTCGCGTACCCCCGAGACCTCCTCGCTTACACCTCGTCGTATATCCTCCCCCATCTCCTGCTTCCAAGAGCGTACCTGCAGTCTAAATTATCCAGATGTTATTTGTGATTTACCTTCGTCTATTATTGTCTTGTAAACCGACATTGTTTTATAACATCATTGGAAACTCATACTTTTCCTTCTTCAAACCTCCTGTTTCAAGAAATGATTGCAAAGCTGATGCAATGCAAACGACATTTTGGAGTGATCCATTGCTTGAAATGGATGACATTGTGCAGTCATCTCAGGAACAGTGCATTTAAGCATTGGTTTCATACGAAGAGAGCATAAAAACACACACTGGTTGTCTTTGAGCGAGTGAGTCACACGTACACAGCTGCCAGATGCATTCTGTGTCTCACGCAAGGCTTCCTTGGCCCAACTTGCCGCGGGCAGGCTATGGCAGGTCTGGATAGCTGTGGACAAGGCAAGAAAACAGGACCAGGCTCACGTAGGTTAAAAAGACCGTGATACGATGAACAAACTCTTTACTATCAAACAAGATGCTTCTGATGGATCCGTTAAAACAGTTATTTGTTCCTCACACATTCTTTACATGTTTGAGAAGCACTGCCATGGAAAAATAGTTGTTGCTTTTTGGCATTCTCAGCAAATATGGAGCAGTGGGTAACCCGAGCTCGGAGCTAAACATGGTATCTGAAGGTGGAGCCAGATCCTCAAGATACATAAGCGTAGGATGTCTCTTTAGGTTGACTATACATACGTGAAGTCACTGAAAACAAAATGAAGTCCCCTTGAACAAACATGGTGATGTTTGCAGCAGAAAAATCATGACTCATGTGAATGTAATGTTATCTCAAGAGTGGGAAAAACTAAGTTGGCATCCATTGCTGGCATGTGCCTTTTTTTCATTTGGAATCATCTTTGAACAGTTTACTGCATGGTGGTACCTGCCTTTGTGTTGGCTATTCCATGTATATACAGTGCATTCAGAAAGTATTCACACCCATTCACTTTTTTCACATTTTGTTATGTTGCAGCCTTATGCTGAAATCGTTTAAATTCATTTTTTCCCTCATCAATCTACACTCAATACCCCAAAATGGCAAAGAGAAAACAGGATTTTAGAAAGTTTTGCAAATTTATTAAAAAGAAAAAACTGAAATATCACATTGACATAAGTATTCAGACCCTTTGCTATGACACTTGAAATTTATCTCAGGTGCCTCCCATTTCTCTTGATCATCTTTGAGATGTTTCTACACCTTGATTGGTGTCCACCTGTGGTAAATTCAATTGATTGGACATGATATGGAAAGGCACACACCTGTCTATATAAGGTCTCACAGCTGACAATGCATATCAGAGCAAAAACCAAGCCATGAGGTCGAAGGAATTGCCTGCAGAGCTCAGAGACAGGATTGTGTCGAGGCACAGATCTGGGGAAGCCTACAAAAAAATTTCTGCTGCATTGAAGGTTCCCAAGAGCACAGTGGCCTCCATAACTCTTAAATGGAAGAAGTTTGCAACAACCAGGACTCTTCCTAGAGCTGGCTGCCCGGCCAAACTGAGCAATCGGGGGAGAAGGGCCTTGGTAAGAGAGGTGAGCAAGAACCTGACTGTTACTCTGGCTGAGCTCCAGAGATCCTGTGTGGAGATGGGAGAAACTTCCAGAAGGACAACCATCACTGCAACACCCCACCGATCTGGGCTTTATGGCAGAGTGGCCATAAAAAAAATAATATATATATTGTTACAGTTTCCGCGCGACCCTCCTGCCCTTACCAAGGGGAGATTAAGCCCCTTGTCCTCTTTGGGTCGTCGCAACCGTGAGACTTGAGTCGCCCCTCCCGGGCAGACGCAGGGTATGGTTCCGGGACAATTCTCGCACGTACCTAAGTACCTACGCCGCCGCAGAAGCAGGGATCAAGCCTCGCACGAACCACGCGCAATTTGAGTACGTCCGAGCAGATGGCGTACCACGTGGTCCGTGCAGTTATCTTATATTGGAACCCGATTAGAGCGATAATTCGTACCATGCGTAGTCAATAGATGGAAGGGACGAGACGGTCGAATAGAAGGAAGAACACAGGTTTAATAATTATTATGTACAAGGATCGGCAGAAGCAGAGACACAGGGCAGGCACTTAAACAGTCTTAGCTAATTCCCAGACTCGGGCCCGTTCACACTCACAGGGGGAAATGAAGAAAGGAAATGTTCATGTGCTGAACGCGCCGGATTGGTCGTCCAGGAACAGCTTCGTCCGGCATGGCCCTCCCCGGTCACAGCACGTCCCTCGATGAAGGCAAGCAGGCGGCGGGAGGGATCCTTGCAGCGCCTCTCTCGAACAAAGGCAGAGCAGGCAGGCGGGAAAATATACGCGTCTCTCGCACGGCTCAGTGGTTCCTCACAGCGCTATTAATCAACGGCGCGCTTTCACTCGCGTAACTCAATAGGGGGGATCTGCCTCAAGCTCAACCGAACATTCAACTTGTTCAAGCGCCTCTCCCCTCGAAACCGGTTTGACTTCTCAAGCGCCTCTCCCCATAACTTGTTCAAGCGCCTCTTTCCTCAGAACTGAGGTGGGCGCTTTGCGCAAAGGGTTATATGGCCACATCCTTAGCCCCCATCGAATGTTCTAACCACGCCTTTTGACGCAGTACTAAGCCACTCCCTTCGAGCCCTGATTGGCGGCTCGCGCTTACCGTCGGCTTCTCCTCCGCCTTCCTTCGGCCTTGATCGACTGGTTAGGCCGGCCTCGTGTTATTTCGCGCCAAAGCCACAGTACCGAGGCGGCATAAGCAATGGAAGGACCTAACTTTCATTATTCTACTCAACGCAAAACTAACACAGGAAAAGGACTATGCTTAAATTTACTGAGACATAACTGAACTATCGCGAGGCTACGTGTTGTAGTGTGACTAAACTATGAGGGGGAAATTAACCTTTATTTGTAAAAAAAACTCAAAACCGCAACAATATATATACAGTGCGTATAAAAAAAAAGGTAATCCGAAGTCAAGGGGTTAATATGCAAAGGTTATTAATTTTGACAATTTACATGTGGTTTACTAATTAAGAGGAGATCCTCAGCTTTCCATTGATACCTTCCATGCATCATTGTCGCACATGACCGAGTACATGTTCATTGAAAATGACAAGTTCAAATCGCATTTTTACAAGTTTGGCTAATCGATGCAAGTCAGGATAATTGGTGCAAAATGAACGTCAGATGTGAACTTTTCTCAGGAATGATTGGCCTTTATGCACCCACACCTTCAAGTCCACCTCCCCTTTCAACACAAAGCTCACAGCGGCGGAGCATGCCCTGAACTGCTCGTCTCACCATAGCTGGGTCATTGCGCAAAGCATCCACTTCATGTCGAATACGGCCCTGCAATTCGTTAAGATCACGGGGAGGAGTTACGAACACCTTGTTCTTTAAATGTCCCCAAAGGAAATAATCACATGGTGTGAGGTCAGGTGATCTTGGTGGCCATTCCACTGCATGGTTGAGGGCGATGACTCGGTCTCCAAAGAGTTCCCTCAGTCGATCTCGGACAGCGATAAGACAATGTGCTGGGGCACCGTCTTGGGCCCACCAGAGATATCTGAAGACACCACGAACCTGTCGCTCAAAGTTATCCTCCAGCTGCGGTAAAACTTCATCATTGATCATCTGCAGATACCAGTTACCATTTGCATTCCTTTGAAAGAAAAATGGTCCGATCACCTGACCACTTCCACAAAGTCCCAACCAAACAGTCCACTTTTGTCGATTCATGTTGGTGTCAAAATTAAATTCCGGGGGTTGTCCTGTCAGTGCATATTCAAGAACATTATGGGTGTGAATTCAAGAACAGATGCGAATCCGATATGGATGTTGGTGGAGGTCCAGTCTTGTGATTCAGTCGAATGTTGCCGAAGGCAATCCCGTCCCATTTCGTCTTGCGCTGGTATCCCTAGGATGCTCCAAAACGTGCTGCCTTATTGCTGCAATGTTCATTTCTGATCGCCCAATGCGCCTCCAACCAGAATTCTCCTTGTTGTGGTTGAGGCTAGTGCCATGCTCTTGGTATTTTCTAACATTCGCCCAGATGGTTTTGGCTGCTGGAGGCTCCCATTCTGGGAAACGTTCCCTGAACGCATCACGAGTTCGCTGCAAACTTCCAGTTTGGTGAAAGGTTGTAACCACGAAGGTCCGCTGTTCAGTCCTAAGTTGGAACCATATTTTCAATGACTCAGACTGTCTCTAAACCCATACACTGTAGGCCCATCTTAAATACCCATCTTAAATAAAGGATGACGCAACCAACGATTACCAGACCAGCTTAACAATTTTACATAATCGACGTAGCAGTCGACAAGAAATGCGTCCATTTAAAACTGTCTTGCACCGATTAGCCAAACTTGTAAAAATGCGATTTGAAATTGTCATTTTCAATGAACATGTACTCGGTCATGTGTGACAGCAATGATGCATGAAAGGCATCAATGGAAAGCTGAGGATCTCCTCATAATTGGTAAACCACATGTAAATTGTCAAAATAAATAACCTTTGCATATTAACCCCTTGAATTCGGATTACCTTTTTTTTGATATGCACTGTATATATATATATATATATATATATATATATATATATATATATATATATTGTTGCGGTTTTAGAACCCTCACTTGTAAATTATCTCGCTGTCTGATGATATGGACCAACTTCTATCGACTCATCCCAACTCTCTCTTCCTCATATGTGGTGATTTCAACTGTCATCATGCCAGTTGGCTGGGTGTGGGTACCTCTCTCACCAGCCATGGCTCCTCAGCAAAGGACTTCTGCGACTCACTGGGACTGACACAATCTGTCAATTTCCCGACCCGGATCTCAGTCAACGGAACATCTTCTCTTCTGGACTTGGTTATGACTAACTTCCCTGAAAATGTCTGCTGCTCTTCTTCTGCTCCGATCGGATCATCTGATCATGTCCTTGTTAAAGTGGACATCTCTCTGACCATCCTCAGGGAGCCTGCTCAGCGTCGACGAGTCTGGCATTTCACTCAGGCCAACTGGCACGGTCTTCAAGCAGCCATCAATCATCTGGACTGGTCTCCCATCTCTACCACCTCTGACATCAACTCATCCTGGGAATTCTTCCAAAGTAAATTGCTCTCTCTCATGCACAGATTTATCCCATCTCGTCTTCAGTTGTCATACCCTTCCTCCCGTCCATGGTACACGGAATCTTGTGGTGAGGCTGTTGCCCAGAAACAACTTGCCTTCGTCTCCTGGAAAGCAAATCCAACGGAAGGAAATCTCATTTCCTTTCACAAAGCCCGAAACAAGTGTGTGTCCACCCTCAGGAGAGCCAGGAAACAATATCTCTCCGTTCTCAAGACCGAACTCTCTTATCTGTCTCCCTCTTTCAAATCCTGGTGGCGTCTGGTCAAATCCGTTTCTGGTGTTTGTTCCCCCTCCATCCCCTCCCTTACCTCAAACGGCTACACAGCTGACTCCGCACGTGAAAAAGCCGAATGCCTCAACTCTGTGTTTGCCTCTAAATCTTGTGTCCCAAACCCATCCCTCTCTGTACCCACCATACCCAGTCGTACCCTGCTGCTCCTGGACTCCGTGTCCTTTCCTCCTGACAAGGTGGAAAAGTTTCTGTCAACCCTCGACTCTGATTCTGCAACTGGACCCGACGGCATCAGCCCACGGGTCCTAAAATCCTGCTCTGCTGCTCTATCTCACCCTCTCTCTGTTCTCTTCACCCTCTCTTTTGCTCAAGGTCAACTGCCATCTGCTTGGAAATCAGCCAACATCACCGCTTTGCACAAAAAAGGTGCAAAAACAGATCCTAGCAACTACAGACCAATCAGCCTTCTCCCAATTATCAGCAAAGTCATGGAATCCATCATTGCTTCTGATATGAAATCTTTCCTCTTCTCCAATGGCTTGATCTCTGATCATCAATTTGGTTTCAGACCAGGTCACTCTACTCTGGACATGCTGCTTCTGCTGTCTCAACAATGGATGGAGGTCCTCAATGCCAAACAGGAAATTAGAGCTGTCTCCCTCGACATATCACGTGCCTTCGACACGGTCTGGCACCCCGCTCTGCTCACCAAACTCTCCTCCTTTGGTATCCATGGAAATCTCCACGCATGGCTGGCGGACTTCCTCTCTAGTCGTCGTCAACGTGTGGCCCTGAATGGGTTTCTCTCATCTCCTCTTCCTGTTCAGGCTGGAGTTCCCCAAGGCAGTGTTCTGGGCCCCGTGCTTTTTCTGGTCTTCATCAATGATCTCTCTGACTCTCTCGAAAATCCTCTCTATCTCTTTGCTGATGACTCCACTCTCTGCCGCTCCATTCCTCTTCCCTCAGATCGGCAGTCTGCTGCCTCCTCACTCTCTGAAGACCTGGACAAAATCACAGACTGGTCAAACAAGTGGAACATGTCTTTCAATCCTGACAAATCTCACACTCTTACTATGTCTCTCCGAAAAGATCGACTGGACAACCCTCCCATCTACTTTCTCAACAATCCTCTCCAAGAAGTTCTGTCGCTCAAGATTTTGGGTCTCACTATCTGCCATGATCTTTCTTGGGAAAACCACATTTCCAAGCTGGCCTCCAAAGCCAGTCGCCGACTGGGCATCCTGCGTCGTGCGAAGTCCTTCCTCGGCACACCTGAGCTCCTCACCACATACAAGGCTTTCATCCGCAGCTCAATGGAATACTGTTCTCCCCTATGGGCCGGTGCTCCTGCCTCACACCTAGCTCGGCTTCACGCTGTTGAAACCAAAGCTTTCAGAATTATTGGAATCTCCCGCGATGAAGCTATCTCTGAGGGCCTTTCACTCACTCACCGCAGGCAGGTAGGTGGTCTTTCTGTCTTCTACCGACTCCTCTCCGGCCTTGCACCCCCAGCTCTCTCTGTGCTCTGTCCCCCAAATATTCCTACAGGTCGCACAAGATCTGCCAGCAACCCTCTGATGGTTAAACTGCCGAAATCTCGGCTCTCGGCTCACCTTCACTCTTTCATTCCTCTTTTCTCCCGCCTCTGGAACAAACTCCCTCACTCCCTTCAATCCCACTCCTCCCTCCAGGTCTTTAAAACAGCTGTTCACCACCATCTCTTATCTTCCCCCATCCAAAACCTTGATCTTTTCTACCCCCGCTAATTCACCCCAGATCCACCTTGTTTGAAATTCCAACTTCTTTCCTGGAAGTCCTGGCAGTGTCCATATGTTTTATACCTCTCCCACTGCCCCCTTCCCACGCCCCCCCCCCAAAGCCCTCGCCCTCTCTCAGATCTCTCGATGTCTCCATGTCTCTCGGTCCCTGCTCTCAAATGTTGTGTTTGTGTCCTTCCCCCTCTCTCCCCATCTTGTCTACCGCTCCCTATGTTATATGTTTTATGTGTCGGTTTGTCTTTCTGTGTGTTCATGTGATTAATGTTCGCTCTTTCACGAGCCTCGATATTGTATACAAAAAAAAAAAAAAAAAAAAAAAAAAAAAAAATTCTTGCAAATATTCCATCATTTAAAAGGTTAAAGGTTGCACCCTTAGTTAGTCCATAGGCAACACGTAGGCCACCATAGGAACTTTAGTTATTTCCTTATTATGTGTCAGATAAGGCCGTGTTCCCAATAGTTGAATCTATGTTGCATCAATTAAATAAGAATAGGCCCTTCCGTTCATTTTGCAGCCGCTCTCTCCAAGCTACGCCATAATGCGCCCCTACAGTGGGGGCTTGTCTCTCCCCAAATTGTCACGTGGTTTGGTTAGCAGCATTCGCTGCATTGAGCCTTCATCGACGCCTTAGCGCTCGCTCCAAACGCCATTGAAAATGCGGTCTCAGGCCGAGGAAAAAGGGACACAAGAACGAGGTGTGGCCCCGTCAACTCACCATCAAGGGCGCAGCCGGTGAGCCCTCGCCAACCAACCAGGGCTGAGGTGAGCTCACTGGCGGGCGTGGTTTGATTCGTATTTGATTCGCACATTGATCTGTGAGCGCATTATATAAGTGCACGCGCCAAGCCCATTGGGGACTGCGCAGAGAGAGCTCGATTACCACAGACTTGGGGACTTGAGTAACTATGTGAGGGAGCTCGTTTGATATGAACTGCCTTTGATACGAACTGCCCTTTGATACGAACTGCCTTTGATAAAAACATTGATCGGGAGAGAGAGAGCGTTGGCACAAAATACGTATTACGTACGCGCATCCCAGTTCCCCTGATATCTGTAAGGTCCGCTCGCGGTCAACGACAACGACGCGCTGCCGGCCCGCTTCCATCACCACCACGGCACGAGTCGGGACCGGACGAGGAGCCTGGACATCTGCTTGGACCTTCCTCCCCTACCAGCTACCATCCCGTGTGAGTGTGTCTGTTTGTCCTGGGGTCGTTAAGTTAAGACTGTATAGGTAAGCCTGCCCTGTGTCCTGCTTCTTCTTCTTCCTCCTGTATATTCCTTTCGTTTCCTCTTCTTTTGCTTGTAAATAATTAATAAACCCACTCTTTGTTCTTCCCTTACTCTGGTTTCCTCTTATTCGATCGCTTTCGTCATTTCTCAATTGAGTACCTGTGGCACGATTTGGAAACCGCCCAGAATCGGGTTTAGTCATTTGTTAACGGCTCGGACCGCGGATTGCTAACCGCTCAGCATTTACCATCATGTCCGTGGTTCGAGCAGGAGTTATTTCCCTGCTTTACGGTCGGGTTAGTAAGTAGGTATTTGGGACTTCATTGACCAATGACCCTAGCTAATACCGACCGGAAGGAGCGTTATAACTTCTAAGGTCTCGGGTCGGTCAGTCACGGACAAGGGGATTACCCCCCCCCTTGATAAGGGAAGATTTCCGCTGAACTTGGGGACGACTAAGACGAAGACCTTTGTTGGTCGAAAGCTTGTCGAAAATTAAAGATCGACCGTCCTGAAGCTACGCCCGCATCTGATTTAATCTCCCGATTATTTATTTAATGCAAATGAGATGCCCTGCTCGTTCTGTGGAGTTTCTACTATTTCTCACAGATATATATATTGTTGTGGATATGAGGACTGTATATTTTTTTTGATTGTGTGCTGTATTGTTGTGATTATTGTTTATTCTGTGCCTCCTGCCTCCGGAGCTGTGTAAAGACCAAAAGGGCGTCCCATAGTCCACAAGCATACACGTCAGCCAAGTAATAGAATATACCTGTTGATAGTTATCTCTTATTCTGTGTATTAGCGTAAGGCTGTGTCTTCCATTAATTAAAAGTACTCCATTGCACCAGTGAAAGAGAATAGACCCCCTTTCCTTCCCATCCCCAAAAATCTCCCTTTCCATCCCCTCCAAAACCTCCAATAACCGCCATTGACCACGAGGCTCGAGTCAGGGAAGAAAGGCGTGTCTCCACCTCGTCAGAGGAGGGGAGGGGCGCGCCGCCCGTCGTCATCCAGGGCGGAGCCCGAGGGTCGCGCGACCAACCAGGGCCGAGGTGAGCACCCCCGATGGGCGTGTCCAAAGCGCCGGGGGGCGTGATCGCTGGGGGCGCTATAAAAGGGCGCAACCGGAACTGGACCAGAGAAAGAAGAAGAAAGAGAGATGCACTCTGGGTTGGAAAAAGAAGGGTTGTGAAGAGAGGAGGAGTTGGTTGCAAGGAGTTGGTCACAGTCGGTTGCCAGAGAGAGGAGTCGGTGGTGAGAAGTGAGAGAAGCAAGAAAGAGTTGAGGGTTGAGGGTTGAGGGACCAGACCAGTGAGACAAGTCCTGGGAACGCAGCGGACGGAGGCCGCCGCAGCAGCGACACCCGGCAACCGCCAAAGGGGGCCTGAACGGCGGTTTGGAGCAGGGCCAACAAAAAGGAACGGCGGCTGCCAAACGCACGATTGAGCTGCAAGACCCCCCCTTGGACCTTTCCTCTCCCGCCAGCCATCCACCTTCTGCCATCCCTGGCATTCCCCGCGTGAGTCAGCGTTCTGTTTGTTCTGTCCTGGGATATAAGTTAAGTCTGTAGGTAAGCTAAATTTGCACTGTGTCACCTGCGTCTTGTGCTTGTAAATAAACGTGACATCTGTCTTTTTGCTTGTGTGTAAATAGTAGGAATAAATGTAGTAGTATTTCAAACCTTTTTTTGTCTCCGTTTTCCTCTTGCATTGCGTCGCTTTTGTCTTTTCCCTCATTGAGCAGCTAGGGTGCGATACAACCAACGTTCGGGTGGAATCGGGTGAGTTTTGTTAGGTCGCGGTTTTAAACCACCGCTCGGTCTATAACATCCTAACCGCGATCTGCAACAATTGGTGTCGGGGAGTGAGATCGACCCGGAGCGCGCTTCACGCGCTCAAAATTATAAAATATCGAAATTTGTTTTGTTTTAAAGGAAAAGCCCGAATTTTGAAATCGCGCCATGGCTGTCCAAGGCGACGGGATGCCGGTGGGAGAGATAGAGGGGTTAGAAGTAACCCAGGACTTCGGGGAAGAAAGGGAGGAGGAAAATGGCAATGTGGTTGCGGAAATTTCAGGTGCACAAAATGGCGCTCTAGCGCACGTGATTACAGCGGCGCCACATTTAGCCACGCCCATGGTCGCGGTAGTCGAACCGGAGATGCCAATGGATTTGAACCTTTTTTTTATACAAATGAAGGCCCTTATGGCCCAGAATAGTGAGCGATTGGAGGGCCAAATGGGGGTAATGGGGAACCGGATGGATGCTCAGAGTGAGCAATTGGGGGTGATGGGAAACCAAATGGGGGTAATGGGGAACCGGATGGATGCTCAGGGTGAGCGATTGGAGGGCCAAATGGGGGTAATGAGGGACGAAGCGAGGGGTACCGGTGAGGGATTAGAAAAGAAATTTGAGGGATTAGACAAGAAATTTGAGGGGTTAGACAATGGGATAAAAGGGGTGAAACATGGGTTAACGGGGGTGGAAAACAGAATGGCTGCCCAGGAGAATCAGTTAGAGGGGGTAAAAAATGGGTTAATGGGGTTAGAAAATAGGATGGAGGACAAATTGCGGGAAATAGGGGAACAATCCGCCCGGGAAATCGAACAGATGGGGAACCAGATGGAGGAAATACGACGAGGGGTGAGTGAGGAGGTCTCGGGGCTACGCGAGGAGGTAAAGCGAGGCGAAAAGCGTATAGAGAAAGAAGTGAGGAATAATACGGCTAAGTTACAAGGGGGAATAGAAGATCTGACGGAGGAGGTGGAGCAGCTGACAGAGGGACAAACTAAGTTAGTGGAGCAGGTTCAAAAGAACACTGCGGTACTAGGAGGGTTAAAGGCGACACAAAAAGAAATTAAAAACGAATTAATAGCGACGCAGAGGCAATGTCAGATGGTACGGGAGGAACTGACAATGAGGGTGGAAGAGGTGACAGAAGCAATGGAGACGAAGGACCGGGAGGTAAGGACGCACGTAGAAACGGTCACGGTAGCCTTAGAGGACGAACTTGAGGAGACGCACCGAGAAATAAAAGAGGTTAAACAAAAATTAGAGGAAGTGGGAGAAGAGGTGAGTGAAATTAAGAAGGGACGGACAGAAACTAAGAGGGAGATAAAGGAGGAAGTCATGGAATATGTACAAGGTCTGTGTTCAAATCATGATGTGATGCTCACTAACCAAATAAAAAGTTTGCAGGTGGCAGAGGAGGTGAGACGAAGTACGGAGGTGAGTGGCAATGTATATGACGTGAGGAAAGCTTCAGTCGGCTTGGGGATTGGTTTGGATCCGGGTGTTCGTGAGAGGCCGTTGGTGAAGTGTGCGACAGGTCTGGTGTGCGAAAAAAGAGGTGTGCGAGAATGTCCGACCATGGGGTGTGTGAGAAAAAAGTGCACGCCGAGGAGTGAGTGTGCCGTCAAGAGTGAGTTGGTCGAAGCGCGTGTGCGAGGGAGCACAGGGAAGCGCGGTGTGGTGAGTGTTACGGAGGAAGTAACGAAAAAGTGTGCGCGGGAGGACGCACGAGAAAGGTGTGTAACGGACGGGTGCATGAGGAAAGAGTGTGCTGTCGAGAGTAAGGGTGAGTGCGCGACCGAGAGTGGAGGTGAGAGTAGTGAGAGTGAAACGGAGCGTGAGTTGGTTGTGACAGGTGAGCGAGGATGTACACCTGGAATGGAAGGAAGCACACCTGGGATGGTAGAGCGTGTGTGGGAAGGCACATTTGAGTTGGTAGTGAGGCACGTGGATGGGTGTGCGAATGAGAGCACACCTGTGATTGTCACAGAGGAAGTGACCGAGGAGGGGGCGCGAAGAGGTGTGTTAGTGAGGTGTGCGAGCGACGAATGTGTGCCAAAGTGTTCGGTGGTCAGGTGTGTGACCAAGTCGGTGAGCGGAGTGAGTGTACCGAGGTGTGAAAGAAAAGGTACGAGGAGAATGGGAACGGCTGCATGTATGAGCAAGAAAGAGGTAGCGTATGCATGTAAGCCTGCAGGTGAAGCGTCGACGGTAACCGGGTTAAAGGTTAGGTCGACTTTTAGCCGGATCGGGCCCTCGGTGCGTGCCGGGCTTCGCGTGCCGCGAGAACCAGCGGAGATCCGAGCCACGGCGGGTTCGAAAGGACCGCCGTGCGCGATCCACGCTGGGCCTCGCGTGGAGCGGCCGCGTCCGGGCTCCACTAGGCGGAGCGGGCAGCCCGATAGGAAGGGTCGTCATGGCGACCACTTTCTATTGAGACGTGCCGGCAGGTCGAGATCGGGACATTGGATGGCTCCACGCCGAGGTGGTGCATGGGATCTCGGCCCGGGTAAGCCTCCGTCCCTGCCCCGAATGCGGGACGTATCCAGCCGCTGGCACAAAAGAACCCGCGTTCATTGCTCGGCTGTACGAAGCCGGGCTGTAGATGTGAATTGGCGCACCGAGAGGACCTAATAAGTAGACGGGTGATGGTGATAGTGATAGTAGTGATTTGATACAAAATTTAGAAAAGTGAATAGAATTGGCAGTAAATAGAAAATTTTTGACTTGTGAAATCTGGACGAACCAAAATTGATAGTGAGAGACCCCCGATGTGGTGGGATGGCAAATCCACCATCCCTCACAGAGTGGGGGCAAATGCGCAATAGTTTATGGGGTGGCTATGACAACCGAGCCAGGGAGGGCTTGGATAATGATAGGGATCTAGAAGAGATTGACATTAGGTAACGTTAAGTTTAGTTAGTGACTGATACCTGTAGTGGGGACGCAGGTAGATTAGTGTGGATTATAATGACGTGGGAGCGCAATAGTTTAAAGGGACGACTGGGAAGCGCAAGTTTCAGAGGGGAGTAGTTAGCTGAGATGCTGCCGTGCGTGTGAGGATTGAACAGGTGAGAATGGAACAGGCGTGATTGCACAGGTGTGCAACTGAACAGGGGTGTGGAGCAGTGTATGAGTGAGTGATGGTGATGTGTGTTGCGTTGACCAACTGGTCCAGAAAGAGGAGGAGGGTGCAGGTGGCACCAGGTAGGATTGCACAGGTGTGCAACGACAGGTGAATGAAAGACAGGTGTATGGAATAAATGGTATGGAGTATTGGAATGGATGGTCGTGGAGTGAGTATGGTGGAAATTGTGGAGTGGAGTGGATGGTGCGAAGGTGTGAATGGGGGAAGAGTGGACCCCCATCACGGATACCCGGGGCGGGTAGTGTAAGTGTTAGGTAGAGGGCACAGGTAAATTGTGGTTGGATATTGGCATCTGTGGTGCGGTTGGAAGAATGATGTTTGGATGGGTGCATTAGTGTTGTGGAAATGGCTGGGCGTGTAGCCTGTTAGTGTGTGTAGTTGGTTTGGGCACTCCACCACTGTAAGGATGTCGGCCAGGTGAGGCCGCAGGTGGGCTCTGGGAGCCGGTAGTAGTTGTTGTGGATGGGGCCCGAGGATCCGGAGGACGGACCCGGGTAGCCCAGTGCCAGAGGGCACCATGGGGTGACAGAGCCAGGAGAGGGGCTGCCCCCAGTTAGATAGGTTAGGGTGAGGAGCTAGGTAAGCTCGGGTGGCAACTACAGTGGTGGAGGTGTGCAGGTGGGTAGACCTGTTGGGGGAGCTACACGTCGCGGCCCAGAAATTGTGCGAGGGCACCGGGAGATGAATCGGGGGAGTGAGACCCCAAATTGAAAAGCACCACAGTTTGGCCAATGGGAATTGGTTTTTAGAACCCATAGTGTAAGAGGGCCAATGGTTTGGCCGGAGAAAGACCCCGGGTAGTGTAAAGTGTGTTAAAGTCATTTAGAGGATAGTTAGGATGAAGGATCTCCTCGCACCATCTGCACCCACTCACCGGAGGTGACAGGAACTCCACACCATGCCATGTTTTATTATTTTTTATTGTGCAAATGTTTGGAATGTGAGACGCATCATGACGTGGGTGTGACATTGTGCTTTGATGTTCCATCTCTGCCTCCTTATGAGGATTGATGATGAATTGATGATGGCAAATTTTTGAAGTAGAGGGATTGTGGTGACGAATTTGATATAGGGGAAATATGGGGAAGACGTGACAGTAGTGACGAATTGGTAATGTGTAGGTTTTGTACATATGGGGTAAGGGCAAGGGTGGGCTAGGTAACAGGGGGGTGACGTACGGTAGGGACGAGCTTTCTCACTTCGCCCTCCGTACGCATTTCGCCTTGCATTGCCTTTTTGATGTGTACCCTTGAGACCTTACCCCTCGCTCATCTGTCTTGTCCCCCCTTTTTGTCTCCCACATGAGGACCTGAGCGCCGTTGGGCGCCGAGGGGAGCGTGTGTGGGTCGGCCATTGTGCGCCCGAAATTCCCAGAACCAGCTGTCTGCATCGATGCACCACATTATGGACCACATGTCAGTGGCCGAGCACCACTTATGGACCCCATGGGTTGGGGCAAGGCCCCTCTGCTGGAACCGGCCATGAGGGCCCGAAATCTTGCTGGCGGACCTTGGCCACAGGGCACCGATGCCCCACAGGTGAACCACACGTAGTCGGCCCTGTGGGCCATAAATAAAGATAAATAAAATGGACACGTTTGGGCAAGCTTTATTGCAAATAGGCCGCCAGTAAGCAAAGCAAATGAAAATGACAACAACTGGAAGAAATAATGATAACCAGCAGAGGGAGCCGAAGAGCAAGAGACACCTGCAGGGTTAGGGGTTGTTGGTTTATTTTTATGGAACACTGATGAACTATGGGGACTGCACCGATTGGTGCTTGGGCTTCTATTGGTGCGTTTTTGGGTGCGTTCATGGTGCGTCGATGCAGAGCAGACTGTCTCCCCCCCAGAAAGAACAATTACAGGTCCTGGGTTAGTTTTGTAAATAAAAGTAGCGTCAATGGTAAATAATGCTTCCCACCGTCAGTGTTTAGTTTGAAGACCATTCCGCAATTCGGTTAACTGTGGGCGTAAGTCTGTTAGGCAGGGTGCAATGGAGCAGCGGGACACATTTATTTATGTTTTAAAACTGTCGCACTCAGGGTCAGGTTAAAAGTAGAGGGAACTACACCTACGTGTCACACTAAATAAAAGTTGTAGGCCCGGGACGTGCCTAAGAGGAGGAGGGTGCAGTGTTGTGGATATGAGGACTGTATATTTTTTTTGATTGTGTGCTGTATTGTTGTGATTATTGTTTATTCTGTGCCTCCTGCCTCCGGAGCTGTGTAAAGACCAAAAGGGCGTCCCATAGTCCACAAGCATACACGTCAGCCAAGTAATAGAATATACCTGTTGATAGTTATCTCTTATTCTGTGTATTAGCGTAAGGCTGTGTCTTCCATTAATTAAAAGTACTCCATTGCACCAGTGAAAGAGAATAGACCCCCTTTCCTTCCCATCCCCAAAAATCTCCCTTTCCATCCCCTCCAAAACCTCCAATAACCGCCATTGACCACGAGGCTCGAGTCAGGGAAGAAAGGCGTGTCTCCACCTCGTCAGAGGAGGGGAGGGTCGCGCCGCCCGTCGTCATCCAGGGCGGAGCCCGAGGGTCGCGCGACCAACCAGGGCCGAGGTGAGCACCCCCGATGGGCGTGTCCAAAGCGCCGGGGGGCGTGATCGCTGGGGGCGCTATAAAAGGGCGCAACCGGAAGTGGACCAGAGAAAGAAGAAGAAAGAGAGATGCACTCTGGGTTGGAAAAAGAAGGGTTGTGAAGAGAGGAGGAGTTGGTTGCAAGGAGTTGGTCACAGTCGGTTGCCAGAGAGAGGAGTCGGTGGTGAGAAGTGAGAGAAGCAAGAAAGAGTTGAGGGTTGAGGGTTGAGGGACCAGACCAGTGAGACAAGTCCTGGGAACGCAGCGGACGGAGGCCGCCGCAGCAGCGACACCCGGCAACCGCCAAAGGGGGCCTGAACGGCGGTTTGGAGCAGGGCCAACAAAAAGGAACGGCGGCTGCCAAACGCACGATTGAGCTGCAAGACCCCCCTTGGACCTTTCCTCTCCCGCCAGCCATCCACCTTCTGCCATCCCTGGCATTCCCCACGTGAGTCAGCGTTCTGTTTGTTCTGTCCTGGGATATAAGTTAAGTCTGTAGGTAAGCTAAATTTGCACTGTCACCTGCGTCTTGTGCTTGTAAATAAACGTGACATCTGTCTTTTTGCTTGTGTGTAAATAGTAGGAATAAATGTAGTAGTATTTCAAACCTTTTTTTGTCTCCGTTTTCCTCTTGCATTGCGTCGCTTTTGTCTTTTCCCTCATTGAGCAGCTAGGGTGCGATACAACCAACGTTCGGGTGGAATCGGGTGAGTTTTGTTAGGTCGCGGTTTTAAACCACCGCTCGGTCTATAACATCCTAACCGCGATCTGCAACAATATATATATATATATATATATATATATCTAAATATATATATATATATATATATATATATATATATATATATATATATATATATATATATATATGTATGTATGTATATACAGTATATATATATATATATATATATATATATATATATATATATATATATATATATATATATATATATATAAAAGACAAAGCAATGGCCATATATATATACATACATGTAAATAGATATGTATATATATACGTATATACGTATATACGTATATATATATATATATATATATATATATATATATATATATATATATATAATATATATATCTATCTATCTGTGCAGTGTCTGTCTTGTCTTGTGTTGTGTTGTCTTCTCACTGAACTACTCCCTCAAACTTTTGTGAAATCGTACCAAACTTCTGGTATGCACATATCTCTCCCGTCGGTATGTCCTAAGGGTATTTTTAAAGAAAAATTTTCCAATTGTTTTTTTGGGGGGGGAATTTTTTTTTTTCAACTTATGTTTTCAACTTCAATTGTTTCTAAAATGTAATATCACGTGTATTACAAATACATTTGTGCATTATGATTGTTTGAATTATGATTGGTGTAAACCATGGAGAAACAGCAACTCAGGTACAGTCATTTATCTTTTTTATCTACATATCTGGGCAGTTTCTGTTGTCACTGAACTACTCCCTGAAACTTTTGTTTCCGTGGTTGTGAAGTGTTTTTAATAACGTGGTGGTGAGGTGTTTTTAATTACGTGTTTCGTGGCTGTGAGGTGTTTTTAATTTCGTGTTTCGTGGTGGTAAGGTGTTTTGAATTACACGGGGGTGAGGTGTTTTACATTTGGTGGGGGTGAAGTGCTTTAAATTACTTGGTGGTGAGGTGTTTTAAATTATGTGTGGTGAGGTGTAATCGTCCCAAAGTTCCAGTCTGCACCTACCCCTCCCATATGTATGTGCTGAGGGGTTCTTTTTCGAATTATATATATTTTTTCAACCTAAATCTTCAACCTAAATTGTTTATAAAAATGTAATATCACAAACACTACAAATAAATTTGTGCAAAATAATTGTTTGTATTATGATTGGTGTAAATCATGACAACACAGCAACTCAGGTACAGTCATTATCCTCAGCTAAAATAAGCCCGTTCCTTAGTAACGACGCGTGGTGAGGCGAGCGCAGCGTGCCGAGCCAAGCTAGTATAATATATATATATATTGTTACGGACGCGGCTAGGATGTTAATTGGCCGAGCGGATGGCCGCCGCACCCGAACAGTTACCCCGACTAACCCGATTCCTGAACGTTGGCCAAAATCGCGCCACAGATATTCAATATGGAAACCTCTAAAGCGACCGAATGTGAAGAGGAAGAAGAAGACGTACAGAGGAATA
The DNA here is from genome assembly GCF_964187855.1 of Myxine glutinosa. Classification (NCBI taxonomy): domain Eukaryota; kingdom Metazoa; phylum Chordata; class Myxini; order Myxiniformes; family Myxinidae; genus Myxine; species Myxine glutinosa. The sequence continues at coordinate 35,037,332 of NC_136268.1, forward strand.
ACAGGATTTATTATTTACACACACTAAAGCAAAAGGAGCAGTCAAGGTGATATACAGGGAAATGGAAAAAGCAGGTGACACAGTGAAATTGTTAGCTTACCTATTAACAGTCTTAATTAACCCAGGGACAAGACACACAGAACAAACTCACGTACACGAATGGGGAAATTGCAGGTTGGTTTTTGCTGGAGGGAGAAGGTCAAAACACAAGCTGGCAGGCTTGGCAGGGTGCACAGCAAGCCGGTCCTTGTCAGGCTGGGAGCGAGCAGGGCGACGTCGGCACACGTATCTCGTTGCACGCCTCTGGCTCTTTTGGTCCTCCCCTTCTTTCCAAATCGTCTGACACGTCTTTCTCTCTGATCTCCTGCCTGCGCGATCGTCGCACGTATTTCTCTCTCCTTGCGCGTCTCTCTTTGGGGCGTCGTCGTGCGGGTTATATATGCCACGCCCTTGAACCGTCGCGAACCTACTCGATGTTTCTCTCCACACCCTCTCCAAGTCCAACCCCTTGTTCTTGGTTGGTTGAGTGGGGCTGACTCACTCCTCCCCTCTATGACGAGGTGGGGACACGCCTTTCTTCTCCGAGGTTACCTCGTGCATAATGGAGTCAAATGCAGCAAAGTGGATGGCAGATGAAATGCAGCAAAGTGGCTAAAGGAGTCAAAATGCAGCAAAGTGGACGGGAGATGAAATGCAGCAAAGTGGCTAAACCTGGCACTTGGAAGATGCCATGGGGCGTCGGAGGGACCTGTCTTATTTAATTGATGCAACGTAATGAACTAGTGGGCCACAGAGCCTTATACTAACATGTATTAAGGACATAACTACGAGGGGAATTTAAGATTGGCTGCGTGTATGCGATGGATTAACTACGGGCGACTTTTTATCTTTATACTATTGGAGGGTGATATTTACAAGATTTACAGCATACAAAAAGGGGAAAATTTACATCAGATTACCCACACAATTCCCATATCCCCAACACTGCACCCTCCTTTCTTACGGGACGGCCCGGCCCGAAAATTTTACCTTTAATGTGACACGCAGGTGTAATTCCCTCTACAATTAACCTGACCCTGAGTGCGACAATATTAAAACACAAATAAATATGTCCCGCTAATTGCGTTGCACCCTGCCTAACAGTTTCACACCCACAGCTAACCGAATTGCGGAATGGTCTTCAAACTATACATTTACGGTGGGGGCGCATTATTTACAATGACTACTTTTATTTACAATACGCAACCCAGGACCTGTGATTGTTCTTTTGGGGGGGAGACAGTCTGCTCTGCATCGACGCACCATGAAGCACCCAAAAACGCACCAATACACCCTCAAGCACCAATCGGTGCACAATCATCACTGTTCAATAAAAATAAAAACAACAAACCCTGGTGCTGGTCTTCCTCTTCGGCTCCCTCTCCTGGATATTGCTCTCTTCCTGATGTTGTCATCTTCTTTGCTGGCAGCCTATTTGGACATAAAACTTGCACAAAACGTGTCCATTTCTTTTACTTATGGCCCACAGGGGCCGACTATGTATGGTTCACCTGTGGGGCATTGGTGCCCTGTGGCCAAGGTCTGCCAGCAAGATCTCGGACCTTCATGGCCGGTTCCAGCAGAGGGGCCATGCCCCAACCCATGGGGTCCATCAGTGATGCTCAGCCACAGACATGTGGTCCATAAGGTGGTGCATTGATGCAGACAGCTGTGGTTGCGAGAGGTTCGGGCACCCAATGGCGGACTCTTGCACGCTCCCCTCGGCGCCTAGTGGCGCACAGTCCTCATGTGGGAGACAAGGGGGGGAAAAGACAGATGAGCGAGGGGTAAGGTCTCAAGGGTACACATCAAACAAAGGCAATGCAAGGCGAGGTGCGTATGGAGATGGAGCGGAGAAAAGCTCGTCCCTACCGTACGTCACCCCCCCCCCCCCCACCCCCCTGTCACCTACTCTACCCTTGCCCTTACCCCATATTTACAACATCTACACATTACAAATTAGTCACTACTGTCACGTCTTCCCCATATTTCTCCTACACCAAATTCGTCATCACAATCCCTCTAACCAAAATTTGCCATCACCCAATTCATCATCAATCCTCATAAGGAGGAAGAGATGGAACATCAGCACAATGTCACACCCACGTCATGATGCATCTCACATTCCAAACATTTGCATCAAAATAATAAAAAACAACTATGGCATGGTGTGGAGTACCATCGTTACCTCAGGTGAGTGGATGCAGATGGTGCGAGGAGATCTCCATCCTAACTACCTTCTAAATGACTTTAACACACTTTACACTACCCGGGGTCTTTCCCTGCCAAACCATTGGCCATCTTACTCTATGCGGTTTTAAGAACCAAATTCCCATTGACCAAACTGTGGTGCTTCTCAATTTGGGGTCTCACTCCCCCGATGCAACTCCCTGTGCCCTTGCACAATTTCAGGACTGGGGCGTGTAGCTCTCCCAGCAGGCCTACCCACCTGCACACCTCCACCACTGTAGTTGCCACCCGAGCTTACCTAGCTCCTCACCCTAACCTATCTAACTGGGGAAGGCCCCTCCTGGCTCTGTCACCCCTCGGTGCCCTCTGGCACTGGGCTACCCGGGTCCGTCCTCCGGATCCTCGGGCCCCATCCACAACAACTCTACCGGCTCCCAGAGCCCACCTGCGGCCTCACCTGGCCGACATCCTCACAGTGGTGGGGTGCCCAACCAACTACACACACTAACAGGCTACACACCCAGCCATTTCCACAACACTAATGCACCCATCACTACACTCCTGTGCAACTAACCGCACCACAGATGCCAATATCCAACCACAATTTACCTGTACCCTCTACCTAACTCTTACACTACCCTCCCCGGGTATTCGTGATGGGGTCCATCCTTCCCCCATTCACACCTTCGCACCATCCACTCCGCTCCACAGTTTCCACCATACTCACTCCACGACCATCCATTCCAATACTCCATATACTCCAGACCATTTATTCCATACACCTGTTCTCCATTCACCTGTTGTTGCACACCTGTGCAATCACACCTGGTGCCACCTGCACCCTCCTTCCTTCCTGGACCATTCGGTCAACACAACACCAATACAATGCACAACCAAGTATTCCTCATACGCTGCTTCATACACTTCCATGCTCAATACAACTCACAATCACAATCATTTAGTCATACCCTGCTCAATACACTTTCGATCCCTACACACACGGCATCATCTCATCTAACTACTCCCCTCTGGAACTTGCGCTTCCCAGTCGCCCCTTTAAACTATTGCGCTCCCCCGTCATTATTATCCAACTAATCTACCTGCGTCCCCACTACAGGTATCATTGTCACTACCTAAACCTTACCGTTACCTATTGTCATCTTTTCTAGATCCCTACACACTATATCCTAACCCTCCCGGGCTAGTTTTCACTGCCAACCCCATAAATCTATTGCTCCTTTGCCCCCCGCTGTGAGAGATGGCAGAGTTGCCATCCCACCACATCGGGTATCTCTCACTATAAATTTTGCTCACCAAATTCCAACCAATCAAAAATTTTCCAATTACTGCCAATTCTATTCACTTTTCTAAATTTCGGATCAAAAACACTATCCTCATCATCACAGTCTACTCACTAGTGCCTCTCGGTGCGCCAATTCATCTCTAAAGCCCGGCTTCGTAAAGCCGAGCAATGAATGCGGGTTGCTTGGTGCTGGCGGCTGGATCCGTCCGGCACTCGGTGCAGGGAAGGAGGTTTACCCGGGCCGAGATCCCACGCACCATCTCGGCACAGAGCCGTCCAATGGCCTGACCTCGCCCTGCCGGAACGCCTCAACAAAAAGGGGTCGCCATGACGACCCTTCCTACAGGGCCGCCTGCTCCGCATAGCGGAGCATGGACGCGGCCGGTCAGAGAGCGGCCCGGCGTGAATCCCGCATGGCGGTTCTTTCGAAACCGCCGTGGATCCCCGCGGCACGCAAAGCTGCCCGGCACGCCCCGAGGGCCCGATTCGGCTATACGTCGCTCTAACTGCTAACCCGGTGAGTGTCGATGCTCCATTCGCATGCTTACACCCCGCAGCCCGTTCCTTGCTCATACCTCCAGCCGTTCCCATGCTCCTAGTCATTGCACCTTCTCTTACACACCCAGGTACACTCATTTCGCTCACAGACTTGGTCACACACCTGACCACCGCACACCTTTGCACACACTCGTCGTTCGCACACCTCACCAACACACCTCTTCGCGCCCCCTCCTCGGTCACCTCCTCTGTGACAACCACAGGTGTGCTCTCACTTGCACACCCAACCACGTGCCTCACTACCAACTCCAGCGTGCATTCCCATACGCGCTCTACCATTCCAGGTGTGCATCCTTCCATTCCAGGTGGACATCCTCTCTCACCTGCCACAACCAACTTACGCTCCACGTCACTCTTACTACTTTCACCACCACACTCGGTCGCGCATTCACCCTTACTTTTGACAGCGCACTCTGTACTCATGCACCCGTCCGTTACACACCTTTCTCGCGCACACTCTCCCGTTACACCCTCCGTAACACTCACCACAGGCATGCATGCTTCCGTTACATTCCTTGTAACACTCCCCACGACGCGCTTCCATGTGCCCCCCCGCACACGCGCTACGACCAACTCACTCTCGACGGCACACTCACTCCTCGGCGCGCACTTTTTCCTCACACACCCCAGAGTCGGACATTCTCGCACACCTCCTCTTTCCATACACTCCGGACCAGTCATACATCTCACCATTGGTCCCTCACGAACACCCGGGTCTACACCACCCCCCAAGCTGACTGAATCTCCCCTCACACCATATACATTTCCGCGTATATCGTCACTCACCTCGGTACCTCATCGTCGCACCTCTTCTGCCACCTGCAAACTCTTTATTTGGTTAGTGAGCACATCATCATGATTTGAACACAGACCTTGCACATACTCCATCACTTCCTCCCTTATCTCCTTTTTAGTTTCCCTCCGTCTCTTCTTAATTTCACTCACCCCCTTTTCCACCTCCTCTAATTTTTCCTTTACCTCCCTCATTTCCCGGTGCGCCCCTTCAATTTCGTCCTCTAAGGCCACCTTGACAGTTTCTATGTGCGTCCTCACCTCCCGGTCCTTCGTCTCCATTACTTCTGTCACCTCGTCTAACCTCTTCGTCAACCCCTCATGTACCATCTGACATTCCTTCTTTGTCGCTATTAATTCATTTTTAATGTCTTTTTGTGTCGCTTTTAACCCCCCGATTATTGCAGTGTTCTTTTCCACTTGGTCCACTCGTTCCTTTTGTCCCACTGTCAGCTGTTCTACTCCCCTCATCAGACCCTCTATGCCCCCCTGTAACCTAGCCGTATTATTCCTCACCTCTTTCTCCATACGCTTATCACCTTGCTTTACCTCCTCGCATACCCCCGAGACCTCCTCGCTTACACCTCGTCGTATTTCCTCCCCCATCTCCTCCATCTCTTTAGTAGATGCCGCCCTCATCTGTCCCAATTCATCCCTCTGAGCATCCAGTTTACCTTCCAACCCGATTTTCACCTCCTCTATCTGGTTCCCCATCCGTTTGATTTCCCGGGCGGATTGCTCCCCTACTTCCCGCAATTTGCCTTCCATCCTATCTTCTAGCCCCGTTAACCCATTCTTTACCTCTTTTATCCCGTTGTCTAACCCCTCAAATTTATTGTCTAACCGTTCAAAATTATTGTCTAACCGTTCACCGGTACCCCTCGCTTCGTCCCTCATTGCTCCCATTTGGCCCCTCAATTCGTCCCTCATTCGCTCACTATTAGCCCTCGCTTCGTCCCTCATTTGCTCACCCATTTTTTTCATTTCCCTGCTTCTTTTTTCGTTGTCGCACTTCGACTCTGCCATGTATTCGCTAAACCGTGCCATGAACTGCTGCATGTCAAACGTCTGCATGTTAAAGCCCGCTGGTACAGCGGGCTCGGCTACCGCGCGCTCGTGCGAGGTGCCATTTTGCACCTCTCCAACCACGTGCGCGAGGGCGCCATTTTGTGCGCCTGATACTCCCTCAACCACCTCCTCATTGCTCTCGTCCATTTCTTCCCTGTGGTCCTGGGTTACCCCTAACCCCTCTTCTAGCTCACCCACCCGCATCCGATCGCCTTGACTATCCATGGCACGATGTTCAATTTAAGATTTTACAAAACAAATTTCGGCCCACTCGTAATTTGAGCGCATGAAGCGCTTCAGGTCCGTTCTCGCTCCTGGCACCAATTGTTACGGACGCGGCTAGGATGTTAATTGGCCGAGCGGATGGCTGCCGCACCCGAACAGTTACCCCGACTAACCCGATTCCTGAACGTTGGCCAAAATCGCGCCACAGATATTCAATATGGAAACCTCTAAAGCGACCGAATGTGAAGAGGAAGAAGAAGACATACAGAGGAATAACAGGATTTATTATTTACACTAAAGCAAAAGGAGCAGTCAAGGTGATATACAGGGAAATGGAAAAAGCAGGTGACACAGTGAAATCGTTAGCTTACCTATTAACAGTCTTAATTAACCCAGGGACAAGACACACAGAACAAACTCACGTACACGAATGGGGAAATTGCAGGTTGGTTTTTGCTGGAGGGAGAAGGTCGAAACACAAGCTGGAAGGCTTGGCAGGGCGCACAGCAAGCCGGTCCTTGTCAGGCTGGGAGCGAGCAGGGCGACGTCGGCACATGTATCTCGTTGCATGCCTCTGGCTCTTTTGGTCCTCCCCTTCTTTCCAAATCGTCTGACGTGTCTTTCTCTCCGATCTCCTGCCTGCGCGATCGTCGCACGTATTTCTCTCTCCTTGCGCGTCTCTCTTTGGGGCGTCGTCGTGCGGGTTATATATACCACGCCCTTGAACCTTCGCGAACCTACTCGATGTTTCTCTCCACACCCTCTCCAAGTCCAACCCCTTGTTCTTGGTTGGTTGAGTGGGGCTGACTCACTCCTCCCCTCTATGACGAGGTGGGGACACGCCTTTCTTCTCCGAGGTTACCTCGTGCATAATGGAGTCAAATGCAGCAAAGTGGACGGCAGATGAAATGCAGCAAAGTGGCTAAAGGAGTCAAAATGCAGCAAAGTGGACGGGAGATGAAATGCAGCAAAGTGGCTAAACCTGGCACTTGGAAGATGCCATGGGGCGTCGGAGGGACCTGTCTTATTTAATTGATGCAACGTAATGAACTAGTGGGCCACAGAGCCTTATACTAACATGTATTAAGGACATAACTACGAGGGGAATTTAAGATTGGCTACGTGTATGCGATGGATTAACTACGGGCGACTTTTGATCTTTATACTATTGGAGGGTGATATTTACAAGATTTACAGCATACAAAAAGGGGAAAATTTACATCAGATTACCCACACAATTCCCATATCCCCAACAATATATATAGATATAATATATATATGTATACATATATGTATACATTTATGTATGTATATATATAATTATATATATATACATATATATATATATATATATATATATATATATATATATATATATGCAGATATATATATATGGAGATATATATGTAGATATATATGTATATATATATGTATATACAGACTTGGCATTTCATCCGCAGCTCAATGGAATACTGTTCTCCCCTATGGGCCGGTGCTCCTGCCTCACACCTAGCTCGGCTTCACGCTGTTGAAACCAAAGCTTTCAGAATTATTGGAATCTCCCGCGATGAAGCTATCTCTGAGGGCCTTTCACTCACTCACCGCAGGCAGGTAGGTGGTCTTTCTGTCTTCTACCGACTCCTCTCCTGCCTTGCACCCCCAGCTCTCTCTGTGCTCTGTCCCCCAAATATTCCTACAGGTCGCACAAGATCTGCCAGCAACCCTCTGATGGTTAAACTGCCGAAATCTCGGCTCTCTGCTCACCTTCACTCTTTCATTCCTCTTTTCTCCCGCCTCTGGAACAAACTCCCTCACTCCCTTCAATCCCACTCCTCCGGCCAGGTCATTAAAACAGCTGTTCACCACCATCTCTTATCTTCCCCCATCCAAAACCTTGATCTTTTCTACCCCCGCTAATTCACCCCAGATCCACCTTGTTTGAAATTCCAACTTCTTTCCTGGAAGTCCTGGCAGTGTCCATATGTTTTATACCTCTCCCACCGCCCCCTTCCCATGCCCCCCCCCCCCCCCAAAGCCCTCGCCCTCTCTCAGATCTCTCGATGTCTCCATGTCTCTCGGTCCCTGCTCTCAAATGTTGTGTTTGTGTCCTTCCCTCTCTCCCCATCTTGTCTACCGCTCCCGATGTTATATGTTTTATGTGTCGGTTTGTCTTTTTGTGTGATTAATGTTCGCTCTTTCACGAGCCTCGATCTTGTATACAAAAAAAAAAAAAAAAAAAAAAAAAAATGGAATATTTTTTTTTTCTTGACTTGGGTTTACTTTCTTAACTCAGTATATCAATCTAGTGAGTTTCTTTTACACTTTAGTGATTTATTTGTTAAAAGAACCATGTCACTGATTGTCTGTCACAGCAAGAAGTCAACAACAGGATTATATCACAGGTGGCGTGGCAAAATGTACGGACAGGTGCATTTCATGATTGGCTTCACAGTCGGGTATACAAGGGTTGTTGCGTTCTGTATTAGTGGAAAACACCTGCTGCACGTCTCCAAAGGTTATTGCCGCTTCCTCTGGAGATGGTCCGTCAACTCGACAATGCTGTTTGTCATGGAGTGGTGGCTTTACGAAATTACGGCATGAAACAGCGTGCTCTTGCTCGGCAGTATGGCATCACTCAAGGTCAGGTGTCAAAGATCCTGAAAGGAAATGCTCAGAGGGGTGTCCCTACTCCAATACCGAGGCCAGGACGTCCCCGCAGAACCACAAGGAGGGATGATCGCCAGCTGCACCGGTTAGTCCGCAATGGCCGTACCAAGTCAGCGAATCGGCTTAGGGCTGAGTGGCAGCAACTGACAAATGTGCATGTATCCAGAAGGCTAGTCAACCAACGACTGGTTCAAGCAGGCTATCGTGCCAGGCATCCCCTGACAAAGCCACGCCTGACCAGACAACACTGCCAGCGCCGATTGCAGTGGGCCAGAGAGCACAGTCAATGGCAGCCAGGACACTGGAATCATGTGATCTTCAGTGACGAGTCTAGATTTCTGGTCTATCGTCAGGATGGTCGCGTCCGAGTGTGCAGATAAGTGCATGAATCCTACAACAAAGATTGTATAGTGCCAAGAGTCCAAGCTGGAGGTGGTGGGGTGACCGTTTTGGCTGCTTTTCATGCAGGGGGCAAAACTGACCTGGTTGTTCTGAATGGAAACCTGAACCAGTTCAAGCACAGGGCCATTCTGGAAGAAACATTGCTTCCATTTGCTCGTGCAGCCTTTCGAGGAAACGTTGTCTTCCAAGATGACAATGCACGGCCTCATCGTGCTCACATGATCCCTGCTTGCTGACCGTGGTGTCGAGCATATGGAGTGCCCTGCCATGTCCCCGGATATGAATCCGATAGAGAACTTGTGGGCAGAATTAACGCGTCAAATCGACCACTTGGACCAGCAGCCGACCTCTGTGCGTGAATTGCAGCAGGCTATTGTCACTGCATGGCAAGCGATTCCTGTCCAAACCTTGGCAAATCTCGTGAACAGCATGCCTCAACGTGTACGTGCTCTCCTGAATGCTTGTGTGGGTTACACGAAGTACTGAACTGTAATTTTACTGTCCGTAATCCCAGTATTAATTTAAGTTTTGTTTTTGTTAAAAAATTTTTGGCTAATGTGCAAAATAAAGAGATACTTCTGGAAAACGTACAGAAGCTTAACACAGTACTGTCCATGAATTGAGTTCGATATCAGTTTACATCACTTTCAAGGATCAATTTATTTGTTTCGAAATATCAAATGTGGTTTTTGTTTCTTTTAAAGGTCACATTAACAAAATCTAGAATAGTTTCAACATAATTCCAATGAACTTTTGGTTCTAAGACATCTTGAAAAGTAAGTTCACCCCCACAAAAAAAAAATTCCATATTAAATGCCAAGTCTGTGTATATATATATATATATACAGTATATATATATATATATATATATATATATATATATATATATATATATATATATATATATGTATGTATATATATATATATATATATATATATATATATATATATATATATATATATATATATATATATATATATATATATATATATATATATATATATATATATATATATATATATATGAAGGAGCTGGGGCTCCCACGTCGATCGGAAGAATGGACGCGATAAAAAGCTGGAATTCATCCGAGTTGCTTTAATCAAACCAAACACTCAGGCACTCTGAAAAGCCCGTTTATCGGGCAGCAATATATATACATATTATCCCGGAGCGTTTGCCCAGAAAAGGCGAGAGGGGGCGTGGCCCAGCGTCCTGGCTGCGGCCTGGCAAGTTGAGGGCGAGCCTGCCCGGGCATGCCCGGGCATGCCCGGGCGTCCCGACCGAGGCCTGGCAAGTTGAGCGCGGGCCTGCCCGGGCGTCCTGGACGAGCCCGGCATGGTGATCGCTCCGCGTCCTTGATAGGTGCAAGGCGATTGTGAAAACCCAGCGGTAGCCGCTACACACGTCCCCCCAGAATCGACTTGCACCGGCAGGGTCAATTTGAGGGGGGTCCTGATGACCCGGCCGAAGCGACCCCTGGCGGGTCGTGGGAGGGGGTCTGGTGTGGTGGTGGGCGGTCGAGTGGGGGGCACCGTGGACGGGGGGTGGCCTCGCCGCGGCGGAAGGGCCACCCGTGGTGGGTGGTCGACGTCCACGTGCGCCGGCTTGAGGCGGTCCACCGCAATCCGGTCCGACCTGCCGCCGATGTCGATGACGAACGACTTGTCGTCCCGTCGCAGCACCCGGAAGGGCCCGTCGTACGGCGGCCGGAGTGGCCCCCGATGTGCGTCGTGACGCACAAAAACATACTCCGCTGTGCGAAGTGCTGGGGGGACGTAGGACTGGGGGTCACCGTGGTGGGATGTTGGCATGGGGGCAAACCGTCGGGCGGCCTCCTGGAGGTCCGAGTGCTGGTGAGCTGCGGACCAGGGACTGGTAGCGTCGGGCACGAATTCGCCCGGGACGCGTAGCGCCTGGCCATAGACAAGCTCGGCGGTGGATGCCTGGAGGTCCTCCTTGGGGGCCGTGCGGAGGCCCAAAAGGACCCACGGCAGCCGGTCGGCCGAACCGCCGTCTTGAAGGCCGGCCATGAGCGCGGCCTTCATGGAGCGGTGGAATCGCTCGCACAACCCGTTTGCTTGGGGGTGGTAGGCCGTAGTACGGTGGAGCTTGACCCCCAGGTTGCGGGCGACCGCGCCCCACAGCTCGGAGGTGAACTGTGGTCCGCGGTCTGACGAGATGTCCGCCGGTGCGCCGAAGCGGGCGACCCAGGTGGCGATGAAAGCCTGCGCCACGTCGGCGGTGGTGGTGGAGACAAGGGGAACGGCCTCCGGCCACCTGGTGGTCCTGTCCACCATGGTGAGCAGGTGTGTGAACCCCCGTGACGGGGGGAGGGGGCCCACCAGATCCACGTTGACGTGGTCGAAACGTCGTTCGGGCACGGTGAAAGGTGCCAGCGGGGCCTGGGTGTGTCGGTGGACCGTGGCCCATTGGCAGGCCGTGCAGGTGCTGGTCCAATCGCGGACGTCCCGACGAAGGCCGTGCCAGACGAATCGCGCCGACACCAGCTTCTGGGAAGCTTTCCGGCCCGGGTGGGAAAGGCCGTGGAGGGAGGCGAAGATGCGGCGTTGCCAGGTGACGGGCACGATGGGGCGAGGCTGGCCTTGGGAGACGTCGCAGAGCAGGACAGTGTCCGCGAAGGGGATGTCGGCCAGGCGGAGGCCCGTGTCCGCCGCCCGGAGGGCTTGCACCGTGGTGTCGGTGGTTTGGTCCGCCGCCATAAGCGCAAAGTCCACGTCCAGGTGGACCGCGTTCGCGCTGGCCCGGGAAAGACAGTCGGCCACGGCGTTGTTTTTGCCGGCGACGTGCCGGATGTCCGTGGTAAACTCCGACACGGCGGAGAGGTGGCGCTGTTGGCGGGCCGACCACGGCTCCGTGACCTTGGCCATGGCGTAAACCAACGGCTTGTGGTCGACGAACGCCGTGAAAGGTCGGCCCTCCAGGAGGTGGCGGAAATGGCGGACGGCCAGGTGTAGACTGAGGAGCTCCCGGTCAAACGTGCTGTATTTGAGCTCGTTCGGCCGGAGCTGCCGGCTGAAAAAAGCGAGTGGCTGCCAAACCCCGTTCACCCATTGCTCATGTACGGCGCCCACCGCGTAGTCGGAGGCATCCGTGGTGAGGGCGATGGGAGCGTTGAGCACCGGGTGAGCGAGCAGTGTTGCGTCGGCGAGGGCCCGCTTTGAGCTTTGGAAGGCCGCATCCATTGCTGCGGACCAGGCGATGTCGTGCTTGGCCGGCTTGCCCCGGAGGGCTTCGTAGAGGGGCCGCATGAGTTGAGCAGCGCGGGGCACGAAGCGGTGATAAAAATTCACCATTCCCATGAATTCCTGCAGGGCCTTTATGGTGCGGGGACGCGGGAACGTGGTGATGGCCTCGACCTTGGTTGGCAGCGGCACGGCCCCGTTCTTGGTGATGTGGTGGCCCAAAACATCAACGGCCATCGTGCCGAAGTGGCATTTGGCCGGGTTGACGATGAGGCCGTGCTCGCTGAGGCACCCGAACAGTGTTCGGAGGTGGAGGAGGTGCTCGGCCCGGGACGTGCTGGCGACGAGGATGTCGTCCAGGTAAACGAAAAGGAACGGCAGGTCACGCAGCACGCCGTCCATCAAGCGCTGGAACGCCTGAGCCGCGTTCTTGAGACCAAACGGCATCCGCAAGAATTCGAATAAGCCGAACGGCGTGATGACTGCCGTTTTAGGGACGTCGGCCGCCCTGACAGGTACTTGGTGATATCCCGTATGAGATCAATTTTCGAAAAAATGACCCGTCCCGCCAGACGGGCGGAGAAGTCTTGGATATGCGGGATCTGGTACCTGTCGGGGGTGGTAGCGTCATTGAGACGGCGGTAGTCGCCACACGGGCGCCATCCACCCCCCGGCTTTGGCACGATGTGCAGTGGCGACGCCCACACGCTATCGGAGCGCCGCACGATGCCGAGGTGCTCCAACGCGTCGAATTCGGCCTTCGCCATGGCGAGCTTGGCTGGGTCGAGGCGGCGGGCCCTGGCGTAGACCGGCGGGCCCGTGGTTGGTATGTGGTGCTCGATCCCATGCCGTACTGCGACGGCCGAAAACGTCGGCCGCGTGAGGGCCGGGAACTCCGTGAGCAGGCGAGCAAACTCGTTCGCCGCCGGGATGGCGCATGCCAGCTCGGTCGGCGCGGAGCTGCTCAATGTGCATACCAGGGAGCTGAAGGTTTCGGCGTTGATTAAATGACGCCGTTGGACGTCCACCAGCAGTCCGTGTGCGCAGAGGAAGTTGGCGCCTAGCAGAGCCATGGGCATGTTTGCGGTTACAAACGTCCAAGCAAAGCGTTGGCCGCCGAAGCAGAGGGTGACGTTGCGCGGGCCGAAGGTGCGGATGGTCGATCCGTTGGCCGCAACCAAGGAGGGGCCGCAAACCGCGGATTGCCTGTCCTGGTCAGAGGCGGGTATGATGCTCAGTTGGGCGCCGGTGTCACACAGGAAGCGCCGTCCGGACGCTTTATCCATGATGAACAGTAAGTTGCCCGTGTGGCCGGCGCTCATGGCTGGTAATGAACGCCGGCCCGGCCGTTTCCCGGCCTGCCGAAGGTGCACGGGGGTCGGCATGTCCGGGCCTTCTGTCCGAACCTGGCATGATAGTAACACCACGCTTGGTCAGGTGGAGGCCCCGGTCGTCGTGCTGGAGGTGGTCGGCTCGGTGTAGCGGCCGCCAATTGCGTCGGCAGTTCGGTCGTCGACCGTGCCGGGTGCTCGGGCGCCATGGGTGTTGCGTCGGACGGCGGTGGGTCCCATGTCGCCGCTGCGATGCGCTGTCCTGCGGCGGAGATCTTGTCGGCTTCTCTGGCAAGGGCCCGGGCATCTGTGATCGTCGTGCTTGCCAGGGCGAGGCGTACCGGGTTAGGCAGCTGACGGAGGAACAGCTCCCGGAACAGGAATGCCGGAGAGTGCTCGCCGAGCAGTGAAAGCATGTAGTCCATTCGCTCGGAAGGGCGTGTGTCGCCGAGCTCGGGCAGGTCGAGCAGGCGCCGTGCGCGCTCCGCCGATGGGAGGGCGAAAGCGTCGAGGAGAAGCTTCTTAATCGCGCCGTATTTGTCAGCGGCTGGCGGGCTCTCGAGGAGGCTCAGGGCGCGGGCCGCGGTGGCCGAACCGAGCGCTGCTACCACATGGTGGAAGCGGGTGTCGTCGGCCGTGATGCCTCGCAGGGCGAACAGGGAATCCGCCTGTGCGAACCAAACCACCGCGTGAGCCTCCCAGAAGGTAGGCAGTTTAAGGGCGACTGCCGTGTCCATGTCGGTAGGTCACCAATGAAGGAGCTGGGGCTCCCACGTCGATCGGAAGAATGGACGCGACAAAAAGCTGGAATTCATCCGAGTTGCTTTAATCAAACCAAACACTCAGGCACTCTGAAAAGCCCGTTTATCGGGCAGCAATATATATACATATTATCCCGGAGCGTTTGCCCAGGAAAGGCGAGAGGGGGCGTGGCCCAGCGTCCTGGCTGCGGCCTGGCAAGTTGAGGGCGAGCCTGCCCGGGCGTCCTGGACGAGCCCGGCATGGTGATCGCTCCGCGTCCTTGATAGGTGCAAGGCGATTGTGAAAACCCAGCGGTAGCCGCTACATATATATATATATATATATATATGTATATATATATATATATATATATATATATATATATATATATATACTGTATATACTGTATATATATATATATATTTATATATATATACTGTATATATATATATATATATATATATATATATATATATATATATATATATATATATATATATATATATATATATATTGTAACGATTTTGAGAAGTGTGTAACGAATTTGAGAAGTGTAACGGTTTTTGAGAAGTGTAACAATTTTGGAGGAAGTGTAACGAATGTGAAAACGTTACAATGTGAACGTTACAAAAGTATGGTAACACCCTGTTAATGTAAATAATGGTCGCAGCCGGCCTCCTAGTTAATTCCATGAAACTTACACGCAGGTCACGATATATCTTTTAAATAGTGTATTTCCTTATTCCATGTAGGCTAAATATGTGTTTCCCACTAGATTGACTTTGCATTGTATCAAACAAAATAAGCGTAGGCCCTTCCAATTTCCCCAAACATCTCCGCTCTCCAAAGTTCCTTTCAAAAGGGGAGTTGTTTTCAATCCCGCAGGCCGCCATTGCCCATGTGCTTTGAGTCGGAGAAGAAAGGCGTGTCTCCACCTCGTCATAAGAGAGAAGGAGTGAACCAGCCCTAACAGCCAATCAGCACCGCGGTGAGCGACCCGGTAGGCGTGCCCTCGGAGCCGGCGGCTTGATTTCGCCCGAGGTGATAAAAGCGACTGTAAGGGACTGCTTTAGGAGAGGACCTGGGAGATGAGCAAAGAGGCTGCACCAAGAGGAGCGGTGAGATGCGAAACGCTCCAAGCCAAAGAGGAGAGGTACTCGGCAAGGAAACCAGCTTTGGGGAGACGCGCTGAAAGGAGGGAGACGGCTCCACCACAAGAAGAGGAGCAGGTGTGCCGAACCAGCGCGTGACGTCTACCGCAGCGGATACGCGACGGAGGGTTTTCCCGCCAAAACCGCGAGGAATTGCGAGCTGCTGCCTCCCGACTTTGCCTCCCTCTCAAGCAATCCACCTCAAGCCCTACCTGCCTGCATTATCCCCTGTGTAAGTGTGAACGTCCTGTCCTGCTCGTTGTCTTGGGGTTAAGTAAAAATGAATAGTGTAAGTTAACGATTCGCTGTGTTACTGCTTCTTCCATCCATTGCTTGTGTGTGTATAATAAATCTGTTCTTCCTCCGTATTCTTCTTCTTCTTCTTTTTCATTCTCTTTCGGTCGCTTTAGAGGTTTCCCGATTGAATATCTGTGGGGCGATCTGGTCAACGTCGGGTGGAATCGGGTTCTAATCGGGGAGTAACTGTTCGGACGCGGTTAAATACACCACCGCTCGGTCAATATAACATCTAAAGCCGCGTCTGTAACATTGGTGTCGAGGAGTTGGATTCGGACCTGGGACTAAATTTGTTAGGCCCAAATTTTGGAACACCAATTGTACTATTAGAGTAACAATTGGTGTCGAGGAAGGAGATCGGACCCGAAATCGGACCCGAAGCGCGCTTAACGCGCTCAAAATTACAAGCTGCCGAAATTAATTTTGTTTTATAAAGCAAAACCCGAATTTTGAGATCGCGCCATGGACAATCAAGGCAATCGGATGTCGGTGGGAGAGATAGACAGGGTGGAATCGACCCAGGACCTCGGGGAAATGTATGTGGAGGAAAGGGAGGAGGAGAAAAATGGCAATGTGGTTGAGGGGGTATCAGGCGCACCAAATGGCGTCCTCGCGCACGTGGGTGTAGCGGCACCAAATTTTGCCGCGCCCGCTACCGCAGCAGCGCCGCTGGTGGATTTGAACCTTTTTATGATGCAAATGAAGGCCCTTATGGAAAAGAATAGTGAGCAATTGGGAGACCAAATTAGAGGTTTGAAAAGCAGTATGGGAGAAATGGGGGGCCAAATGGGAGAGATGGGGGGCCAAATGGGGGTAATGAGGGACGAAGTGAGGGGTACCGGTGAGGAGTTAGACAAGAAATTTGGGAAGTTAGACAATAATTTTGAGGAGTTAGACAAGAAATTTGGGAAGTTAGACAATAATTTTGAGGAGTTAGACAAGAAATTTGGGAAGTTAGACAATAATTTTGAGGGGTTAGACAACGGGATAAAAGAGGTAAAGAATGGGTTAACGGGGGTGGAAAACAGAATGGCTGCCCAGGAGAATCAGTTAGAGGGGGTAAAAAATGGGTTAATGGGGTTAGAAAATAGGATGGAGGACAAATTGCGGGAAATAGGGGAACAATCTGCCAGGGAAATCAAACAAATGGGAGAGCAGATAGAGGAGGTGAAAATCGGGGTAGAAACCAAACTGGATGCTCAGGGGGATGAATTGGGACAGATGAGGGTGGCATCTACAAAAGAGATGGAGGAAATACGACGAGGGGTAAGTGAGGAGGTTTCGGGGCTACGCGAGGAGGTAAAGCGAGGTGAGAAGCGTATGGAGAAAGAAGTGAGGAATAATACGGCTAAGTTACAAGGGGGAATAGAAGATCTGACGAAGGGAGTAGAACAGCTGACAGTCGGACAAAGGGAACTAGCGGACCAAGTGGAAAAGAACACTGCAATCATCGGGGGTTTGAAAGCGACACAAAAGGACATTAAAAACGAATTAATAGCAACACAAAAGGAATGTCAGATGGTACATGAGGGGTTGACGAAGAAGTTGGAGGAGGTGACAGAAGTGATGGAGACGAAGGACCGAGAGGTGAGGACGCACATCGAAACGGTCAAGGTGGCGTTAGAGGAAGAGATAGAGGGGGCGCACCGGGAGATGAAGGAGGTAAAGGAAAAATTAGAGGAGGTGGAAGAGGGGGTGAGTGAAATTAAGAAGAGACGGAGGGAAACTAAAAGGGAGATAAAGGAGGAAGTCATGGAATATGTACAAGGTCTGTGTTCAAATCATGATGAGGTGCTCACTAACCAAATAAAAAGTTTGCAGGTGGCAGAGGAGGTGCGACGACGAAGTACGGAGGTGAGTGGCAATGTATATGATGTGAGGGGAGATTCAGTCGGCTTGGGGGGTGGTGTAGACCCGGGTGTTCGTGAAGGACCAATGGTAAGATGTATGACTGGTCCGGAGTGGATGGACAGGGGAGGTGTGCAAGGAGGTTTGGCTATGGGGAGTGAGGGGGGTGCTGGTGAGCAAGGGTGTGGGGGTATGGCGTCGGTAGCGGGTTGCGGAGGGGCGACCCAGGCATCGACACCAGGAGGGGTAGTGTTTGGAGGGACGGGGGACGCGCGGGAGCCCCCCGGGAATAACGTACTGTGGGAGCCCGAACGGGTTGGTCCCGCGTTGATCCCGCAAGGTGTGACGCGCGGGGTCCGACCTTCGGGCGCCCACAAGGTCCCACTCGCACCGTATGACGGCAAGAGTGATTTGAGGGCGTACCTGGCGCAGTTTGAGTACGTGTGTAAAGGCAACGGTTGGAATCCGGACGAAGGTGGAGTACACCTGGTGGGGGCACTGCGCGGTGCGGCGGCGGAGGTGCTGACGGCTTTACCACCGGGTGCTCTCACCCTGCCAGCTCTCCGTGCGGCATTAATTAATCGGTTCGGCATTGAGCAGCAAAGCGAGCTTGTTAAAGCCCAACTTGCGCAGCGAAAACGCAAGCCCCAGGAGACCATCGGGGAACTTGCTCACGATATTCGCCGCGCGGTCGGGATTGCACACGCGGACATGGCAGCGAGTTCCCAGGAAAGCCTGGCGCTGGATCACTTTATTCAGGCCCTTCCGGATCTGGAGCTCCGGCAACAGCTCGCCATGTGGCGCCCGCAAACCATGAGTCAGGCGGCCGACGCTGCAGCCCGTTGGGAAGCAGCGAGGCCCCTGGCCCGGGGAGGCGAGCGCCACGCAGTGGCGGTGCGTCAGATGGGGCCCGTGATGGGGGGCGGCCCCCCAAGGGGGCCCGCCCCCGACGGGGGCCCTGACCTGGAGTGGAGAGCATGGTCCGGAGGTTAGTGGATCGGCGCCTGGCGGGACCTGGACCATGGCAGGCGGCCCCGGCGGTGGCACCTGGTAGTCCCCGACAGAGTACCCCAATTCGGACATACAGGGGGGGGGGGGGGGGAATTTGGAATACCGGAGGCAAGCACCTTACCAGGTGAGGTGCTATAATTGTGCTCGGATGGGTCACCGTGCATGGGAGTGTCGAGCTCCGCGCCGGGACGTTTCCCGCCAACCGATGCCCTCAACTCCGCCCCGTATAGATCGGCCTAGCCGACCTCAGACACCCCCCCGCCAGGACCCGGGAAACTAGAACGTGCCGGGCATGCAGGGCGGTGTTCGGCAGTAGGGGATGGGGAGAAGCCCTCGTTGACGCGACAGGTCATTCATTGTGGCCGAATTGGGACGGGTAGTTTGACAATTCGGTGCAAAATTGCCGGCGTGGGGGTGGACGCCGTGGTGGACACGGGAGCCAGCGCCACGATCATCAGCCCCGTGGTCCTTAATTCGAGTGCAGACGGCTGGGGTAAAATCCAGCGTCTGGAAAATCATAGTTTGCAGTTGGCTACCGGGGCAACGGCTCCGATCATAGGGCGTGGTTTTGTGACCCTCAAGTTGGGATCGGTAAAGGAAGAGATAGAGGTTTGGGTGGCGGAGGTGTGCGACCCATGCTTAATAGGGTTGGATTTGTTGACTGCCGGCGGTTGTAAAATCGACTTGAGTCGGGGGATCCTGCGATGGGGAGTGGAAGAGCTACCATTGGAGGGGGTGAGCACGGCCGAGAGGGTGGAGCTGGAGGCTCCTGAGGCCGTGACCATCCCTCCGGGGGCCGAGGCCATCGTGCCGGCCCGATGGTCAGCTCGCCCGACATGGCAGGAATCCTGCGGCCTGGTCGAACCGGTGGCAGCGCTATCCATACCTGGTTTAATCGTGGGCCGTACCCTTGTAAAAACGGACGGGCCGGTGGTGGCCGTCCGAGTAATTAATAGTAGCACAGAACCACGCACTATAGTAAGGGGCACGAAGGTAGCTGGCTGCACCCCAGTTAGAGAAGTCGCGTCAGTGAGGGGCGAGAACGTCCAGCCGAGCCGGCCCCAGGGGGAGCCTTCAATAAGTTCTAGGAATTGGCCCGATCCCATTTGCGAGATGGTAAATCGTAGTAGTGTAGAGTTGGGAGGTACCCAGAGGGAGGCCTTACACAAACTGGTTGGGTCCCATTTGGACCTCTTCTCCTTGTCCACCGAGGATATTGGACGTACGGGCCTGGTGAAACATCAGATCCACACCGGTGAGGCCCGGCCTATTCGTCAGGCCGCCCGACGGCTCCCTTGGAGCAAGAGGGCGGAAGCTGACGGGCAGGTTGAAAAAATGCTCGACGCAGGTGTGATCGAGCCCTCGGGAAGTCCTTGGATGTCACCTGTTGTGCTGGTCAAAAAGAAGGATGGGACCACGCGGTTCTGCGTGGACTATCGCCAGCTAAACAACGTGACACTCAAGGACTCATATCCCCTGCCAAGAATTGATGACACCTTCGATGCCGTTGCGGGCTCAAATTGGTTCTCGACTTTGGACCTCAAGAGTGGGTATTGGCAGGTGGAGATGGATAGGGCAGGGAAGGAGAAAACGGCATTTTCCACAGGTAAGGGACTGTATCAGTTTACTGTGATGCCGTTTGGTTTGTGTAACGCCCCCGCCACCTTTGAAAGATTGATGGAGCATGTACTAGGCGGCATGCCATGGCAATCATGCCTGGTGTACCTGGATGACGTCCTAGTACATGCCAAAACGTTCCCCCAGGCAGTAGCTAATTTGGACCAGGTGTTCGGGTGCCTCAGACAGGCAGGGTTGAAGCTGAACCCGAGTAAGTGCACTTTGTTTGCAAGAGAGGTGGCCTATCTAGGTCACGTGATCGGCCGCGAGGGGGTAAAAACGGACCCAGACAAAATTAAAGCGGTAGAGGAGTGGCCCGCACCACGTACCATCAAGGAGGTGCGGGGATTTTTGGGACTCTGCTCCTACTACCGGCGCTTTGTGGCGAAATTTGCGGAGTTGGCCCGTCCCCTCCACCGGCTTACGGAGAAGGGGACGCGATTTAATTGGACACGGGAGTGCCACGAGGCCTTCCAAAAATTGAAGGGGTGTCTAACATCCGCACCCCTTCTAGCTTACCCCACTAGTGACGGGACATTTACCCTGGACACGGATGCGAGCCAGGAAGGATTGGGCGCAGTTTTGTCTCAGACACAGGAGGGCGTGGAGAGAGTGATTGGTTACTATAGTCGGGCCTTAAGTAGGCCCGAGCGAAATTATTGCGTCACTCGCAAAGAGTTATTGGCCATGCTGGCTGCCATGAACCATTTCCACCCGTACCTGTACGGGCGGAAATTTTTGGTTAGAACTGACCATTCCTCCTTGCAATGGCTCCTTCGGTTCAAGGAACCGGAGGGCCAAATTGCAAGGTGGTTGGAAAAGTTGCAGCAGTACGATTTTGATGTGGCCCATAGGGCCGGGAAGGCCCATGGTAATGCGGACGCACTCTCTCGGCGTCCTTGTCTGGGGGAAAACTGTAAATTTTGTGCGAGACACGAGGAGAGGGAGCAATTGGGCGATTCCGCCCCGATTCTCGTCGTCCGGGCAACCCGGGTGAGAGGGCCAATTTTGCCACTAACCGCGGACGAGGAATTTGGAGAGTTGGCTTGGAGCACGGCCCAGCAGGAGGATCCTGTTCTGGGGCCGGTGTTCCAATGGGTCAAATTGGGGCAAAGACCAAAGGGGGAAGAGGTCACCCCCCTCGGGGCGCAAACAAAGGCGTATTGGGCTCAGTGGCAGACCCTGGAATTGAAAGGCAACATCTTGTATCGCAAATGGGTGGAGGTTCCCTCTGATAGAACTTCCTGGCTGGTGATAGTCCCTGACAAATTCAAGAACGTCATATTGCAACAGGTGCATGGTACCCGCTCCGGCGGCCATTTGGGCAGGACAAAGACAATATCTCGGGTCCGCCGGAGGTTCTATTGGGTGAATATGGGGCGCGACATACAGGACTGGTGTCGGAGATGCGACGCCTGTTCTGCCAAAAAGGGACCAGCACGGAGGATGAGGGCCCCCCTTCAATTACATCAGGTGGGGGCCCCCCTTGAGCGGGTGGCTATGGATATTCTAGGACCGCTGCCCCGCACCCGCCAAGGTAATAAGTATATCCTCGTTGCAATGGACTATTTCACCAAGTGGCCGGAGGCCTATGCCCTCCCCAACCAAGAAGCAGGGGTGGTAGCACAGGCCTTCGTAGAAGGATTTGTATGTCGGCACGGGATTCCACAGGAGCTGCACACCGATCAGGGTCGAAATTTTGAAAGTCAATTACTAAAAGATGTGTGCAGACTCCTGTCAATTCGAAAAACCAGGACCACGCCCTTGCGGCCACAATCTGACGGGATGGTGGAAAGGTTCAATCGAACATTGATCCAACAACTGGCATTGTTCACCACCACCCGTCAGGATGACTGGGACGAACATCTCCCGTACCTGTTGATGGCCTACCGAACTAGCCAGCACGGGGCCACCGCATGCAGTCCAGCGTTGCTTATGTATGGGCGGGAGTTACGGGCTCCCGCCGACTTGCTATGCGGTCCCGTGCCAGACACCACGGACACACCGCCGAGGGAGGGTTACGCACGTCACCTGGAGGAAGGCATGGAGCGGGGGCATGCCTTCGCCCGCCGCCAGCTCCATCTGGCGGGGGCCAAGATGAAGCGCAGGTACGACGACCGGAGCCAGGGGAGTCAATACGCTCTGGGGATGAAGATTTGGTTCTTTAATCCCCGGAGGCGGAAGGGAAGGTGCCCAAAACTCACCTCCCCCTGGCAAGGCCCGGGAGTCGTCCTGTCGCAAATCTGTGACGTGGTCATTAAGATCAAAATGGGGCCACGGACCCCCCCTCGGATCGTCCATGCCGACCGGATAAGACCTTATGCCGGCGAGCAGGAGCCCTCATGGATCGCCTCGGCTCTAGATGCCGAGGCAGGACCCAGTACCTCTTGCGACGGGGGCTCGTAGCGTCAGAGGACTGGGGGGATGGTAGTGAGATGCCCCGCTGTGGTGGGATGGCAACGCTGTCATCCCTCACAGAAGGTGGGGGCAAATGCGCAATAGTTTATGGGGTGGCTATGACAACCGAGCCAGGGAGGGCTTGGATAATTGTAGGGATCTAGCGAAGATGACATTAGGTAACGTTAAGTTTAGTTAGTGACTGATACCTGTAGTGGGGACGCAGGTAGATTAGTGTGGATTATAATGACGTGGGAGCGCAATAGTTTAAAGGGACGACTGGGAAGCGCAAGTTTCAGAGGGGAGTAGTTAGCTGAGATGATGCCGTGTGTGTGAGGATTGAACAGGTGAGAATGGAACAGGTGTGATTGCACAGGTGTGCAACTGAACAGGTGTGTGGAGCCGTGTATGAGGGAGTAGTGGTGATTGCGTGTTGTGTTGACCAAATGGTCCAGGAAGAAAGGAGGGTGCAGCTGGCACCAGGTGTGAGGGCACAGGTGTGCAACAACAGGTGTATGTGGCTGTGTGGAATAAATGGTAGTGTGGAATATCTGGAGTATTGGAATGGATGGTCGTGGAGTGAGAATGGTGGAAATTGTGGAGTGGAGTGGATGGTGCGAAGGTGTGAATGGGGGAAGAGTAGACCCCCATCACGGATACCCGGGGCGGGTAGTGTAAGTGTTAGGTAGAGGGTATAGGTAAATTGTGGTTGGATATTGGCATCTGTGGTGCGGATGCAGAATGGTATGTGGATGGGTGCATTAGTGTTGTGGAAATGGCTGGGCGTGTAGCCTGTTAGTGTGTGTAGTTGGTTTGGGCACTCCACCACTGTAAGGATGTCGGCCAGGTGAGGCCGCAGGTGGGCTCTGGGAGCCGGTAGTAGTTGTTGTGGATGGGGCCCGAGGATCCGGAGGACGGACCCGGGTAGCCCAGTGCCAGAGGGCACCGAGTGGGGTGCCAGAGCCAGGAGGGGCCTACCCCAGTTAGATAGGTTAGGGTGAGGAGCTAGGTAAGCTCGGGTGGCAACTACAGTGGTGGAGGTGTGCAGGTGGGTAGACCTGTTGGGAGAGCTAGACGTCGCAGCCCAGAAATTGTGCGAGAGCACCGGGAGATGAATCGGGGGAGTGAGACCCCAAATTGAGAGGCACCACAGTTTGGTCAATGGGAATTGGTTTTTAGAACCCATAGTGTAAGTTGGCCAATGGATTGGCAGGGAGAGACCCCGGGTAGTGTAAAGTGTGTTAAAGTCATTTAGAGGATAGTTAGGATGAAGGATCTCCTCGCACCATCTGCATCCACTCACCTGAGGTGACAGGTACTCCACACCATGCCATGTTTTGATTATTTTTTATGATGCAAATGTTTGGATTGTGAGACGCATCATGACGTGGGTGTGACATGGTGCGTAATTCCATCTCTCCCTCCTTATGAGGATTGATGATGAATTGGTGATGGCAAATTTTGAAGTAGAGGGATTGTGGTGACGAATTGGTATAGGGGAAATATGGGGAAGACGTGACAGTAGTGACGAATTGGTAATGTGTAGATTTTGTACATATGGGGTAAGGGCAAGGGCAAGGGTAGGGTAGGTGACAGGGGGGTGACGTACGGTAGGGACGAGCTTTCTCACTTCGCCCTCCGTACGCATTTCGCCTTGCATTGCCTTATTGACGTATACCCTTGTGACCTTACCCCTCGCTCAATTGTCTTTCTTTTGTCTCCCACATGACCTGTGCGCCATTGGGTGCCGAGGGGAGCGTGCGTGAGGTGGCCATTGTGCGCCCGAGATTCCCAGAACCAGCATGCATTGCGTTGATGTACCACTTTATGGACCGCTGTTCTGCGGCCAAGTACCACTTGATGGACCCCAGGTTCTGGGGCAGGGCACCTCTGTTGGAGACCGGCCATAGTGGCCAGGGAATCTTGCTTGCGGACCTCGGTAAGGTGGCACCTATGTCAAACAGGTGGACCACCCTTAGTTAGCCCCTGAGGCCCTAAATAAAAAATGAACACAAGTTGTGCTTTTTTATTATGTCCAAATAGGCCGCATGAAGCCAGAAGACGTCGGGAAGAACATCGGCCCAGCAGAGAAAGTGAAGACCACCACCAGTTGTTTTGTTGTGTTTATTAAGAACCATGGTGACTGCGCACCGAGTGGTGCTTTTGGTGCTTTGTGGTGGTTGTGGTGCTTTTGGGTGCTTTGGTGGTATTGGTACTGGTGCATCGATGCAATGCGTGCTGTCTCCTCCCTCCCAACAGGAATTTCTTTTTTTTCTCTTGTTCCCTAAAAAGAAAAAAAGAAAAAAAACACAGGTCCTGGGTTGCGTTGTAAATAAGAAATCACGTCATTGTAAATAATGCTCCCCACCGTAAATGTATAGTTTGAGAATAAATCCGTAATTCGGTTAGCTGTGGGCTTGAGTCTGTTAGACAGGGTGCAATGCAATAGGGGGACATACTTATTTGTGTTTTAAAATTGTCACACTCAGGGTCAGGTTAATTGTAGAGGGAATTACACCTACGTGTCACACTAAGTTAAAGTTTAGTAGGCCCGAGCACGGGCCTGAAGAAAGGAGGGTGCAGTGTAACGATTTTGAGAAGTGTGTAACGAATTTGAGAAGTGTAACGGTTTTTGAGAAGTGTAACAATTTTGGAGGAAGTGTAACGAATGTGAAAACGTTACAATGTGAACGTTACAAAAGTATGGTAACACCCTGTTAATGTAAATAATGGTCGCAGCCGGCCTCCTAGTTAATTCCATGAAACTTACACGCAGGTCACGATATATCTTTTAAATAGTGTATTTCCTTATTCCATGTAGGCTAAATATGTGTTTCCCACTAGATTGACTTTGCATTGTATCAAACAAAATAAGCGTAGGCCCTTCCAATTTCCCCAAACATCTCCGCTCTCCAAAGTTCCTTTCAAAAGGGGAGTTGTTTTCAATCCCGCAGGCCGCCATTGCCCATGTGCTTTGAGTCGGAGAAGAAAGGCGTGTCTCCACCTCGTCATAAGAGAGAAGGAGTGAACCAGCCCTAACAGCCAATCAGCACCGCGGTGAGCGACCCGGTAGGCGTGCCCTCGGAGCCGGCGGCTTGATTTCGCCCGAGGTGATAAAAGCGACTGTAAGGGACTGCTTTAGGAGAGGACCTGGGAGATGAGCAAAGAGGCTGCACCAAGAGGAGCGGTGAGATGCGAAACGCTCCAAGCCAAAGAGGAGAGGTACTCGGCAAGGAAACCAGCTTTGGGGAGACGCGCTGAAAGGAGGGAGACAGCTCCACCACAAGAAGAGGAGCAGGTGTGCCGAACCAGCGCGTGACGTCTACCACAGCGGATACGCGACGGAGGGTTTTCCCGCCAAAACCGCGAGGAATTGCGAGCTGCTGCCTCCCGACTTTGCCTCCCTCTCAAGCAATCCACCTCAAGCCCTACCTGCCTGCATTATCCCCTGTGTAAGTGTGAACGTCCTGTCCTGCTCGTTGTCTTGGGGTTAAGTAAAAATGAATAGTGTAAGTTAACGATTCGCTGTGTTACTGCTTCTTCCATCCATTGCTTGTGTGTGTATAATAAATCTGTTCTTCCTCCGTATTCTTCTTCTTCTTCTTTTTCATTCTCTTTCGGTCGCTTTAGAGGTTTCCCGATTGAATATCTGTGGGGCGATCTGGTCAACGTCGGGTGGAATCGGGTTCTAATCGGGGAGTAACTGTTCGGACGCGGTTAAATACACCACCGCTCGGTCAATATAACATCTAAAACCACGTCTGTAACAATATATATATATATATATATATATATATATATATATATATATATATATATATATATATATACATATATATATATATATATAAATAAATAAATAAATAAATATATAGTGGTGACATGTATTACTATGTTTATTCCCAACACAACCTCACCTCGTGAACATACCAAACTGACATGAGAATGTTATTTGCAAGAAAGGGGTAACAAGGCACATAAATCCCCTTGTACCCCGAAGGTTTGGCACCCAGAAATTCACAACCTTAAAAGTGTTCCACTGAGCCTGCACTTTCAGTAATCTGCTGATTGGTCCTTTAATGAATGCCCTGCTAATATAAGACAAAAAACCTCCTCTCCTCTGCACTCAAAACATACTGCTCACCTTTGACCTCAAAACACAGGAAGTTGCAAAGCTGCTTTAAGTCTCCGCCTGACTGCTTTTGTCTGCTTATATTGAAGAACCTCAGCTTTGTTTTTTTCTTCCAAAATACATCTTGCAGCATGTGCTGATTTATGTATTTAATGACAGACAATGATCATATTTCAATAGTTGAAGCTACCGGCTTTCAATATATGACCGATCACACATCAGGCTGTGCTCGATCTGTGCCACGACTTGTTAATTTGGGGTGTGAGAAGCATGCAGAATGCTCTTGGAACTAACTATGATGTTTTTTGTTGTTTTTAATACTCCACCTGCCACTATCATGAACTGCTGCTCAAACAAAGTCAGGTGAGTGTGTAAAAAAATTGTATCACTACTATAGCCATAGCCATGGACAACCATTTAGACTCTTGTATGTCTGCCATTAAAGAGATTGAAGCACAGCTTGTTGCTATATTACTCATACCAGACATGGCAACTGTAAGTGTGAAAAGCATCATTGATTGTAGCTGGTGTGGAAATTTTTGAAAATCTAAAGTAGAAATAAGGCTAAAAGAAGTTAAATGAATAAGCTTGAACAATAACTGTTAAAGAAAAATTAAATTCATTTAATAACTTGCGTAAAATTAGTTCGCATGAGTGGATTGGCTACTGGAGTACAAGGAAGAAGTGGAAGTTCAGACCTAAATTGGACCAACATTGCAGTGGAAGTGATTGGGGGTTGCCTGGGGAGGAAATATGGGGAGCTTGGGAGAATGAAAAACAACAACTTATATTGCACTCCAAAACAACAACTATTTGAGAGAGTAAACAAAAAGAGAACACTGAGGTGAGAGTGCGTTCTAAGTGTTTCACACCAAAAGGGAGTGTTACTTACAGCATGCGGAGGACAAACACAAGGACCTGGATTTGTGACTTTCACTGCCTCTTGATATAACGTTTCAAATTCAGAAGTGCTGCAAGGGACAACCTATGATGGGATAACACAAAGACACCTTAATACCCTTGGGATTAGCGTGGCTTTTCCAGAAAGTGGAGCCGCATACAACCCGCCATCCCAAAGGAATCGGCGAATTGCAGGACAGCGACGATGCCAGAGTCGATTGGGACGGATGCAGTCGAAAATAGAGGGGTTATGCAAATAACACTTTTTTTTAAAGACAATCTAAACAGGGCCAAGTTGTTTTGGTGTTATCCTCAATTGATTCCAGATGCATTTTTGGCTTCCAAATAAATACAAGGCCTGCTCCATTGTGATGAGAAGGCCCAAAAACTGACCACACACAAAGTCAAAACTACCGGATAAACGTTTCATCGCCGTTCTTTGTACCCCGCGTCAGAATGACATGAGAGAGTCACATCGATGTTGGGGCTGGACTGCTTAAACATCAGATTGGGTAATTCAATGTTTAACAAACTACTACATGTTTAGATGGACAAAACAAAATTTGTGCTTAAGGGTCGTTGAATAGTTTGTACGTATGTAGTGAGGAAAAAGGGCGTAACAAAGCAAAGGCCTACCTACTTTTACCTATCTTATTAAGAACGCTTTCCATTAGCACACTTTGTATACTTTAGCCGTTTTCCTGATCAGAGAAGTGCATGTATTGGCATTTCATGAGATGAAGGCCTGTCTCCCCATTTCAAATTGATTTTCACGAACACCACTGTGCTTGGACCTGTTTGTCATTTCCACCTGAGTGAGCAGCGTGCGCACAATATTGCGAACCCAGGTTTAATTCTCTTATACCTCGTTGATGTAATCTCAACATATCCTTGTCCTCCAAGGATATGTGTACAAATGTCCTTCCTGTACATGTGATAGATATATATATATAAGCCTTGAAAGTCGATGCAAACAATTCCTACAGGTGTCCCAACCTCTGCTGATTACTTGGTTACAACCCCCCCCCCCTCCCCCGTCCCCCCGTCTGTATAAAAGCAGTATTGGAATAAACTGTTATTACACCCTCTGAAGCATTATTTGGACAATATTGCACTGCAGGAAGTAGTATATTGGAAACTGGAGGAAACTCTGACAGGAAGACGTCTGGCAGACCCAAAGCCACAACAGAATCAGAAGACAAGTTTCTGAGAGTCAACAGGTTGTGTTATAGGCGGCTCACAGGACAACAGCTTCAAGCACAGCTTAACACTGGTCGAAGTAAGCAAGTCTCAGTTTCAACTGTGAAGAGAAGACTTCGAGCTGCAGGTTTGACAGGTCGAGTGGCAGTAAGAAAGCCATTGCTAAGATGGCAAAATAAGAAAAAGAGGCTTGCCTGGGCCATGAAGCACCGCCAGTGGACGACTGAAGACGGGAAGAAGGTCTTATGGACCGATGAATCAAAATTTGAAATCTTTGGTTCATCACGCAGGGTTTTTGTACACCGTCGAGGAGGCGAAAGGATGGTTCTTCAGTGTGTGTCACCAACTGTCAAACATGGAGGAGGAAGCGTGATGGTCTGGGGCTCTTTTGCTGGATCCAGTCGCCGACTTGCACAGAGTGACTGGCACCCTGAACCAAAAGGGCTACCACAGCATTTTGCAGCACCATGCAATACCCTCTGGTATACGCCTTGTTGGTCAGGGGTTCATCCTACAGCAAGATAATGACCCTAAACACACCTCCAGGCTATGTCAAAACTACCTCCGAGGAAAAGAACCAGGCGGTAGGCTTCAAATCATGGAATGGCCAGCTCAGTCTCCAGACTCATCCACTCAACCCCATCGAGCTGGTTTGGGATGAACTGGACAGAAGGGTGAAAGCAAAGCAACCTAAAAGTGCAACACATTTGTGGGAACTTCTGCAACAGTGTTGGGAAGAACTTTCCGAACAATATTTGATTTCCATTGTAGAAAGAATGCCACGAGTGTGTTCGGCGGTTATATCTGCAAAAGGTGGCTACTTTGCCGAGTCAAAAGTTTAAATTAAATTTTGTTAAACAAAATGATTCTATGATTACTTTTTTTTTATCTCCAATTGTTTATTTGTTCTATGCTTAATTTCAGAGTACATTGAGACATTAAACTGCATAAATTTCAACAAAAACTGGAAAAATTGAGGTGTTCTAAAACTTTTGACCGGTAGTGTGTATATACAATACATATATATATATATATATACAATACATATATATATACAATACATATATATATATACAATATATATTATATATATTATATATATATATATATATATATATATATATATATATATATATATATATATATATATATATATATCTATAATTCCAGTAATCTCTGTGTGTATGTTTGTATGTTTGTATGTTTGTATGTATGTATGTATGTATGTATGTTTGTCTGTGACCGCTGTTTCTCGATAACTACCGGTCCGATATACTTGAAACTTGCCAGGTATATTGCTGGGGACCCGAGGATGTGCCTTTTCAAGGTTTGAAATTAATCGGACAAGTAGTTACCGAGCTATGGCGATTTAGCCGTTCGCCGTTCGCTTTGGCGTTGCGAATGGACCAAACCATTTCATGTAAATAGAGGGGGGGGGGGGGGTTCTGTGGTCGTTGCGAATGGACCAAACCATTTCATGTAAATAGAGGGGGGGGGATTGTCACCGTACTCGCAAGCCGTTCGCCGTTCGCTTTGGCGTTGCGAATGGACCAAACCATTTCATGTAAATAGAGGGGGGGGGATATAATTTTAGATATATATATAGTACGGGCATATATATAGTACGGGCATGCCCTAGTATCTATAATTCCAGCAATCTCTGTGTGTGTGTGTGTCTGTATGCGACCGCTGTTTCTCGACAACTACCGGTCCGATATACTTGAAACTTGCCAGGTATATTGCTGGGGACCCGAGGATGTGCCTTTTCAAGGTTTTAAATTAATCGGAGAAGTAGTTACCGAGCTATGTCCAAAAAACGATTCAACCAATCAGAGAGCAGCGAGCTATCACGTGTGCCGAACGTGGCGAACAGACTCTGCCTCGGACGGCACATTTGAGAGCGTATTCATTTATTTCCCGTCGGCAAACTATGTTGGCGCTATGTTGGCGTTAAACTATGTTTTAAAACTAATTAAAACTAATTTGCGATTCTTTCGCTTTGCGATGCGATTTGCGATTGCGTTAAACTCGCTCGGGCGTTAAACTATGTTTTAAAACTAATTAAAACTAATTTGCGATTCTTTCGCTTTCCTGCGCGTTTGTGCACGATATGGCGATTTCTTTACCAAACTCCGCAAGCCGTTAGCTTTGGACCAAACCATTTCATGTAAATAGAGGGGGGGGGGGGGGGGGATTGTCACCGTACTCGCAAGCCGTTCGCTTTGGACCAAACCATTTCATGTAAATAGAGGGGGGGGATTGTCACCGTACTCGCAAGCCGTTCGCTTTGGACCAAACCATTTCATGTAAATAGAGGGGGGGGATTGTCACCGTACTCGCAAGCCGTTCGCTTTGGCTTTGCGAATGGACCAAACCATTTCATGTAAATAGAGGGGGGGGGGATATAATTTTAGATATATATATAGTACGGGCATGCCCTAGTATATATAAATATACAATACATATACAGTGCATTCAGAAAGTATTCAGACCCCTTCACTTTTTTCACATGTTGTTATGTTGCAGCCTTATGCTGAAATCGTTTAAATTCATTTTTTCCCTCATCAATCTGCACTCAATACCCCATAATGACAAAAACAAAACCGGATTTTAGAAAGTTTTGCAAATTTATTAAAAAGAAAAAACTGAAATATCACATTATTAAGGTAAGACATCGGCCATTATAAAGCTTGCAGTGTTAAGTGTGGAAAATTTCTGAGGAGATTCGGGAGACTCAATGGCTTTGTGGGCTGTCATGATGTGATGTAAGTGATGGAGGTCCCTGGCTCGAGTCCTGGGTTGAGCTATAATTTTTCACACTAGCCCCACGCAGGAATTTAATTCCTGTTTATTTAAAAAATAAAAAAATAAAAATCTCCATGAGCCTACGGCATTATTGAGAAAAAACGTATTCATAATAACAAGCAATTAATTAAATGTTTTAAATCACTAATTATTTCCAGGAAGAATTTTAACATTTGACGTTTGGAAATTTTAATTTGCAGTGAAATTTTACGCTAAATCGCAGCATAAGCCGATGAATAATTGCAAAATACTTGCAAGTTGCCCGTGCCCGCATGGGATTTCTTAACGGGGTAGGGGCGGGGGAGGGAAAAATGCAATAACTAGACCATATATAGGCCAATATATGTGACTGGCTCTGGCAAAAGCAGACACTTGGGGGCATTTCTCTTAGTGAGAAAAAGCCGAAGAGAGTCAAAATATGACCACAGAGATCAAATTGAGATTTTTTAAAATATGGATAGAAAGAGTAACTTCTCCAGATTATTATACACCAAAACATTTTCCCAAGAAACAACAGAAAAGTTGTGAAATTCGATGAAGAATCGAAAATGGCATTCCCAAAATGTGCTCAGAAAGTCATGATTCCTCGGTCAAAAAGTCACGAATATCGCGAAATTTCGATGTTTTACTACGAGCCATACATCGTAATTCGAAGGAGATCCCTGACATACATGTTTGGTATGAATGAAAAGCTCTACATGTGCACATTCTTTGTACGTGTGAACTGTATTGTGAACTTTGAACCTAATTATCTCCATTGTTTAAACGAAAATATCATTGTCATTAAAATACCATAACTTCGTTAATTTTCATCCAATTAACATAATGTATATATCAAATGAAAGCGAAAAGCATGGGAAATCAGATGATATCAAAATCTAATTTTTTTTTTGTGCCCCCAAGTGTCTGCTTTTGCCAGAGCCAGTCACATATGGTCTTCTGCCATCGAGCCGGCAAGCTGCGAGCAACAATTCACATTTATTGCCGCATCTGATGCAATTTAAATGCTCCAATGGTGGTGAGGTGCTCCATTTGAAACTGTTTGATATTTGTCGCTTTTGATGCCTAGGGTTCGTCATAAAATTTGTATTGTTATCAAAGCCAGTGACCAATTGCAAATTAATAGTAGGATAACTTCATATTTGAATCCTCATGAACTACAACAAGTGCAATGTTAAGAGTCTATTTAAATATCCTGAGTTAATGGTGATATTTTATTTCGGACGAATATGAACATAAAGTCCAAAATTATGTTTCTTCTGATGACCTCCAGGGAAAGTCAAGCACAAACATCCTATACAAACCATATATTGGCCTAAGCTCGAGGAAATGTCAGTCCGAAGAAACAATTAAGCCATCGGCAATAACTCGATTCACTCGTTGCACAGCACAATACCATTGAGGATCACCATTGACTGGATCATGACACCATGAAACTTTCGTGTTCAAAGCCGGTGTGGTCCTCGAGCAGCTGCTCATCTGACGGATGGCTATCATGCTAGGTGTCTGTCATAATGCAGCGAAGGCCTTGTGATAAAGCGCCCGCTCCCTTAGGTCTCATTGCCTCACCAGGCCTGCCGGCCAGACCGACGGTTAATCATTTGGGATGACCCTCGACCCTTGTCTAAAGCAGGCTGGGGTCACTTTTGCCTGTCTCCGCAAAGGCCGTGTCAAATGGGCCCTTATTAGAGGCCCCAAATGGGCAATTCCACAGAAACACTTGGTCGTTTGAGTCTCTGTGCCCCGCCCAGCTCGCTCCTGTCTGCGCTTGCCAGTTTTATTGGATTCACTAGGACGTTGCCAGCGTCCTGCTCCACGGTTAGTTCAAAACAATGCAAAGGAGAAAAATGTAAGCATTCTTTAAGGTTGTAAAGGAGCACAGAAAAGTGTAAAGAGAAAAGCAAATTTAAACTAGAACGGAACTCGGTGGAGAGCATACTTCCGCCAGGCTGAACAGTTTACCTTTTGTATCCCACCGACAGGTCAGATTTGGATCCGAATTGAGCCAAAATATAACCGGCTTGTTCCTGTCACCGAACCAACTCATCCACAAAGTTTAGTCATAAGTCCTCCACAAATTTTGAGACATCTTGTTCACAAACAAACAAACAAACAAACAGACAAACGGACAGGGCTGAAAACACAACGTCCATCCACCTTCATGGAAGAGTTAGACAAGCATCATCCCAAGCCATATTAATTGAACCCTTGAGGATATTAAATTAATTTAACTCTGATATTATGTTGTTATCTATTTATAAGCTTCCCCTCCCTAAGGCAGAAAAAAATCCCTGATGCCAAAAATAAACGACTCAAGATTCATTGAAAGCAAACAGTCGCTATTTCCTCAATATTCCAAGATTTCAAATCCTATTTGATTCCTTCAAACGGTGGCATTCATAAAGAAATTAATGCAGGGATGAAAATCATTTGATGCAGCCAAGTTGAGACGCTGCCTCTGGCAATTGGTGCATTCACCAGGCCTTTGGCAGATTCCTTATATTTTCTGAAAGAGAGTGCAAGATGAAAGCAAAATAATTTGCTAATGAGTTGCCAGTCCCTCCTTGCTTGTGACAAAAGTCTTTCTCAGAAGACATTCGCGCGATACGTAATTGCACTCCTAGAGACTGATCCTCTTAAGGGATGAAAAGGGTGGAGGACAGAAGGTAGGGTATTTGTGGTGGAAGTAGGATTGGTGGGGAAGGGGTGGGGGTAATGGTAGCATCTCTCTACTGCTCATCTTCAGGCCAGCTTTGCCCTGATGGCCTCGGCCCGGAATGCCAACAGCTCTTCAAAGGTGGCCTTTGCACTGGTAGTTGGTGACACGCTCCCTTCTAGGCCCGAGGGCAACTTCCGCTCTGCCCACCATCATTCCCTTGCTCTATTGCAATTATACGCACAGCTTGTCGAAACTTCACTCCTCTAAATGTATCGGGTTGAGAAACCTTATGTTACAATTGAAGTGTCCATGGATTTTTGATCCATCCTGATTTTCCATTATTGAAGCCTCTACTGTGCTGCCATGTCAGTTATACACCATGAAAGAACTCAATGAGGCGTATTCAAAACATGTATGAATTTTCTCATTTGACCAGGCTACTAGGCACTAGACCTAATCATCAGAAATTTTTAAACTTCACTTCTTTATATGCCAAAGGTCACCATTAATCAACGAATTCGAATTCAGCAAATCTGCCAGTAATTTCTGTGGAAGCATCCCCGAGTGGCTGGAACCCATGTATAACATCACACGTGCGTTTCCAGACATTGGCTGCAAAGGAAAAGCTCTAAGATTAAAAAAAATATTGATTGCTGTTTCAGTTCCAATGACTACTTCACGGAGCCAAAATAATCATGTCAGCAGTCTGGATGATCTGGTCTCGTGGTTGTCCCAATAGCTCGAGTGGTAGCTCCCGATCTCAAAGAAACGGACTTCATATGATAGTCTTTCAACACATGTAACAACATTGAACATAGTCCTCCATGAATTATATCTACTGTAAAGAAAGCTTCTTCTTCTTCCATATGCAGCACAAGGCTGCGGGGTAGCATCATTGGCTGAGTGTGCGACAGTGCTGCTGATGTAATGTCCTCTGTAGGTTAGGGCAGAAATTTGTAATTTATCCATGATGCCAGCAATAGCACGCCTACTCTTCAAGAAGGACACTGTGGGATCTTTAACGTCCACCAACTAATGCCCACAGACAGGAAGCCAGTTAGACATCTATCCGAGCGTTGACACACACATTGATGAATCACTGTAGCTGGCGGTTGCATCATCTGAAGGCGCAGCTGTGCCGCTGATGCAATTCCCCTTGTTACCAGGAAGCTGGTACTCAATTTGCTGACCTCAGAAGGATCACGGATTGAGTCAACCGACCTGGTGTTATTTCAACTGCATGACAGGGTCTCAAACTCAGGACCCTAGAATCTCAAGCCAGCCACCTTAACCTTTAAGCCAACACCAACCTTGCCCGTGAAACACCGGGATGGCAGTTTATAGCTGGGTCGGGATTCAAACCCAGGCTTCACAGCTTAGAGGTGAGTGTGCGTACCTCTAGACAATCCTCTCAGCCCTTTACATTCAGCCAATAGATGCAGACAAAACTCCAAGCTATAATATACTATAAGGGCTTTTTGACATATGTGGTGACAAAATTTTGAAGACATATGTTGAGAAATAAAAAAGATGGAAATGAAGTAATAAAATATAGAAATAAGGGCAGAGAATTACAATACTTGAGATGGTAAAAACAAAGGCAAAGATAATAGTAAATAATAATAATAAGGGGCAAATATTTCCTTTTTAAATGCAGACAAATGCAGGGATGTGTATATGCAAATTATATGTATGTGCAACTTAATTTGTCAACAATAAAATGCAATCAGATACAGGGACAGATTGTTGCAAAGTCAGAGGAAAGAGGCACAGAGACAGACAAACAGTTCTCAGTGTAACAGACATCAAGGCAAAAACAGAGAGCATGGCGTTACCAATACCATCGTGGGGCATGCAGGGAATGCTAAGCGGCCCATCCCAGGGAGGATTCCCACTGCGCTCCACCGCCCAGCGCCACACGCTGCCTGTCGGCAAGCATCTTCAATCAGAGTCCGACGTCTCCTGGATTCCACGGCTTGACAAACCTGCACCGTTTGTATCCCAATGCCAATTTACATTGACCGTTAACAAAGCTCATCATTATGCAGTTAACTTCAGTTAAGAAATGTTTTTCCTTATCGAATTGATGTGATTCCTTTTTCAAATTGTTGTTACTTCCACATGTGATAAGGCCGGGATGGCAGTTTATATTGGCAAAAAAATTGGCAAAAAAAAATCAATATCGTGAAAGGGTGTTATATATATATATATATATATATATATATATATATATATATTACTAGAATTCACCAAATGTCTGTCTGTCTGTCTGTCTGTTCCCAGGTATCGCAAAAACGGCTGAACCGATCGCAACGAAATTTTGGGTGGGTAATCCTGGGACCCCCTGGAGTAAAATAGGCTATATGGTTTTCCCAAATTTTCCCCCAATTTTTCCTATTTTCCAGTTTTTCCAAACACGATGGAATAATATTTACCGATATGAACAGTGCTGTGGCTTTTATTGAAATTCTACAAATACCGTTTAGATTTTGATGATTTGCGTGTGATATGATTTAACGGATGTTTATATAAATCGTTTAAAATAAAAAAAAGCTTTCAATTTCTGATATTTTGCCTTTTCGTTTGGGCCTCCCAATTGAAGCCCGTAGGGCAGGTACCGTTGCTAGTTTATATAATTTATTTTTATTATTATTTCTTGTGTATTTGTTTTTAATTAAAAATTTTGGGTCGTATTTTAAATTTCATTTATTAATGTAAGACCTCATGGAAGATTAGGATGCCATCACGAAAAGACGATGCCAAGATAACGATGAAAATTGATCAGCGTGTGACTTTGCAATTTTGAAAGTGCATGCAAGTTGGCAAAGTCGTTTTTACAAAACATAAATGTTCATTGACTTTTGAACAATGGCTTCACCAAACGAAATTATGTAAAATTAGTCTCAAATTGGATAAAGTACTGCAGATAAATTTCAACAAACCAGTGCCATTAAAAAGAGGAACCGTTCACAGGCGAAGGATCAAATTCGAGGTCTGTGATGATCAAAGGTGGTAAATAGGTCCCCTCTTATGATACGAGCACGATGCAAGAGCAACGCCCCAAATTTGCTTTGAACATCAATTATTTTAAATCCTAAACAACTTCCTTTTCACAATTGCCAAAGGAAATTGATATAGGCAAAGATGGAGGGGCGTGTTAACAACCGTCTACTCTCGGAAGAGGCAAATCACGATTGTTTGATGTTTTATTTTCTTTCAATTTCCTCCTTTCCAAAATGTAGTCATCCCTAATCACTTCCAGGTTCCCAACACAAGATGGTGGAGGTTTTTCAGATTGGAAATGGGCCTATGGGAAGGGACAGCATAATTTGGACGGCTTGCTGGAATTTCCCGGGCTCTCTGTGACAAGTCACCGCACGATGTTGGCACGCGGACCAATGGTGCGGTTCTTGAAAGCAATGGTACGACATGTTAGAACATCCACTTTCTGAGGGAAGACCAAAGAGTGGCCACAGTCAAGTTTAAGTTACATCTGACAATCAAGGTCAAAAAGATTTTTCACAAAGCAGAAACATCGCTTCGTAAATAGGGTTTCTGTTCCATTTTCTGGAGCATGCAATACAATTTTCAGAATCATTGGAATCTCCCACGATGAAGCTAACTCCGAGGGCCTTTCACTCACTCACCGCAGTCAGGTTGGTGGTCTTTCTGTCTTCTACCGACTCCTCTCCAGCCTAGCTCCCCCAGCTCTGTCGCCCAAATATTCCTTCACGTCGCACAAGATCTGCCAGCAACCCTCTTCTGGTGAAACTGCCAAAATCAAGACTCTCTATTCACCTTCACTCCTTCATTCCTCTTTTCTCCCGCCTCTGGAACAAACTCTCTCACTCTCTTCAATCCCACTCCTCCCTCCAGGTATTTACAACAGCTGTTCACCACCATCTCTTATCTTCCCCCATCTAAAACCTTGATCTTTTCTACCCCTATTAATTCACCGCAGATCCACTTTTTTGAAATTCCGACTTCTTTCCTTGAAGTCCAAGCAATGTCCATGTGTTTTATACCTCACCCCCCACCCCCCTTCCAATGCCTCCTTCCCCAAAACCCGCTCCCTCCCACAGATCTCCCGATGTCCCTGTTCTCAAATGTTGTACTTGTGTGCTTCCCCCTCTCTCCCCATCTTGTCTCCTGCTCCCTTTATCTTATGTTTTATGTTTCAGTTTTTTTTTTTGTGATTAATGTTAGCTCTTACACGAGCCTCGATCTTGTATACAAAACAAATAAATAAATAAATCAGTAACGTGGGCTTTTGACAAAGTGGGATCCAAAGTTGAGGTTGCCATTCAACTCCCACCGAACAAAGTTATGTATTAAAAGCTCGACCGTTTTGTTCAAAACTTCCATTACCGACAAAGTTGTGCTGACCTTGAAGGATTACTTTAGCGTTCTCTGTTCGGGCCTCGATGTGGGCTTACTCCTCAAAGGCTCAATTACCATCATCGTATTTTTGTTTGTTTTATTGTTTGATCTGTGAAGATGTTTAACTCAAATTTTGTATAACACATGAGATTCTGACAAAAAAGTCCTTTTATTAAAGTTGCAAAAAGAAGAAGAGTCATTTTCAGATATTCTAAGTTAATTATTATATTAGTCGCCTAGTTGTACCTGTTCTCCACTAATCATGTGACAACAATATGACCGAGTTCATAAATCTGTCCCAGCCATGGTTACCCTGCTGGTTCTCCAGTCGAACGTCTCTGTTTCCGCTCGTCCCATAACCCCAATGCTGGACGTCACAAAGACAGGAAGCAGCAGGATGATGTTTCCGTTGGGCATATCAAGCATTTGGCGACCCATCTCTACCTGCACATATTGGCCTGCTCTTCTCAAGAGGCATCGCGAGATATTTAAAGTGTACTTGTAAATTCTAACAGATGGGATGGACTTGATCACCCCTTCCATGATAAGGTTATGTCTGCCCTACCTGTGTTATGCCTACGTTATGCGTTACGCTCTGCCCTACCTGTAAAGCATTAAGGATGACGTTTTCTACCGACAGAGATCCTATTTTGTCTGGAATCAAACCCTGAGGAATAGGCAGCTTGAATGATAGAATATGCTACTACCTGTGATGATGCAAGTCTTCCAAAATTGATTCGCATCGACTTGCTCAGGCTGGATGTGTCAAACTTCTTCAAAATTGTTAATCAACAAGTTGCTCTTAGTTGTGGATATTTAAAAAAAAAATCGCAAGTACAATGAGTATAATCAGTCACAATATATAATTGACTAAGATTTTATTATTTTTTTTGCATTCCATCAGCACTGCAACATCACCACATCATAAAACGGTGGCAAGGAAGACCTGTAAAGGTCAATTGGTTCCCTGCTAATAAATCATCACCCTCATTTAGGCCAGAGGGCAAGTGGCTACACAGGCCAATGCGAGTGAACTCTCAATAACCTGATTGTTCTTCAGGGAAGGTTCCTTGTTTCTCTTACAGCCAGAGAGGGATTGAACTAATGACCAACGCTGTGGGTTTCCCTGCCGCCCATCACCGGCAACGGAACGACCCATGGCCGGTCTTTGCGGGGAGGCGGCGCGCACGCCATAGTGGGCAGCACCGAGGCATCAAACATAACGCCGGAGGGATAAGATTTCGTGCAAGGCGACATCAATCCCTGAATGTATAGTACAGTAACTACAAGCATGCTGTTTTATACAGCAAATACAATAAGTTCATATTGTTTGAAAACTAGCAACGGTACCCGCCCTATGGGCGGGGCTTCAATTGGGAGGCCCGAATGAAAAGGCAAAATATCAGAAATTGAAGGATTTTTTTTATTTTAAACGATTTATATAAACATCCGTTGAATCATGTCACACGCAAATCATCAAAATCTAAACGGTATTTGTAGAATTTCAATAAAAGCCGCATCACTGTTCATATCGGTAAATATTATTCCATCGTTTTTGGAAAAACTGGGAAATTGGAAAAAAAATTCCTAATTGGAAAAACAATATAGCCTAATTAATCCAGGGCATCCCAAGATTACCCACTCAAAATTTCGTTGCGATCGGTTCAGCCGTTTTTGCGGTACCTGGGAACAGACGGACGGACAGACAGACAGACATTTGGTGAATTATAGTAAGATTCCTATAAGGTCGTTTAGAAAGCAGGAAGTTTATTGATGCAGAAACAATTATCACGAAATCTGATATACATTCTCAATAGATTCCTATCAGATCTCATAAGAGAGAGACTTTTGGAAGTGTAATCTATATGTGCCACTTTAGAGACCGATCTATCTAATAATACTTGTAAAGTATCTTTTAAAAATTTGAGACACGTGTTGCAGCTGGTCAGAATGAGGGCTACCAGGGAGATTGCACTTGGTTGGGCAAAACAGAGACGAGCTTTGTGAGATCGTAGAACACGAAACATGCCATGACGCCGGCCGATTAGCAGGAGTCGTTCCAGGGTCTGTTTTCAGTTTGTCCCCCCTTACCCCCTCCCTACCCCCACACCGCCACTGCCTCTCTTCCTATTGCTTCAGGTCTCTCCATTCCTCATAGTTTCCAAAACCACGTCACTCATTAGATTCTTGTTTTAACGCATTTAT
Source organism: Myxine glutinosa (assembly GCF_964187855.1). Classification (NCBI taxonomy): domain Eukaryota; kingdom Metazoa; phylum Chordata; class Myxini; order Myxiniformes; family Myxinidae; genus Myxine; species Myxine glutinosa. The sequence goes on from NC_136268.1 coordinate 35,078,454, forward strand.
TCTTCTTTTTCATCAATTATACTTATTGATCTCAATCTTGAAATATTTATGAAGTAAGAAAACATGCGACGCAAAATTACAGCCATTTGTGTTTCATTATGTGAACGAAAAAAGGACGAAACAGATTTTCAAGAGTGATGTGATGAAAGAAATTAAATGATGGAAAAAAAGTCACAAAGTACAGAATTCGGGATCGATTACACCTCCAAATTAACCTACCACGTCTCCTCCTGCCTCACTCCCTCCTCTTCCTCGATCACCGTTCTTCCAATCCCTCCTCCTCAAGCACCCCGTGGATTTACGGAGTCTCCAGCTCTGTGGTGCTCTCCAGGACACTGTCTCCTGATCAGATCATCCTCACCAGGCACAATGGCCCCCTGTCTGTTAGTGGTTTTTGCAGACGGGCCTAAGCTTGGCGCCTCGGCAGGGGTATGAATGGAAGAACGGCAGACTTTGTGCCAGGATAAAACCGATAGGGTGTTGTGGTCGCCATTTTCTTTGTTACGAAAAGCTCTGCCCAGCAAGACCCAAGGCCTGCTGGCTTGTCTGGCCTGGCATGACAAATGGCCTGTTTGTTTTAGCATCAGGTATATTCCAACCTGCTTTGCGACAAGACTCTGCTAAAAATTAGGAATTTCTCATTTCTGTCTTTGACATTTTATGCCCTGTATGAAGTAGATTACTTGAATGGAAAAACAGTTCCTTAAAAGATTGTTTTGGGCGAAAAGAAAACTTTATGGATCAATAGGAGATTTTCTTTGTAATGAAAATGAGAAAGAGAGAGAGCGATTAAGTCCATTGATTAAAGAGCTCACCTGGCTTTGGATATCCAAAATCTCTGAAAATTGTATCTCAATATGAAATTCAGTTTTTTGTTTTTTTTAAAGTTTTTAGTTGTTTTTTCGTTTGTTAAAAAAAATTAATTTAAAAAAATCAAAGTTTTTTGTGGTTTGTTTGTTGTTCTTCTTCATTGTGCACGACCCGCTTAAAATGTGAGTTGTGGATGATTCAACGAACCTTGAGAACCTGATTGTGATAAGGAAGCTTTCGACCACGTTTTGCGAAAAAAGCCAACATTGGATTGAGAGATATTGAAAATGTTCCCGGAGAGACGAATAATCTTCACATGCTCTTTTAATATTTGCATAAACTTATGGTTTTCACAAAAAAAATTGTTAATTTATATTTATTTTTTAAAAATTTATTTTGTTTATTTATTTGTTTTATTTATTTATTTGTTTATTTATTTAAAATAATTATATCGAAAATAGTAAAACAAAACAATTGTACTTTTGGAGTTGGAATGCGAAAGTATTGTCGTATATCCACCTCGTAACATTATTATCACTCAGGCCTTTGAATGACCAAGTAAAATCCCCACTTCCACAAACAATTCAACACGTGATTCATTTCCACCAATAAATGTGTACGGTTCAAAAAAACCCTGTTGTGTGATGCAGGGCAATGGGTTCAAATCCCATATACTGTACGGGTTTGTCAATTGTCTCACAATCACAATGAATCACGATTCTCTTGTGATTCATGTAAAAGTTCACTGCAGTCGACTAATGACGTCACCGAGTCCGAGTTAAAATATTTTAAAACACGTTTTTATTGATTTTTGGTTTCTGCATTAAAGCGATGTGGATTGTTAATCCCACTTGAGATTTAAAGAGTTAAAGTGAAAATGTTGAATCAATTGTCTTGGAAATGGAATTTAATTAAATAAATAGCGACCTATGAATAAATATCAGAATGAACAAGGCAGCTGCATCTAAACTATGAAATGTGTTTTATTTATCACAGAGTGCAGTAGAGTGATTCAGGATCGTCTATTTATTACGTACGCAAATATGGTGGAACTTTTTAACCGCTTGTCCACCTACCGACTCCCGTAGCCATCCATTTTCCTCCCCTTATTCCTATATCCCAAGTACTGTATATTGTTTCCCTTCGAAACTCAATGCCCATCATGTCTATCTCTTCCCTTCCCTTCCACTCCTTCCACAAAACTTCTCCCCAACCTCTCCATTCTCTCCTGTAGGAATCTGTTCCCCTATTTTCTCAAAATGTGGTTAAATTTGTATTTTCACAATTTAATCCCCCAAAACCGCAACTCCAAATTATTCTAATATATAAAACAGAGCGGTGTCTGTATGTGTATTTGTCTGTTTGTCCGGAAACTACTCTGAAACCCTAGGGCTGATCGACACCAAATTATAAGGATTTTAGGGGTCCAGATTAGGCTCAGGGGGTCCAGATTTTGAGTTTCCATTAAATATTTTTCAAAAAAATATAAATTCATAAAGTTAATATTTTGGGGATATTTTTCGTAAAGTTTTGCAGCAATTTGTGTGAAAAGAAGGAAATATTTCAGTGAAACTATCCCAAAATTATCCCTGCAAATTTCTCAAAATTATGATATGGAGTATACGCTGTTGTGATCCATAAAATTTATTTCATATAGAACAAAACTTATTAAGTGAATTTCCAATGTGCCGCAACACATTGCCCACCGAGAGTGGGCCGAGAACTGTAGTACGCGCTAGTATGTAATAAATAGATAGCCCCTGATGAGGTTTAAAAGGGCACTCAAAGTTATTTAACAGTGAAAATATGTTACTGATAAGTTTAGACATAATTGTTCAAAATCTGACAAAACTGATTTTATATCAATTAGTATTTCCCCTTCCAAAAAAATGGGAATAACCATTTTCCATAAATGGCGATACATCAAAACGTCCAATATCAATAAGTACAGAAACTGAAGCTTATTGGAGCCTGACTGACTGCTCGTTTGATTTATCATGAGTTTATTACACAAACCTCTTTAAAGTATTCAAACACTATGACGTCACACCTTAAAACTTTTTAAAAAACTGTACAGTATGTTTCAATCCCCTCTCAGAAAATTATCTTAAACATGAGAGTCATATTTATTTATGTCAGGTATTTTTGATAAACGATTTAAAAAATACAAACTGCCATTTATATTGGGCTCATGTTACGACATGCAGGACAAAGACATCAGTATAGCCATAAACGTACTTGTACATGAATTACAAGGACATCAATAGCCAATGGACATAAAAACAATATGGGATGGGGATTGGAACCAGGGATCCATGTATCATGAACAAGAGGTTCCAATGGGAACGCTATCAGATGAATCTACCAAATTAATTTATTTTATACAATGTCGAGGCTCATGGAGGAGCTAGAACATATAATGTATCAGGACGTAACAGAGCAAAAGGAACAGCAGAAAGAGAGAGGGGGACACCAACAACAGGAATGAGGGACAAAATAGAGATGCTTGGACACATAAGGGGTGTGGGGTGGAAGAATGAGGGCGATGGGAGAACACAGAGGGAGGACAAGATGGATACAGCTGCAAATTCTCTGGAAGGAAAAACTGGACACTTGGAAAGAAAACTTGGAAGACTTGGAAACTTGGCTTATGGTAGGTTAACAGGGGTATGAAAGATCATGGATTTGGATGGGGGATGATCTGAGATGGTGGTGAACAGCTGTTTGGAAGACCTGGAAGGAAGAACGAGATTGAAGAGAATGTTTAAATTGGTTCGATCCACAAGTGGGAAAAAGGATGAACGAATGAGTGGAGGTCAGCAGTGATTCTGGATTTGAGTAGTTTCACCAGAATGGGGTTGATGGTTGACCACGTGTACAACCTGTAGATACTTGGGGGAACAAAGTACGGAAAGGGAAAAGGGTGTAAGACCAAGAAGGAGTCGAGAGAAAACAGAGAGACCACCGACATGTCTGCGAAATTGAATAGGACTAGAACGGCACTCTTCGACGTCACGACGTCGACTGATATGCCTCCGCCCACATTATTACATCATTATAATACTTGTATCAAGTTTGATTTAAATCCATTCAGCTGTGCCCAAGTTAGCACATTTTTACCTGACATGACCTCTGACCATTGATCTATTGACCCCAAAATTTAATCAGTTCATGTTTATATCATTATACATACCTGCACCAAGTTTTAATTTAAATCCCTTCAGCTGTGCCCAATTTAGCACATTTTTACCTGACATGACCTCTGACCTTTGACCTATTGACCCCAAAATTTAATCAGTTCATGTTTATATCATTATACATACCTGCACCAAGTTTTAATTTAAATCCCTTCAGCTGTGCCCAATTTAGCACATTTTTACCTGACATGACCTCTGACCTTTGACCTATTGACCTCAAAATTTAATCAGTTCATGTTTATATCATTATACATACCTGCACCAAGTTTTAATTTAAATCCCTTCAGCTGTGCCCGAGTTAGCCCATTTTTACCTGACATGACCTCTGACCTTTGACCTATTGACCCCAAAATTTAATCAGTTCGTGTTTATATCATTATACATACCTGCATCAAGTTTTAATTTAAAGCCCTTCAGCTGTTCACAAGTTCTCACATTTTTACCTGATATGACCTCTGACCTTTGACCTTTGACTTCGGGACCCCAAAATATAATCAGTTGATCTTTACATCATTATACATACCTGTACCAAGTTTGAATTAGATCACTTCAGCCATTCTGGAGTTATTGCGGTAACGAAAACCCATCACGGACGGACGGACAACCTGAAAACATAATGTCTCCGGCGACTTCGTCCGCGGAGGCATAAAAAATGACATTGTTTAGAAATTAGTTGGTTCCTCCTTAAAATGATCTGCAGCTGTTTCAGTCACAAAATTGTTTATTCAGTAACATCAAACTAATAGTTATACGACAATGAGTGTGACAACAGTGAATGAGTAATGTGTGACTTGGGCAGGGTCATCGTTTTGAATCATAACCGTGTGACGCAGGATGAAAACGTCATATAATGCGGTGATTTATTAATCACGTCTCAAATATATAAACTCCTCCATGGAAATGAAACCCACCCCGGCACAGACAACGTCTATCTTTACGGTTACACGATTTCTTAAATAATTTTGGTTGGTTCATGAAGAGTGACGTCCATATTGGTCCTGGGGAACGCAACATCAGCGCCATCTCACCGACATTTACATCTCAGCATTTATCTTACTTGTATATTTATGTCCAATTGCATATGTCTACAAATGTCCTTGTAATTCATGTAAAAATACTGATGTCTCCCACTGTCTGCCTTTCATGTGATATATAATATATCATGTGATATATCATATATCATGTGATATATTATATCATGTGATATATCATCTATCATGTGATATATTATATATCATGTGATATATTATATCATGTGATATATTATATCATGTGATATATCATATATCATGTGATATATTATATCATGTGATATATCATATATCATGTGATATATTATATCATGTGATATATTATATCATGTGATATATCATATATCATGTGATATATTATATCATGTGATATATCATATATCATGTGATATATCATATATCATGTGATATATTATATCATGTGATATATTATAACATGTGATATATCATATATCATGTGATATATTATAACATGTGATATATTATATCATGTGATATATCATATATCAAGTGATATATTATATCATGTGATATATTATATCATGTCATATATTATATCATGTCATATATCCTATATATCATGTGACATATTATATCATGTGATATATCATATATCATGTCATATATTATAACATGTGATATAGCATATATCATGTGATATATTATAACATGTGATATATCATATATCATGTCATATATTATTTCATGTGATATATCATATATCACGTGATATATTATATCATGTGATATATCATATATCATGTGACATATTATATCATGTGATATATCATATATCATGTGATATATTATAACATGTGATATATCATATATCATGTGATATATTATAACATGTGATATATCATAGATCATGTGATATATCATATATCATGTGATATATTATATGTGATATATCATATATCATGTGATATATCATGCGATATTATGTGATTATATCATGTGATATATCATATATCATGTGATATATCATGTGATACAAGCTTCTCCATGAGCGTCGAATCACTGTTAAAAATACATGTGATTATTGTATTTACAATTCGTACCGACTTTATGATTAAGTACGTAAAGGTTGCAGGTATTTCTTCCCAATAATTCCCTTTCGGGCCTAGCAGGGTGGCCTACAGGTACATGCATACATGGTCCATGCATACAGGTACAATCTATGCTGTCTAGCCTGTGATCGAATCACAAACTTGCTATAAACTGTTTTTACATGCAGGGCGAGGCATCATGTACATATCAATTTGTAAAACTTCATTTCTGCTTTGAAGACTTCTTTGGATGTGCGTCGCTGCCAATCTGGGCTCAACAGTCTTGGATCTCCATTCTTCCTGTCCCTTGTTTCTTGTTACATGCATGAGCACTTCACCTGTCCTGTGAGCCAAACCAACTCAAGATGTTGTCTTTGTACTCGCTTCTTTATTTTCCTTTGGATCCATTGCCTTTGACATTACTAGGCCCTCTCGTCTGGTTACATGTCCCAAATGTTTTGAGTTGATCTATGTTTACCTCCACCACCAAAGGTGGATGGAGGTTATGTTTTCACCCCTGTTTGTCTGTCCGTTTATGAACACAATATCTCAAAACGTTGCGGACGGATTCGGACGAAATTTGGCAGAGATGTGGAGTATGTGACAAGGACGAAATGATTAGATTTTGGTGAAGATCCGGATTCGGCTACTAGAATTGTTTAAGTGATTCTTCACCATTGGGAGATCGGGCCAAAAACGATACATAGCAGGCTATCTCAAAAAGTTGTGGATGGATTTGGACAAAACGTGGTGGACCGGTTGGGTGTCTGACAAGGACAAATAGATTCGATTTTGGTGAAGATCTGAATATGGATTCGGATATGATAATTATTTAATTTTTGGAAGTGATTCTTCACCATTGGGAGATAGGGCCAAAAACGATACATAGCAGGATATCTCAAAAAGTTATGGATGTATTTGGATGAGACTTGTTGAACAGGTTGTGTGTGTGACAAGGACGATTCGATTCGATTTCGGTGAAGATCCAGATCCGGATCCAGCTAGTAGAATTTTAAAGTGATTCTTCACCATCGAGTGATATGGCCAACCAGGTGGAGGTATGCTCTCTACTTCTAGTTTGATACTTCAAACCAAACTCTAACTGTCAAGCCTAAATCCTAAACTCTAAACATAAATTCGAACTGTAACTATGAATAATACAACCACAATTAACTCGTTACCACCATTTACCTGTAGTCACTGGCGCAGCCAAAATGAACAAATTACCGGTAAAATAGCAGGAATATAAACATTGCCGGTACCGGCTTAAATACATTCAGTAAACAGAGAGAAATAAAATATGGAAAATTTGATTGTCATTGCTACGTCCCAAACAGTACTCGTAAGAGGGTGGAAAAAACAACAGGTGCAATGACAGTCCATCATACCTGATCGAGTCCAACGTTGCTTGGAAGCAGATTTATGCAGCAGCTTAGAATCATGGGAAGGTAGGAAAGTCCCACGTGATGTGCTGGCCCGCGGGCACACAAGTAATGTGCCTACATTAATTCACACAGCACCTTTGGCTCATTGCTTTGGTCTTTCCTGTGCCTCATACGCCTGGCACATGCACTCCACCATGAGCCATTATGACGTTTCCTGGCTCGGTCCTTGTAACCCTGTGGCAAGATAAATTCCCAACAACACAAGCTAATCACTGCTTCGAGATCCTGCGGCATCTGCCATACAACAATGCGAAAAGAAAACAAACAAAATGAAAAAAACAAACACAACAAGTCATTGTCAGTTCCTTTGCACTTTGTATGCGCCACTCAAATAATATATAATTTAATTCCAAAAGGGTAGAGCTTCCCTTACAGGAGAACTGTACTTTGCATGCATGTTCCAATGACTCCCAGAGCTGTGCAGTAATTACTGTACAATTCAATTCCTTGCCCTGAGGTCGTTGAGCATACAGTGTATTTGGCTACTTGTACACTGACACATTCATGGTTTGAAACCACATTCATTGTGTGGTTATGAGGATGTCAACTTATTATTTGAATTATATAAACGAGCAACGGTACCTGCCCTATGGGCGGGGCTTCAATTGGGAGGCCCAAATGAAAAGGCAAAATATCAGAAATTGAAGGCTTTTTTTATTTTAAACGATTTATATAAACATCCGTTAAATCATATCACACGCAAGTCATCAAAATCTAAACAGTATTTGTAGAATTTCAATAAAATCGACATCACTGTTCATATCGGTAAATATTATTCCATCGTGTTTGGGAAAACTGGAAAATTGAAAAAATTGGAAAAACAATATAGCTACTTTACTCCAGGGGGTCCCAGGATTACCCACCCAAAATTTCGTTGCGATCGGTTCAGCCGTTTTTGCGGTACCCGGGAACAGACAGACAGACATTTGGTGAATTATAGGAAGATTATTTGAACAATTGGGTTAAATGTGATTATTGCATTTACAACTTGTATTGGTTTTAGTTACATCCGCAAAGATTATAGTATTTCTCCCCAGTAATGCCCCTATAGGGCCCAGCAGAATGGCCGAAAGGTATGCACACTCGCCTCCGAGCTATCCAGCCTGGGTTTTAATCCCAACCTGGCTTTAAAATGTCTTCCTGGTGTTTCACAGGCAGGGTGATTCATCAATGTGTGTGATGACCCTCATATGGACATTAAACTTGGCGATCCTGTCTGCCGGAATTAGTTGGTGGACGTTACAGATCCTACGGTGTCCGTAAAGAAGAGTAAAGCAAATGAAGCAACTAGCAGCATGAGCACTTCGCATGTCCAGATATCTTATGCATACTCCCGCTCTTAGTACTCTGAATCCTGTGGTGAGGCAGTTGCTTTAAAACAACTTGCCTTATCCTCCTGGAAGGCAAATCCACCAGAAGGCAACATCAGATCGTTCCACAAAGCTCGTAACAAGTGTGTCTACTCTCTTGAGAGCAAGACAACAACATCTGGCCAATCTCAAGAAAGAACTTTCAAACTTTTCTCCCTCCTCTAAAACCTGGTGGTACCTTGTTAAGTCTGTCTCTGGTGTTTGCTCCCCCTCAATCCCTTCCCTCACCTCAAATGGAGCCAAAGCTGACTGCGTTCGTGTGAAGGCTGAATGCCTCAATTCTGCGTTTGTTTCAAAATATTTTGTGTCCCAACCCCTCTCTCTCTGTACCCACCCCAGTCATACCCAACTGCTCCTGGATTCTGTGTCTTTTGCACCTGAGAAGGTGGAGAAGTTTCTGGCATCCATCGACCCTGACTCTGAAACTGGACCGGACGGCATCAGCTTGCGCGTCCTAAAAACCTGCTCGGCTGCTCTTGCATTTCTTTTGCCCTTTTCACCCTGTAAATTACCCTGGGTCATCTTCCATCCGTTTGGAAACTCGCCAGTATCACAGCATTATACAAAAAGGTGCAAAAACGCATAAAAAGCATCACAGCATTCCCTTAACTACAGACCAATTAGCTTACTTCGAATCATCAGCAAGGTCATGGAATCCATCATCACAGTTGATATGAAATCATTCCTTTTCTCCCACCAACATCATCTCAGATGATCAATTCGGTTAAAGACCAGATCATTCTGCCTTGGACGTGCTGCTTCCACTCACTCAACAATGGATGGAGGCCCTCAATGTCAGACATGAGATCAGGGCCTTCTCTCTGGACATATCTCGAGATTTTGATACAATCTGGCATCCTGCCGTACTCTCCAAACTCTGTCTATGGAATCCAAGGCCAACGCCACACTTGGCTTACTGACTTCCTTTACTCTTGGAGCCAAAGTGTGGCTTTCATCGGAACACTTTTTTCTCTTCTCCCTGTCAAGGATGGAGTACTGCAATGCATTGTTCTAGGCCCCATCTTACTTCTAATCTTCATCAATGATCTCACTGACTGTCTGGAAAATCCTCTTTATCTCTTTCCTGATGACACCACTTTCTGCCGTGACATCCCTCATCCTTGTGAGAGACAGGCAGAAGCCTCTTCCCTCTCCTCAGACCTTGACAAAATCACAATCTGGTCAAACACTTGGAATATGTCATTCAATCCTGAGAAATCCCACACTCTCTCTCTCTCTGAAAATATTGTTGGCCAAACCCTCCCACCTATTTTGTCAACAACTGTCTCAGAGGTTCAGTCACTCAAACTCCTGTGTCTCACTCTCAGTCATGATCTCTCTTGGGCAAGCCACTTTTCAAAGTTGGCCTCCGGAGCCAGACGCCAACCTGGCATCCTCCGTCGTACATAGTCCTTCCTTGGCACACCTGAACTCCTATCCACCTACAAGGCTTTCATCAGCAGCTTGATGGAGTACTGTTCTCCCCTCTGGGCTGGCTGTCCTGCTTCACATCTTACTCGGCTTGATGCCAAGGAAACCAAGGTTTTCAAGATAATTGGAGTCTCTCGTGATGAATCTCTGAGTCTATGGGCCTATCAATTCACCCTCACCGACAGATTGCTGGTCTCTGTCTTCTTCCGCCCCATTTCTGCTCTTGGACCCTCTGCCCTCTCCGTGCTCTGTCCCCCACCACTGCCAGGTATTTGCAGGATGCACGCGTTCCACCAGAAACCCCTTTCTAGTGAAACTGTCTAAATCCAGAACCACTGCTCAACCCCACTCATTTTCCTCCCTTTCCCACCTGTGCAACCACCTTCCCCACTCTCTTCAATCCAATTCTTCCCACCAGGTCTTTAAAACGGCTGTTCCTCACCATCTCAGGTCATCTCCCATGCAAAGCCATGATTTTTTCTGCACCCGTTAGACCACACCTCACCACTCCCAAATATTTACCTCCGCCACCAAAGGTGAATGGAGGTTATGTTTTCACCCATGTCTGTTTGTTTGTCTCACCGTTTGTGAACAGGGTATCTCAAAAAGTTGTGGATGGATTCGGACGATATTTGGCAGAGATGTAGCATATGTCACAAGGACAAAATGATTAGATTTTGGTGAAGATCCGGATTCGGACGAAACTTGGTGGACCGGTTGGGTGTCTGACAAGGACAAATACAGACTTGGCATTTAATATGGAATATTTTTTTTTTCTTGACTTGGGTTTACTTTCTTCACTCAGTATATCAATCTGGTGAGTTTCTTTTACACTTTGGTGATTTATTTGTTAAAAGAACCATGTCACTGATTGTCTGTTGCAGCAAGAAGTCAACAACAGGATTATATCACAGGTGGCGTGGCAAAATATATGGACAGGTGCATTTGACGATTGGCTTCACAGTCGGGTATACAAGGGTTGTTGCGTTCTGTATTAGTGGAAAACAACTGCTGCACGTCTCCAAAAGTTATTGCCGCTTCCTCTGGAGATGGTCCGTCAACTCGACAATGCTGTTTGTCATGGAGTGGTGGCTTTACGAAATTACGGCATGAAAGAGCGTGCTATTGCTCGGCAGTATGGCATCACTCAAGGTCAGGTGTCAAAGATCCTGAAACGAAATGCTCAGAGGGGTGTCCCTACTCCAATACCGAGGCCAGGACGTCCCCGCAGAACCACAAGGAGGGATTATCGCCAGCTGCACCGGTTAGTCCGCAATGACCGAACCAAGTCAGCTAATCGGCTTCGGGCTGAGTGGCAGCAACTGACAAATGTGCCTGTATCCAGAAGGCTAGTCAACCAACGACTGGTTCAAGCAGGCTATCGTGCCAGGCGTCCCCTGAGAAAGCCACGCCTGACCAGACAACACCGCCAGCGCCGATTGCAGTGGGCCAGAGAGCACAGTCAATGGCAGCCAGGACACTGGAATCACGTGATCTTCAGTGACGAGTCTAGATTTCTGGTCTATCGTCAAGATGGCCGCGTCCGAGTGCGCAGACAAGTGCATGAAGCCTACAACAAAGATTGTATAGTGCCAAGAGTCCAAGCTGGAGGTGGTGGGGTGACCGTTTGGGCTGCTTTTCATGCAGGGGGCAAAACTGACCTGGTTGTTCTGAATGGAAACCTGAACCAGTTCAAGTACAGGGCCATTCTGGAAGAAACATTGCTTCCATTTGCTCGTGCAGCCTTTTGAGGAAACTTTGTCTTCCAAGATGACAATGCACGGCCTCATCGTGCTCGCATGATCCAACACTTTCTTGCTGACCGTGGTGTGGAGCATATGGAGTGGCCTGCCATGTCCCCGGATATGAATCCGATAGAGAACTTGTGGGCAGAATTAACGCGTCAACTCGACCACTTGGACCAGCAGCCGACCTCTGTGCGTGAATTGCAGCAGGCTATTGTCACTGAATGGCAAGCGATTCCTGTCCAAACCTTGGCAAATCTCGTGAACAGCATGCCTCAACGTGTACATGCTCTCCTGAATACTCGTGGGGGTTACACGAAGTACTGAACTGTAATTTTACTGTCCGCAATCCCAGTCGTAATTTAACTTTTGTTTTTGTTAAAACAAAATTTGGCTAATGTGCAAAATAAAGAGATACTTCTGGAAAACGCACAGAAGTTTAACACAGTACTGTCCATGAATTGAGTTCGATATCAGTTTCCATCACTTTCAAGGATCAATTTATTTGTTTCGAAATGTCAAATGTGGTTTTTGTTTCTTTTAAAGGTCTCATTAACAAAATCTAGAATAATTTCAACATAATTCCAATGAACTTTTGGTTCTAAGACATCTTGAAAAGTAAGTTCACCCCCACAAAAAAAATATTCCATATTAAACGCCAAGTCTGTAGATTAGATTTTGGTGAAGATCTGAATATGGATTCGGATATGAGTATTATTAAATTTTCAGGTGATTCTTCACCAGCGAGAGATCGGGCGAAAAGCGATAAATAACATCTTTCAAGAAGTTATGGACGAGTGATGACTAAACTTGGTGGACGAGTTGGTTAGGTGACAAGAACAAGCCAAGCCAAGATTTTGGTGCAGGTCCGAATCCCGTTCTGGCCTATCAGTGGAATACAAAACATAAACTGTTCAGCCTGGTGGAGGTATGCTCTCTACCGAGGGCCCTTCTAGTTGCTTATGTATCCATCTTGTCCACCACTTGTGTTCCCTCCTACCCTATCATTCTAACCTGCATCCCTTGTTTGCAGTCTGCATGTACCTTCTCCCTACGCTCTGCTATTGGCGTTTCCCCTTTCTCCTGATATTCCCTTTGGTATGTTGTGTCCTGCCTCCGAGCTCTTCCACCTTATATATATATAAATATATATGTTTTTTGCTGCACATGTACGAAAAAGAAAATCCCATTTCACAACGTATTCTGCATACATTTCATTCTTTATCTTGTGCTTTTATTCATATCTCCTCCCATCTTCTATTTCCTTCTAGGTCAATCCTATGCGTACACTTCCCTTTCCCACTTTTTCTAGATACAAGGTAGTGTTATTAGATCATATAATAGTATAATACATGGAAACGGTCATTGTGTGTGCTGAATGGTGTGCTCAGACTCACATTTGGCCATGTTGAGTTTGCATTGAGAAGATCCATCCGCTTCTACATTGTTGGGCGGCACTCGTTCAACCTTGGAAATCTGTTTCAAATAACAATGATAAACTGAGTCAACCAAGCTTTATGTTAATCACTTGTTAATTCATGTTAATTACTTTTTGTTAATTACTCATAGAAAAGTGGGACACAAACTTTGCATTGTATGTAAATAATGGAAATGAATGAATTGCATGGCAGGAAGGTGTAAAGTTGTATCGATTAAGAAGAAATCTGTTACAATGGAAATGATTTGTGAAAGAGCTAGGTGTGCAGGTGTTTAAATTATTTATTTAATATCGTTCTTCAGAGACGTCCCAACAACGAGGTGTAAGGTACAATGTATCGCACATCTTGGGACTGCAACTACAAGTCATTCCGAGCACAGTTTCATCATAATCCGTGTTTTTGAACGAATGATTAAAGTGGATGGCGAAAGATCTGCCGTTGAATTAACACCACACGGGTCAACTCAGCCCGTCATCTTTTTGAGGTCGGCAGAAGGAGTACCAACTATAGCTGGCACAACCACACCCCCAGAAAAATGATGCAGCCAATGGATAATTAATTTACTAATTTATTAATTATTTATTAATTATATGAATTTTTTAATTTTACTAATTTGTTAATTATTTATTAATTATATGAATTTATTAATTTTACTAATTTATTAATTATTTATTAATAATATAAATGTATTAATTTTATAAATCTTTCACAGAATAATGAAGCTTTTATTTTTTTATTTCTCCATCTGCAGCCAATGGCTGATTGGCTGCATATGAAGAGATAAATAGGTAAAACTTTCATTATCGTTGGAGTTGTTCCATTATTGATCATCTTGCTAAATAAAGAGGAAAAGTACACCATGAACTGGTTCACGGTGGATAAACAGTGAACCACATGTTCTACAGAAATGGAAAAACAAACAAGGGGTCCTGGTGCAAACAATGTCCTGGTACATACTGTGAGGTGTGTGCACTGGTTTCACATAATGTTAAACATCTGGCTAATTACAATAGTCACCTTCAGTTGAGATTTCGCATGAAACGTAATATGCTGGAACAAAATGTTGGTATAGTTATTATTATTATTATTATTATTATTATTATTATTATTATTATTAGAAGTGGCTGGAAGAGAATAATGGCAGAACGAAGGGGAGCGGAGGGTGGAGGAGTGTGGAACGTTGGCACACAATAAGCTGGGAATAATTTGAGCTGGTAAAGAACATTAAGGACTATTCCATACCAGAGGTTAAAATAATAACTTTTTACACAGAACTGATCAACTAATTATAGTCTTGTTACCAACGAGCAGGGGTAGCCGTATTTCCCGGTGCTGTTCTCATCCTGTTGGCATTTTGAAAAATAAAAATGTTTCCTGTTTTTTCATGGGGGCCTAAAACACTTCCCTACACACACTAAGGAATGGGGACGGAGATCCTTTAATATCCCCATTCACATAACTACAAAGGCTTAAATAGACACTATATAAAGTGTTTATTTAAATCCAATAAATCAACGGTTTTCTTTTTTTTAAGTTCAAAACTTTTTTTTCTCACACATGCAAATGTCACACATTTGCCCAACCTGCACTCTCTGCCAAATTTTGTCCGAATACATCCACAAGTTTTTGACATGTAATGTTATATATTGTTTCGGTCCTATCACTCATTGGTGAAGAATCACTAAAAAAAATTAAAACTTTTGGGATTCATATTCGGATCTTCACAAAAACTGAACCATTTCTTCCTTGTCCCACACCAAACCTGTCCACAAAGTTTCATCAGAAACCGTCCACAACTTTTTGAGATATCGTGCTATATATCGTTTTTAGCCCAATTTCTCATTGTTGAAGAATCACTTTAAAATTCTCAGATCCGGATCCTGATTCTAATATTCACCAAAAACAAACCATTTCTTCCTTGTCCCACACCAAACCTGTCCACCAAGTTTCATCCGAATCCATCCACAACGTTTTGAGATATCGTGCTATATATCGTTTTTAGCCCAATTTCTCAATGGTGAAGAATCACTTTTAAAATTCTCAGATCCGGATCCTGATTCTAATATTCACCAAGAACGGACCATTTCTTCCTTGTCCCACACCCAACCTGTCCACCAAGTTTCATCCGAATCCGTCCACAACTTTTTGAGATATCGTGCTATATGTCGTTTTTAGCCCCATCTCTCAATGGCGAAGAATAACTTTTAAAATTCTCGGTTCCAGATCCGGATCTTCACCAAAATCAAACCATTTCTTCCTTGTCCCACACCCAACCTTTCCACCAAGATTCATCCGAATCCGTTCACAACTTTTTGAGATATCGTGCTATATATCGTTTTTAGCCCTTTCTCTCAATGTTGAAGAAGGTGTTGTTGGCTTAGCCTGGTGTTGGCTTAGTGGTTAGGGTGCCGGCTTGGGATCCTCGGATCCTGGGTTTGAATCCCGGTCGATCGCTGAATTAACCCCAGGGGGGGTTGACTCAGCCTGTCATCCTTCCGAGGTCGGCAAATTGAGTACCAGCTTGCTGGGATGAATGATCACGGTGTGTACCCCGATTTAGAATAGGTACACCGTATCCCTGCGCATCGTAGGAGCGTGACCAAGGGTTGGCGTCAGGAAGGGCATCCGGCCATAAAAACATTGCCTCAAACAGGGAACCATGATTGTTATGGGGCCCGCAAGGCTAACCCCCGCTCTAGCGGGGAAATGCCCTTAAAACGATCATTCTTCTATATCCTCAATGTTGAAGAATCACTTAAAAATTCTCAGATCCCGATCCTCATTCTAATCTTCACCAAAACCAGACAATTTCTTCCTTGTCCCACACCCAACCTGTCCATCAAGTTTCATCCGAATCCATCCACAACTTTTTGAGATATCATGCTATATATCGTTTTTAGCCCTTTCTCTCAATGGTGAAGAATCACTTTTAAAATTCTCGGATCCGTATCCTGATTCTAATCTTCACCAAAATCTAATCATTTTGTCCGTGTCACATACCCAACCTGTCTACCAAATTTTGGCCGAATCCGTCTGCAAATGTTTGAGATATCCTGTTCACAAACGGACAGACAAATAGACAAGGGTGAAAACATAACCTCCATTCACCTTCGGTGGTGGCGGTAAATACTTAAGCTGGAAAACGACAAGGCGTAAGGGAATAAAGAAAAAGAGAGCACAAGTAAGTGAAAAATAAATAAATAAATAAATAAATAAATAAATAAATAAATAAATAAATAAATATATATATATATATAATTACACACATATTTATCATTCCCCCATTATTAACAACCCAAGCAAGAAAATGCAAGTTATACCATTGTTAAATTTTCACGTCTCATACTTGTAAGTAAATGAGGTGAAGTTTTAATCGAGTTTACTGTTCACCAAACTGCTTGCATCGAGACCACGTTCAATGAGCGCACAGTCTAAAGTTTCTTTATTGCCCTCCATTGCCAGGACGAGGTAATCACAAGCGCCGCGCTATTAGCGAACACAAAATACCCCGAAGACCACAACAAAGCGAATTGGAAACACGGAAAAAAATCCTTGATAGGCAGTATGGCCGCGAGGGACAGGAAAAATAGACCCTGACTGCCTGCACTGTCGTGGGGATATACAAACCGCAATCGGGCCTTTGGTAGTGGCAGGAGGGCACAATGGGAAGAAACAACTCATGGAACCTCAAAAGAAAAAAATAAATAAATAATAAATCCCCTTTTTAAGGCAATTTTCCCTGCTAGAGCGGGGATTCGCCTTGCGGGCCCTATGACAATCATCATGGTTCACCTTTTGAGGCAATGTTTTTGTGGCCGGATGCCCTTCCTGACGCCAATCATTTAGTCGCCTCTTACGACACCACGCAGAGATACGGTGTACCTATTCTAGGCCGAGGTACACACCGGGATCATTCATCCCAGCGGTACTCAATTTGCCGACCTCAGAGGGATGACAGGCTGAGTCAACCCCCTGGTTGTTAATTCAACGATCGACCGGGATTCAAGCTCGGGATCCTCGGATCCCAAGCTGGCACCCTAACCGTTAAGCCAACACCAGGCTCAGAACCTCGATACCAAAAAGTTTTGAAAACTAAATACTCAAACGAAATGTTTCTACCGGCAACAGTAAGACAGTTACTGTTAGGGGCGGTAGGGACCGGGATAAAGGAATGGCACAGGATGAGTCGGCCCCACGTGTTTTGCCTACTTTATGAGATAACTACTTTTAGGTTTGATTATCGGAAATACTGTCGGAATTGTCCTTTTGTTGTTTAAAACTCCCAAACTGTAATATAAAACAAGTCAGGAGGCGACGATGGTTCACGAGCGAGCGGTATTCAATGAGAAAGGACGGACTGTAACCGAAACGGGCCCGGACAGGCCAGGCCCGGAAATGTCAAAACGAAGGTTACTGACCTTCAAATGAGACAGAAAATAATGTGTAATCAGTTATGAGGTTAGTTAGCTACGCAATACCGAAAATTGGGTGAAAAATGAAATGAAAAAAAAAAGAAAAAAAAATCGAGCTCCGTGGGGCACAGGATCCCCTTTTTTGCACCTCTAAAATTTTTTGCAATTTTTAAGTTGGTAGACACATGACATTGGCCTAACCAAATATCTAAACCCCTATCAGATTCCACCAAACCCCTCGGAGAAGATGTAACTTGAACTCGATTACCCCCTAAAAAGACATCTTTTTTCGGGCGTGGCTCCGCCCACAATGGGCGCAATACGCCCACTCTCGGCAGGACACAACTAGATCATGATATCAACCTCCCACCCAAGTTTCATCAAGATCGGATGATATCATCGGGTAGTTATGCTGTGGACAGACAGACACACACACAGACACACAGACACACACACAGACACACAGACAGACGCACACACATGACGAATATAGTGGTCACTTGATAACTCGTGAACCAATAAGTGCAAGATTTTTGCAAACAATTTAAAATCAATACATTATTTTCAAACTAAAAATGCAATTCGATTCAAAACGACTTTTATTTCCTTCAACAAAAGATATTTGAATGGCCGAGTCCCAAAAAGGAAGTTTGTAGCGGAAACGCCCTTACACGTACTGTACAAGGTGATACTCCAAACACTACGAAAACAACATCGGATTACAAAACAGGTATAAACAAGAAAAAGAGCAATCAGAGATTGCAAACCCTCGCCAGGATGTATTTTCAGTGGGTTTTTAAGGCTGTTGTGTTAAAACAAATATGGCGGCCGAACCACGTGACCGATGACGTCATCATTTTTTTTTATCCACTAATTTCGTCCGAGATTATGCTCAAGAAATTTAATCTTGATCGGATGAAGTTTTATACTTGTCGAATTATGACGTCATACTGGAGACACCTATGATATCAATAAAATATTTTATGCCCCATGGAGAGTTCTTTACAATGAGCCATGTCTCAATTTTTTCGATTCAGCCCTTTCAGAGATATGGAGGTGTAACGTTTTTCGGTTTTTTCAAGATGGCGGCCGAACCACGTGACCGATGACGTCATCATTTTTTTTTCTCCACCAGTTTATGCCGACATGGCGCTCAATAAATTTCATCTTGATTGGATGAAGTTTTGTACTTGTCGAATTATGGCTTCATAATGGAGGCACCTATGACATCATTATTAACATATTTTATTCCCCATGGATAGTTCTTTACAATGAGCCATGTCTCCATTTTTTCTATTCAGCGCTTTTGTAGATATAGAGGTGCAAATGTTTTTGCTTTTTCCAAGATGACGGACAAACCACGTGACCTATGATGTCATAATTATCACTAAAAAATTATACAGGTGCAGTTGCATCTATGGTTAAAATTTCCTGTCAATCGGACCAACGGTTGCAGAGAAAATCATATTTATTCTGTGCTGACACCAAACAGACAGACAGACAGACAGACAGACAAACGAAAAATCACTCATAGAGCGACACTTGGCAAAACAGAACAAAGTAGAATGGCACTCAATAGAGAATCCTTTTGACCTCACAAATAATTGGTGGTTGAATTCATTAACTTGCTATGAAAATCCAATACAAATTTCAAGTTAATCAGATGAAAATTGAGGCTTTTTGAAATTCAAAAAAGTGGTTGACCTTTGGCCTATGTTGACCTTTTAGCCTACGCTGATTTCAAAAATAGTGGGTGGTTGAATTCCTTTTGCCGATATGTAAATCCTATTCAAATTTCAAGTCAATCGGATTAAAATTGAGGATTTTAGAAATTTGAAAAAAAGTGGTTGACCTTTGGCCTATTTTGACCTTTTGGCCTATGCTGATCTCAAAAATAGTTGTTGGTTGAATTCAGTTACCTGATATGTAAATCCCATTCAAATTTCAAGTGAATCGGATGAAAATTGAGGCTTTTAGAAATCCGAAATTGTTGCTGACCCTTGACCTATGGTGATCTTAAAAATAGTTGGTGGTTGAATTCAGCTTGCTGATATGTCAATCCCATTCAAATTTCAAGTGAATCGGATGAAAATTGAGGATTTCAGAAATTTGAAATTGTTGTTGACCTTTGGCCTACGTTGACCTTTTGGCCTATGGTGATCTCAAAAATAGTTTGTGATTGAATTCAATTTGCCGATATGTAAATCCTATTCAAATTTCAAGTGAATCGGATGAAAATTGAGGATTTTAGAAATTCGGAAAAAGTGGTTGACCTTTGGCCTATGTTGACGTTTTGGCCTAAGCTGATCTCAAAAATAGTTGGTGGTTGAATTCAGTTAGCCGATATGTAAATCCTATTCAAATTTGAAGTCAATCGGGTGAAAATTGAGGATTTTAGACATTTGAAAAAAGTGGTTGACCTTTGGCCTATGTTGACCTTTTGACCCTAAAAATATGTAGGATTTTGTCAAAACGCTACCATTTGGTGAAGTTTCGTGAAGATCGGTTTAAAATTGTGACCTGCAGGCAAGTATAAGTGAGCGGACAGACAAACACACAAACAGTGAGCATCATACTTGCAAAAAAAAAAAAAAAAATTGCCAAGTAACAATCGGACTCAAATGCAATACCCTCTCCTCTAGCGAGGGTAATAAACTGTGATATTAAAGCGCGGCGTTACGCGCGCTGCTTGTGAGCAAGGAGGAAGCGGACAAGCGGTAACATATAAACGTCTTTATTGTAAGACTACACTGTAACACTCAACTCCTCCGGGCTGGTCGCCCGGGGTATATCATGAGGCCACGCCTACCCCTCGGGCGTGGCCACCGCCCACTTGGTGCGTGGAATGATGTCACCACGCCAGTGGGCTTTTGTGTCCGCCACACGCGCCCCCCCAGAATTCCCGCGCACCTGGAGGGCCAGTTTGCGGGGCAGACGAATGACCCGGCCGAAGCGCCCCCTGGCGATCGGCGGCGTCCGGGGTGCAGGGATACCAGGTGGGATGCCCCTGGCTGCCCCTGGGATGGGTGCAGGACCGGGGGGCGCCGTGGCGGCGGGGCTGGGCGGTGCCGGGGGTCCGCCCGCAGGAGGGCGGCCCCGACGTGGGGGTCGGGCCACTGGCGGTGGATGGTCCACATCGAGGTGGGCCGGCTTGAGGCGGTCTACCGAAACGCGGTCAGGAGTACCGCCGATGTCCAGGGTGAAGTGCTTCGCCCCGGTCTCCAGCACGCGGAAAGGCCCGTCGTACGGGGGCCGCAGTGGTGTCCGATGGGCATCGTGGCGGACGAAGACGTACTCCGCCGTGCGAAGCTCCGGGGCGACGTGCGTCGGTGGGTGCCCGTGGCATGCCGTTGGCACCGGGGCGAACCTCTGGGCGGTCTCTTGCAGAGCGGAGCGCTGCTGTGCCGCGGACCATGGTGCCGTGGAGTCGGGGAGGAACTCGCCCGGCACCCGCAGCGGTTGCCCGAAGACCAACTCCGCCGCGGATGCGCGCAGGTCCTCCTTGGGCGCCGTCCGGAGGCCCAACAGGACCCAGGGGAGCCTGTCGACCCAGCCGCCGTCGCGGAGGGTGGCCCGGAGCGCGGCCTTCAATGAGCGGTGAAATCGCTCACACAGGCCGTTAGCCTGGGGGTGGTAGGCCGTGGTTCGGTGCAGCCGGACCCCGAGCCCCTGCGCAACCGCCCCCCAGAGCTCCGAGGTGAACTGGGGGCCGCGGTCGGATGAGATGTCTGAGGGGGCGCCGAACCGGGCGACCCAGGTGGCGATGAAAGCCTGCGCGACATCGGCCGCCGTTGTCGACGCCAAGGGCACGGCCTCCGGCCACCGGGTGGTGCGGTCCACCATGGTGAGGACGTAGGTGAAACCCCGCGAGGGGGGCAGAGGTCCCACCAGGTCCACGTGGACGTGGTCAAACCGGCGTTCCGGCACCGTGAACGGGGCCAACGGGGCCTAGGTGTGCCGGTGCACCTTGGCGCGCTGGCACGCGAGGCACGTCCTGGCCCAGCCGCGGACGGCCTTCCGGAGGCCATGCCAGACGAACTTGTCGGCGATCAGCCTTTGGGAGGCCCTCGCGCCCGGGTGGGACAGGCCGTGGATGGCGTCAAACACCTGGCGCTGCCAGCCCGCGGGCACAATGGGGCGAGGACGCCCGAGGGAGACGTCGCACAAGAGGGCCGCGCCCGCGCCGTCGAACGGCACCTCGGTGACGCGGAGGCCCGTGACGGCGGTCCGCAAGGCCTGGACGTCGGGGTCAGCGGCCTGGTCCGCTGCCATCCGGGCATAGTCGATGCCGAGGTGGACTGCGTGGGCGACGGCCCGGGAAAGGCAATCCGCCACCGGGTTGTCCTTCCCCGCGACGTGCTGGATGTCCGTCGTGTACTCGGACACGGCCGAGAGGTGACGCTGCTGCCGGGCCGACCACGGCTCGGTGACCTTGCCCATCGCGAAGATCAGCGGCTTGTGGTCGACGAAGGCAGTGAACGCCCGGCCCTCGAGCAGATGGCGGAAGTGCCTGACCGCCAAGTGAAGTCCGAGCAACTCGCGGTCGAAGGTACTGTAACGGCGTTCGGGCGGGCGAAGCTGCCGGCTAAAGAACGCCAGCGGTTGCCAAGCTCCACGCACCCATTGCTCGTGCACCGCGCCCACCGCGTAGTCCGAGGCATCGGTGGTGAGGGCGATCGGTGCATCGGGCGCCGGGTGCGCGAGCATGGTGGCGTTAGCCAAGGCGAGCTTCGCGCCCGTGAACGCCGTGTCCATCTGCTCGGTCCAGGTAACGTCGCCTTTGCCCGGCTTACCTCGGAGAGCTTCATGCAGGGGGCGCAGGAGCTGGGCGATACGGGGCAGGAACCGATGGTAAAAGTTCACCATGCCCAGGAACTCCTGCAGCCCTCTGATCGTGCGGGGGCGCGGAAACCCCTTCACCGCCTCCACCTTGGCCGGCAGGGGGACGGCTCCGTGCCTGGTGACACGGTGGCCCAGAAAATCGATTGTGGCGGCGCCGAACCGGCACTTTGCGGGGTTCACAATCAGGCCATGCTGGCCCAGGCGTTCGAAGAGCGTGCGGAGGTGGCGTAGGTGCTCTTCGCGGGACGCGCTGGCGACGAGGATATCGTCCAGGTAGACGTAGACAAAATCCAAGTCGCGCAGGACGCTGTCCATCAGTCGCTGGAACGCCTGAGCCGCATTCTTCAGACCGAAGGGCATGCGCAGGAACTCGAAGAGTCCGAATGGCGTGATGACCGCCGTCTTCGGGACGTCCTCCGGCCTGACGGGGACCTGATGGTAGCCGCGTATGAGGTCCACCTTAGAGAAGAAGGACCTGCCCGCCAAACGGGCGGAAAAGTCCTGAATGTGGGGGACGGGGTAGCGGTCGGGAGTCGTGGCGTCATTGAGACGGCGATAGTCCCCGCACGGTCGCCATCCCCCGCCGGGCTTCGGCACGATGTGCAGCGGCGACGCCCAAGCGCTCTCTGAGCGCCGAACGATGCTGAGTCGCTCCAGGGTAGCGAACTCCGCTTTTGCCACCGCCAGCTTCGTCGGCTCGAGGCGGCGTGCCCGGGCGTAGACCGGTGGCCCGACGGTGGGGATGTGATGGGCCACCCCGTGCTTGACGGCCCCCGCCGAGAAGGTGGGCCGCGTGAGGGCCGGGAAGCCGGCGAGGAGGCGGGTGAATGCGTCCGCTGCCGGAAGCGTACAGACCAACGTGGCCGGAACCGAATCGTTCGGCAAGCCGCTTGGCAAGCCGCTCGTTGAGCTGGGCAACGCACATGCGAGCGAGCTGAACGTCTCGGCCTGGACAAGCCGTCTGCGCTTGACGTCGAACAGGAGCCCATTAGCGCACAGGAAGTCCGCGCCAAGCAGTGCCATGGGCACGTCGGCGGTGACGAACGTCCATCGGAAAACCTGCCCTCCAAACCGCAGAGAGAGGCAGCGTTTTCCGTACGTACGGATGGGCGTCCCGTTCGCGGCAAGCAGCGCGGGGCCCCCACCCGCGGCGTGCTTGTCTGACGTGCCGGCGGGAATGACACTCACCTGTGCTCCCGTGTCGCACAGGTAACGGCGCCCGGAGAAGGTGTCCGTTATGAACAGCAGGCTGCTCGAACGGCCGGCGCTCATCGCCACAATTGAGCGCCGGCCCGGGCGTTTCCCGACCCGTTGAAGGAGCACGGCGGATGACACCGCCGAGCTTCGTGGCCGAACTTGGCGTGGAACCAGCACCAGGTGGTGGAGCTGGAGGAGCGCGGCTGGCTCCGCCAGGCCGGTGGAGTCGACGGGTTTCCCCGCGGTGGCGGTTTTCGCCGCGGCGGTGGGCGGGGCGTGGCGGCGTTCACGAGGTGCGTATCAGCATGCTGCTGAACCTCAGCGTGCTGTAGAAGATGATGCTGTGGAACATCAGCGTCGAAGGCCGTGACGGCCACGCCAACGCTCGCCCGCGTGTCCGAAGCGGCGAAGTACTTGTCCGCCTCGGCCACCAATGCTCGGGGTTCCGTTAGCCCGGTCCCGGCCAACGCGAGGCGAACCTGCGCTGGAAGTTGGCGACGGAAAAGCGCCCGGAATAGCGAACCGGGGGCTTCGTCGCCCAACAGTGACAGCATATGGTCCATTCGGACCGACGGGCGCGTCTCACCGAGCTCGGGGAGATCCAGGAGGCGATCGGCCCGTGCGTCGTCCGTGAGGCCGAACGTGGCTAGGAGTAGCCGCTTGAGTGCCTCGTACTTGTGGCCGTCCGGTGGGTGGCGAAGGACGGACACAACTCGAGCGGCCGTGCCGGGCCCGAGGGAGGCGACGACATGGCAGTAGCGCGTGTCATCGCCGGTGAGGCGCCGAAGCTGAAATTGGGCTTCGGCTTGAACGAACCAGACTTCGGCCTGGGCCTCCCAAAATTCCGGAAGTTTGACGAAGGCGGTCATGGCGATGGCGTCGCGTGTGGAAGGATCGCTCCGGCAGATCCAACGTCGAGGGTCACCAGTAAAGCGCGGCGTTACGCGCGCTGCTTGTGAGCAAGGAGGAAGCGGACAAGCGGTAACATATAAACGTCTTTATTGTAAGACTACACTGTAACACTCAACTACTCCGGGCTGGTCGCCCGGGGTATATCATGAGGCCACGCCTACCCCTCGGGCGTGGCCACCGCCCACTTGGTGCGTGGAATGATGTCACCACGCCAGTGGGCTTTTGTGTCCGCCACAATATAAATGAAAGAAACGTGTTTATGGGCAGACAGTTTGACCAAGTAAATGAATGGATCAATGGATCAATGGATCAATGGATCAATGGACGGCATCAGTGCGATAATTCGATAAACAAATATATACGAACGACAAAAAGTTCAGGTGCACCATAAAAAATAGACAAAATGATACTGACATGTACCTTAGCAATATAATGTTCAGCAAACATGTTCCCTGACATGTTCTCCAGTTTACACGTGAATATCCGGAATTTGCAGGTGCGTACTGTGCACAAATTACCATGCACGTGTACCGAGTCACGTGACAGTGCTATACGAAGTATACCGAGCAAATTGCAACACAGCACGATTCGGTGAACCATCCCAGCCGTGAAAAAACGTTTTTTTGACGTCTAAACGTGGTAAACGTGAAATTGGGCAAGCCTTTCGGAAAATGAATGTCTACGTGCTATTGGGCTGCTTGAGACAGGAATGCCACAAGACCTTGTGTCTCAGCATTTTGGTGTTATCAACAAACTGGCAACATCAGAGACTGTCCATGAGCGACCACGTGTGACGTCACAGCAGCAGGGCAACCATCGGCATGGGGAGGGGAGGCATCACCACACATCAGACAACCCAGCTGGAGGCCATTAAAGGTAATGTGACAGGTATTCGATGCCAGGATGAAGTTCTCCAACACCACTTCTTCCCGTTCCGGCAGGTCCATTAACGTCATATCACACTTCAACAGGATAGCGAGGGTCGCACGAGTGGTCACTGATTCCATTGCACAACAGGACATTCCCACACTTCCCTGGCCAGATGTTTTTCCTGATCTTTCCCCCATAGAACATGTGTGGGATAAAATACAACGACGATTGCGCTGTATTCAAAACGTTGGCCCAAGTGCGGCAGGCGTACAGATCCAGAATGACATCCTTCAAGTCTTCTTCAACCATCTTGTGTCCTCAATGAGGAGCCGTTGCCAAGAGTGTGTCAACTACAAAATGGCGGTCACACCAGATACTGAGCTGTTAACTGACTTTTGACCACACCCACCTTCGAGCCTCTGGAGACATGTCTTGCACACACGTTTATCAAATACTAAATATTGATATGACGAAACAACGTGATGCGTTTGTTTCATTTCTCATTTCACATGTGTGTAAATGATGCACAGGAAATTTTTTCTGCCAGTATATAATAGATTTCTTAAATAATGGATCGAGGTGCCTAACTCTAACCCTAACCCTAACCCTAACAACTCCAACCCTAACCCTAACAACTCTAACCCTAACCCTAACAACCCTAATGAGACAAAATATTACGAGAACCAAATAGCGTGACAAAATATTGATGAAATTTGAACGAAAAGTTATTCAATAACGGAAATTCTCTAATACTATCTGTGTGTGTCTACCCTCAGGAGTGCCAGGAAGCACTATCTCTCCTCACTCAAGAATGAACTCTCAAACCTGTCTCCTTTCTCCAAATTCTGGTGGCGTCTGGTCAAATCCGTTTCTGGTGTTTGTTCCCCCTCCATCCCCTCCCTTACCTCAAATGGCCACACAGTTGACATCGCACGTGACAAAGCCGAATGCCCCACTCTGTGTTCGCCTCAAAATCCTTAGTCCCAAACCCATCTCTCTCTGTTCCCACCTTTCCCAGTCGAACCCAACTGCTCCTGGACTCTGTGTCCTTCTCTCCTGACAAGGTGGAGGAGTTTTTGTCAAACCTCGACTCTGATTCTGCAACTGGACCAGACGGCATCAGCCCACGGGTCCTAAAATCCTGCTCTGCCGCTCTATCTCACCCTCTCTCTGTTCTTTTCACCCTATCTTTTGCTCAAGGTCATCTGCCAGCATCCTGGAAATCAGCTAACATTACCGCTTTACACAAAAAAGGTGCAAAAACAGATCCTTGCAACTACAGACCAATCAGCCTGCTCCCAATTATCAGCAAAGTCATGGAATCCATCATTGCTTCGGATATGAAATCTTTCCTCTTCTCCAATGGCTTGATCTCTGATCATCAATTTGGTTTCAGACCAGGTCACTCTACTCTGGACATGCTGCTTCTGCTGTCTCAACAATGGATGGAGGTCCTCAATGCCAAACAGGAAATCAGAGCTGTCTCCCTTGACATATCACGGGCCTTTGATACGGTCTGGCACCCAGCTCTGCTCACCAAACTCTCCTCCTATGGTATCCATGGAAATCTCCATGCATGGCTTGCGGACTTCCTCTCTGGTCATAGTCAACGTGTGGCCCTGAATGGATTTCTCTCATCTCCCCTTCCTGTTCAGGCTGGAGTTCCCCAAGGAAGTGTGCTGGGCCCTGTGCTTTTTCTGGTCTTTATCAATGATCTCTCCGACTCTCTGGAAAATCCTCTCTATCTCTTTGCTGATGACTCCACTCTCTGCCGCTCCATTCCTCTTCCCTCAGATCGGCAGTCTGCAGCCTCCTCACTCTCTGAAGACCTGGACAAAATCACAGACTGGTCAAACAAGTGGAACATGTCTTTCAATCCTGACAAATCTCACTCTCTTACTATGTCTCTCCGAAAAGATCGACTGGACAACCCTCCCATCTACTTTCTCAACAATCCTCTCCAAGAAGTTCTGTCGCTCAAGCTTTTGGGTCTCACTATCTGCCATGATCTTTCTTGGGAAAACCACATTTCCAAGCTGGCCTCCAAAGCCAGTCGCCGACTGGGCATCCTCCATCGTGCGAAGTCCTTCCTCGGCATACCTGAGCTCCTCACCACATACAAGGCTTTCATCCACAGCTCAATGGAATACTGTTCTCCCCTATGGGCTGGTGCTCCTGCCTCACACCTGGTTCGGCTTCACGCTGTTGAATCCAAAGTTTTCAAAATCATTGGAATCTCCCGCGATGAAGCTATCTCTGAGGGCCTTTCACTCACTCACCGCAGGCAGGTAGGTGGTCTTTCTGTCTTCTACCGACTCCTCTCCGGCCTTGCTCCCCCAGCTCTCTCTGTGCTCTGTCCCCCAAATATTCCTACAGGTCGCACAAGATCTGCCAGCCACCCTCTGATGGTTAAACTGCCGAAATCTCGGCTCCCTGCTCACCTTCACTCTTTCATTCCTCTTTTCTCCCGCCTGTGGAACAAACTCCCACACTCCCTTCAATCCCTCTCCTCCCTCCAGGTCTTTAAAACAGCTGCTCACCACCATCTCTTATCTTCCCCCATCCATAACCTTGATCTTTTCTACCCCCACTAATTCACCCCAGATCCACCTTGTTTGAAATTCCAACTTCTTTCCTGGAAATCCTGGCAGTGTCCATATGTTTATACCTCTCCCACCCCCCCCCCCCCCCTTCACATGCCTCCTCCCCAAAGCCCTCTCCCTCCCACAGATCTCTCGATGTCTCCATGTCTCTCGGTCCCTGCTCTCAAATGTTGTGTTTGTGTCCTTCCCCCTCTCTCCCCATCTTGTCTACCGCTCCCGATGTTATTTGTTTTATGTGTCTGTTTGTCTTTCTGTGTGATTAATGTTCGCTCTTTCACGAGCCTCGATCTTGTATACAAAAAAATAAAAAATAAAAAAATAAAAAAATCATTCCATTGTTTAGGGCCAGAGAAACTAATACTATCCTGAAAAGAAAGGGTTCTTTGTTTAGGGAAAAGAATATCAGTGGCAAATCCAGTATCATACTTATTAATTTCATAATTAAATTCAAGCAGATCACAAAAATTCGAATATTTTTTATATTTATATATATTTCAATTTGGCATTACTTTTTGAGCATGTAGCTCAGGATGCATAGTCGAGGCTCATGGGAGAGGAGATGAAAGGATTCCATTGAGTGACACATGTTGACTACGAGAGTACAGGAAGTCAGTAAGCCATGCGTAGAGTTGGCCTTGGATGCCACAGGCAGAGTTTGGAGAGCATGACTGGGATTCCAGACTGTATCGAAAGCTCGAGATATGTCCAGAGACGGCCGTGATCTCACATCTGACATTGAGGGCCTCCCATCCATTGTTGGGTAAGTAGAATCCACATGTCCAAGGTGGAGTGACCTGGTCTGAAACCAAAATGGTGATCTGAGATGAGGTTGTTGGAGAAAAGGAAGGATTTTATATCAACTGTGACGATGGATTACATGACCTTTCTGATGATTGGAAGTAAGCCGATAAGTCTGTTGTTGAGGGGATCAGGTTTTGCACCTTTTTATGTAAAGCAGTGATGTTGGTGGATTTCCAAGCAGATGAAAGATGACATAGCACAAAATGATAGGGTCAAAAGGGCAGAGAGAGGATGTGCAAGAGCAGCAGAGCAGGTTTTTAGTACATGTGAGCTGATGCCATCCGGTGCAGTAGCAGAGTCAGACTCGAGGGTTGAAAGAACCATCTCTACCATCTCAGCTGCAAAAGGAATAATCCAGCAGCAGTTGGGTATGACACGGTGTTGGGCTAGCGGCTAGGGTGCCAGCTTAGCGATACCAAGGATCCTGGGTTCGAATCCCGGTCGATCGCTGAATTAACGCTAGGGGGGTTGACTCAGCCTGTCATCCTTCCGAGGTCGGCAAATTGAGTACCAGTTCACTGGTAATTCCCTGCTTGTCGTAAAAAGGCGACAAAAAGGGTTGGCGACAAAAAGGGTTGGCGACAAAAAGTGTTGGCGTCAGGAAGGGCATCCGGCCGTAAAACATTGCTTCAAAAAGGGGACCAAAAAACAACAACAACCACGGTCCCCGAAAAGGCCAACCCGGGGAAAAATGGCCTCTAAACGGTGGTAGTTGGGTATGACACGGGAGATGGGTACCGAGAGTGGGGGGTTTGGGACACTAGATGTTGAAGCAAACACAGAATCGAAGCATTCGGCCTTCTCAAGAGCAGAGTCGTCTTTGTTGCCATTGGAAGTGAGGGAAGAGGAGCATAGACCAGAGACTCAGTATGTCCATGTCACCTCTATTACGAGCCTTAGCTCATGCATTCAAAAAAAACAGATTTAACAAGGCACCACCAGGTTTTAACAGAGAGAAACAAGTTTGAAAGTTCTTTCTTGAGATTGGATAGATGTTGTTTTCTGGCTCTCATGCACTTGTGGACTCTTTGGAATGCACTGAGATTGCTTTCGGTTGGATTTGCCTTCCAGGAAGAGAATGCAAGTCGTTTCAGAGCAACTTCCTTCACCACAATATTCTGTGTACCATGTGTGGGAAGAAGGGTAGGACAATTGAAGACGAGATTGGATGGATCTGCGCATGAGAGAGGGAACAGGATTCTGTGGAAGAATTCCCAGGCTGAAATAATATCAGGTGCAGGTAATATGGGAGACCAGTCCTGCTAGCACTCCCATCCAATCTTATGATCAGATGAACCAATTGGAGCAGAGGAAGAGCAGGAGACATTTGTGGGAAAGCTGGTCATCACCGAGTCCAGAAGGGAGAATTTGCCACTGGGAGAATTCCCGGTGGAAAAGTTCACAGATTGAGTCAGTCTCATGCAGTCACTGAAGTCCTTTGCTGAAGTGCCATGGCTGGTGAGGGAGGTACCAACACCCATCCAATTTGCGTGGCGACAATTGAAATCGCCACATATGAGGAAGAGAGACTTGGGATGAAGTGGTTAAAAGTTTGTCAAATTAAAGTTTTGTTCAAATTGTTTTGTCAAAAGTTTTTATCAAAGTTCAAGAGTTTTAAATGCTGCGTAAGATGTTCATTTGGCCTGTTTCCGTATGTTGTTGTAATTCATGGTAAACAACAATGCTCTCCGACTCTCCTTGGAAAAGTACTCTCCAACCCACCTCCCCCATCTCCTAGTGAATGTAAGTTGATAAACTGGTCGAATTAATGAATGCGGTGTAGATGTAGCACAGGCTTGATGGGATAATTGGCTTTGTGTGTTTCCTGGTGTACCACTCTCGGAGGCTCATTCATTTCTGGTGCGTCTTGGTACAGTTACTTGTTTTTGTTAACGTGACTGACGTTTTGTAGTGAGTTTGGAAAGTTGCCTTGTTGATGCATCAAATCCCTCCCTGCCTGTTACAAACATTGACAATGACACACCGGGACTGCTATTTTACCAAGAAGAAAGTTATTGTTTTACTATGTCAGCTGCGTATCATGTAGTCATGCAACCGGAAAACTTCAACAAAGTCTCTTTGCTCTGTTGCGAGGCTAATACGTAGGCCATCATTGGCCTATGTTCAAGAAAACTTCTACTCGTTGAGTGAAATATCCAAAATGGTTGTGATTTCATGATCTCTGACATCATCTGTCAAAAGAGCAAACGAATTATTCGAAGTTGGCAAACACGATTTGGTTTTTCATAATCCGTCATTGTAAGCGAAGCTTTTCTCAAACAAAACAAAAAATTCAAAATTAATTTTTCCATAAGAGTGACTTTTCTATTTTATTTATATTTTACTTGTACAGGGTAACACAGAACCTTTAGAGCTAAGTAAATATTTCATTATATCCATATAAATTCAATGTTTCTGTGTCATCCTATAGTATCATTATTAGCAAAGAACTGGACTGGAATTCACCACTTCTATGATTTATACATGCATACGCAATTTGTGGATGATCGCATATGGGTGTAGTTATATGGACCTCAGCGCTCTCACGACTGAGCGTTCTCCGAGATTTTCAGGAATTAGATAAAAATACAGACAGACCATCTGGGGATAGGTCATGCACTAGGACTAGGTGATCATGGTCAACTAGGTGAAAGAGGCGGATTTGGGGTGTTTTAACAGGGGTAGAAAAGATCACGGTCTGGATGGGGGGGGAGATAAGAGATTTTTTTTTTTTTTTTTTTTTTTTTTTTTTTGTATACAAGATCGAGGCTCGTGAAAGAGCGAACATTAATCACACAGAAAGACAAACAGACACATAAAACAAATAACATCGGGAGCGGTAGACAAGATGGGGAGAGAGGGGGAAGGACACAAACACAACATTTGAGAGCAGGGACCGAGAGACATGGAGACATCGAGAGATCTGTGGGAGGGAGAGGGCTTTGGGGGGGAGGCATGTGAAGGGGGGGAGGCATGTGAAGGGGGGGGGGGGGTGGGAGAGGTATAAACATATGGACACTGCCAGGATTTCCAGGAAATAAGTTGGAATTTCAAACAAGGTGGATCTGGGGTGAATTAGTGGGGGTAGAAAAGATCAAGGTTATGGATGGGGGAAGATAAGAGATGGTGGTGAACAGCTGTTTTAAAGACCTGGAGGGAGGAGAGGGATTGAAGGGAGTGTGGGAGTTTGTTCCACAGGCGGGAGAAAAGAGGAATGAAAGAGTGAAGGTGAGCAGAGAGCCGAGATTTCGGCAGTTTAACCATCAGAGGGTTGCTGGCAGTACCTTGCATACCTTGGCATACCTTGCACCAGCCTTTCGCGTGGTTCTCGTGTGTGTCATGGATTTCGCTTGGGAACTCGCGGTTCTTCGTGGTTCTCCGCTTGGGAGCCGCTGATCGTTCATGTCAGCGTCATTGTCTGGTGAACCGAAGGTGTGAATTCCCAGTCGCCTTTTGGGTGAACTTTTACCGGACAGACGTCCGCCCGGCACCTCACCAAGCGGCTCTTCTGCAGCGTCGACTGTTAGCCATTCTGGGTTCAGGTCTCAGTACGAACTTTTTTTGTGATCGTGAGAGCCAAGCGATCGACTTTGGCCTGGTATCGTGACACAGTGACTTTGGGGGATGTTACCGATGTCACCAAAGAGATGGTGGGGAACAGCTGTTTTAAAGACCTGGAGGGAGGAGAGGGATTGAAGATAGTGCGGGAGTTTGTTCCAGAGGTGGGAGTAAAGAGGAATGAAGGAGTGAAGGTGAGCAGAGAGTCCTGATTTTCGCAGTTTAACCATAAGACGGTTGCTGGCAGATCCTTTGCGACCTGTAGGAATATTTGGGGGACAGAGCACAGACAGAGCAGGGGGAGCAAGGCCGGAGAGGAGTCGGTACAAAACTGAAAGACCACCAACCTGCCTGCGGTGAGAGAGTGAAAGAATCACCTTCATCGCAGGAGATTCCAATGATTCTGAATGCTTTGGATTCAACAACGTGAAGCCGAGCTCGGTGTGAGGCAGGAGCACCAGCCCATAGGGTAGAGCAGTATTCCATTTAGCTGCGGATGAAAGCCTTGTATGTGGTGAGGAGCTCAGAAGTGCCCAGAAAGGACTTCGCACGATGGAGGATGCCCAGTCGGCGACTCGCTTTGGAGGCCAGCTTGGAAATGTGGTTTGTATAGATACAAATTTATATGGTAGATACAGAATTGGGGTCTTCCCCCACCCTGAGGTATGATTTTTTTATTGCCTAAAACCAGGTCGTGCACACCCAGGCACAACCACCAGTGTTGAACTCATTCTGTTCAGCAGTTTAGGAGTGCACAAAATTCAAACAAAGACTTCTCAAATTTATATATACATATATATATTTTTACAATAATAATAATAATAATGTTTTGACTATTGTGAGAATCTCTCAGACTATAGTATCTTTTGAACTATCTCTCAGTCTATCGAGAGTATCTCAACAGACTATTGAGTCTCTGTTAGACGATCACGAGGTCTGTATTTAAGTATTGTTTGTAGTTTTTGAATGATTTTGAATGCATTATTATGAAGTGATATATTAACCTTAAACGCTCAAAAAACGTACTCAATTACGATGTGTAAATTGTACTGTAAGTAGTCTGCACCGTCGCTTCCTCTTTTCGGTCCACAAAAAGCATAATCACAACTTTGTTTTTCAAAGATATCTTTGTCTCTGACTTTTTAAAATACCTTTTTTGACCGGGTGCTTTAGTCAATAAATTTAATTTAAATTTTCTTTGAAGGAAATGGACTATAAATAATTATATATTATATAATGGATGGTGGAATTTTTTGAAGCCCCCTTCACCTTTTTCCTTTCCCACAACCTGCTAAAATAGAATGCATACCTACTTGTACTGTCGTAACTACAGTAGATAGCTCCACAAGATTCCATGCTCAGCCTTCTTGGGATTTAATGCCTTATTACAATTACACTTTGCTTTCCTCAAATATTTATTTCATGCCCAGAATGCGCCATGTTTGAAACAGAAGCACAAATGAGCGTAGGAGATGGGCAGACTTTGATCAAGACAGATTGGGTTGGTAAAGAACAACAAACAAAAAGTTATCCATCAAGAGCATGAAGGAAAATGGCAGGGGAGATAAAAGTCATCTTCTGCCCTCCAGCAACAGTCTCAAACATAAATCGCTGTCAATCGCTCACTGCTCTAGCTTTATTGGAATTTTTTTTGCCCAGGTTTCTGTTGAATCGGCGACCACAAAGAAGGCAGAGCAAACGTTCATCAATAACCCCGGCAAATAGGCAGCTCTTGCATTGCAAGTTGTCATACCTGTCCCACCGGTTCCGACGCAGGGTGTACCGTTCCAATCTCACAGAGAGAGAGCATGGGATGGGACGTACCATTCTAGTATGAGAGAGCGAGCACTTCGGAGCAGCCGAGCACTTCTTAACGTACCACTTTAAAAAAAAACCCTAAATCTTGAAGAAATAATCCTACCTTGAAAGGGGCATCAGGTGACAAAGTGTTTAGAAGTGAATGCGACCTCAACCTGGGCAAAGCCCAGAGTAGATTACCAGAAAATGACACGTTTCCACTGATTTTGAGTCCCTGAGCGTGCCATGCGTCAGGTGTCAACCCGGTTAGAGTAACCTGGAGAAAATTCGTTTTCGGTGCTTATGGATTCAATTTTACTGTGTGAGAGTTGAATATCCTCAATTATAATGTTCTGTCTTGGAATATCAGACAAATTGGGTGTATGTTTATTAAGGGGCAAATATGGAGGAATTTTGACAACAGATCGCCCCCAACCGATCCCCACATCCTCCACTCCAAGACCCATTCTCCATTACTGGTACAAACCATATCTCCCAAACTTCTTTCTAGTGTCTTCCCAATCTCCTTACCATTACATTTCTCTCTTATCATCCCTTCTCTTCCTTTCCTCAATCTCGCTCCCCACCCATGATCCCTGATGCATACCTAATGCGTATTAAGTATACGGCGCCCACTATGGAAGAGTGTTTCATGATCTTTTCATGATGAAGACTTGAAAAATGTTAATGCTCTGATTAATTTTGTTATTTTTAATATACAGATGCTGATGCTCATGAAAGAGCAGAACAACATGGGGCAAAGAGTCAACAGACAGAAAAGGGGGGAAACGGGGAACAAGAAGGCATGGATGCACCACAGCACGAGGAGAAGAGGTCGGGTTGCCAGTGATATGGGAGGGATGTCAGGGTAGTGAATGGAAGCAGACTTGAAAGCCTGGATGGAAATAATAATAGACTATGGAAGATGGTTCCACATGTGGGAGAAGGTTGGGGCAAATGAAAACAAAAGACACTCGGTAGAGCACATACCTTTTGCCAGGAGAGCTACTGGATAGCGATTTGGTTCACCTTTTTAGTGATCCTGCAAGGGTGCAATGTATATCCTGGTGTACCTGCAAAATAATAAGTGAAATGAAAAAAATTTAAAACCTCCAGCCAGCTGAACGATTTACATTTTGTATCCCACTGACAGGCCGGATCTGCATCGGACCTGAACCCAAATCTAATTGGCTTGTTCCTGTCGCCTAACCAACTCATCCACCAAGTTTCGTCCGAATCCGTCCAGAACTTTTTGAGATATCCTGCTTACAGACAGAGAGACAGACAAACAGATGTGAATGAACAGACAGACAGACAGGGGTGTAAACAAAATATCCATCCACCTTCCTTGGAGGAGGTAAATATAATTTCTGGATGCATTGTTCGATGATTGATCATCAAGTCCGTGGCTTAACATATCTACACTATAATACTCTCTTCCAGTCTGTCTGTCCAACTGTTCAGGGTGGGGCTTCACCCGTTCAAGGAGGGGCTTCAAAATCAAATCTCCACCATTTTGTTCGCTCCGCATCGTTCTGAGGCCTCAGAAGCCTATTTTGTAAGGCTTGCGCTTTATGACTCTCTTACGGCTTTATATAAACTCTAATTTGATATCTGATTTAATTTTTCATAGTTGCTAAGATGGTTTATGACTCAATTGCAAAGAATGGGAAGAAAATTGGACGAAAGTTAGCGTTTTTAGACAAAATGCATTTTAAATGTGGAGGAGAGAGGGGGTTGGAGGAGAGAGGGGAGTGGAGGAGAGAAGAGAGTGGAGGAGGGAGTGGAGGAGAGAGAGCAGTGGAGGAGAGAGGGAGGTGGAGGGGAGAGGGGAGTGGAGGAGAGAGGGAAGTGGAGGAGAGAGGGAAGTGGAGGAGAGAGGGAAGTGGAGGAGAGAGGGAAGTAGAGGAGAGAGGGAAGTGGAGGAGAGAGGGAAGTGGAGGAGAGAGGGAAGTGGAGGAGAGAGGGAAGTGGAGGATAGAGGGAAGTGGAGGAGAGAGGAGAGTGGAGGAGGGAGTGGAGGAGAGAGAGCAGTGGAGGAGAGAGGAAAGTGGAGGAGAGAGGGAAGTGGAGGAGAGAGGGAAGTGGAGGAGAGAGGGGAGTGGAGGAGAGAGGGGAGTGGAGGAGAGAGAGCAGTGGAGGAGAGAGGGAAGTGGAGGAGAGAGGGAAGTGGAGGAGAGAGGGAAGTGGAGGAGAGAGGGGAGTGGAGGAGAGAGGGGAGTGGAGGAGAGAGGGGAGTGGAGGAGAGAGGGAAGTGGAGGAGATGGGGAAGTGGAGGAGAGAGGGAAGTGGAGGAGAGAGGGAAGTAGAGGAGAGAGGGAAGTGGAGGAGAGAGGGAAGTGGAGGAGAGAGGGAAGTGGAGGAGAGAGGGGAGTGGAGGAGAGAGGGGAGTGGAGGAGAGAGGGGAGTGGAGGAGAGTGGAGGAGAGAGGGGAGTGGAGGAGAGAGGGGAGTGGAGGAGAGAGGGAAGTGGAGGAGAGAGGGGAGTGGAGGAGGGAGGGGAGCGGAGGAGAGAGGGGAGTGGAGGTGAGAGGGGAGTGGAGGGGAGTGGTGGAGAGAGAGAAGTGGAGGAGAGAGTGGAGTGGAGGAGAGAGGGGAGTGGAGGAGAGAGGGGAGTGGTGGAGAGAGAGAAGTGGAGGAGAGAGGGGAGTGGAGGAGAGAGGGGAGTGGAGGAGAGAGTGGAGTGGTGGAGAGAGAGAGTGGGGGAGAGAGGGGAGTGGTGGAGAGAGGGGAGTGAAGGAGAGAGGGGAGTGGAGGAGAGAGGGGAGTGGAGGAGAGAGGGGAGTGGTGGAGAGAGAGAGTGGGGGAGAGAGGGGAGTGGTGGAGAGAGAGAGAGAGAGAGTGGGGGAGGGAGGAGAGTGGGGGAGGGGGATCCTATGCCAGCTTTTCCTGTCACTTAGGACGGTAATCTTTCCAGTACAATTGTGATTTTGACTTTCGATTTGTATGAAATGTTCCATATCCACCCTTTCTTGCTGGCAGATTTGTCGGTATTGGTTGTCATGTCAGATTGGGCAATAGTTGTTTACCTCACAAGTGTTTGGAGATCTCGCGATATCTCGGAGACGGTGGGAGGGATTTTCGAAGCTCCACACGGTCTCCACGTTTTTCGAAGTTAAGTCTGTTCACAATTGTATTTTGTCGAAACTGTATTTATCTTTCGGTGTGTGAAGTTATTGTGTGCAACTTTGGTTGTTTCTCGGTGTTTATCTTTCATAAATTGATCGTCTGTTTGCCGTGTCGTGTCTTGAGGCCTTGTACAGTGTGCACTGTACAACCTTGAGGCTTTGTTTTTCTCTCAGCGGTCCGTCGTTTGTGATCCAATAACTTTCGTTCTCTGTATTCCCAGGCTTTTCACCCATAGCCTACTTCCTTGTGTAAATCTCAACTCAAAAAAAAAAAAAAAAAAACATTTCCTTCTCTGTTCTCATTCGTTTATTCATTCTTATTCGTTCGTTCGTTCTTCGACCACGTGTTTCTCCCCCATTTCCCCAGATAGTTTTCACTCATTAACCTTCAATGTTTACACTTTCCCCTCAAGTTATGTATTCCGTCATATTTTATAACACCTTTTTCTTCTTCTTCTTTAAAAGGCTGCTTTCGACTTGCTCACCAAATCAATTCATCCCAAAAAAAATATCCATCTCCTATAGTGCCTTTTTTCTACATTCCCTAAACTCTCCTGCACTCCATCCTCCATCCAGCGTCCTTAAACGTATTTTTAACTCGAAGGTCACAAGAAACTCATTTTGCAATAAATGTTCGTTTCCCATAAATCGTACACTTTCAAAAATCCAATCTCACCCCTCCCCTCCAAATCTTCCCCATAACCCCTCCCCTCCAAATCTTCCCCATCACCCCTCCCCTCCAAATCTTCCCCATCACCCATCCCTTTCAAATCTCCCCCCTTGCCCCCTCCCTCCTAAACTACCCCCTCACCCCTCCCCGCCAAGATGCCCCCTCGCCCCTCCCCTCCTAGACTCCTGCCTCACCCCTCCCCTCCAAATCTCCCCCATATCCCATCCCTTTCAAATCCCTCCCCTTGTCCCTTCCCTCCCAAACTCCCCCCTCACCCCTCCCCTTCAAATCTCCCCACCCTCATTGCTTCTCAATTTCCCCCCTCTCACTCCCCCTCCTCAAAGCGTCCTCCCCGCTTCTTCCCCCTTCAAACTCTCACCTCCATCTCCCCCAACCTTCTGCCTCGCTCTTCCCCCTCCTCAAATAACACCTCATTGTGGCTCACCCAATCACCATCAAACCTTTTGTCTGCCCCATCCTTCCCTTTCTCCGAGCAATTCTGAAATCTCTGACACACCTTCAACAGCTCTCCCTATCTCTTCCACCTCTTCCACATCTTACCCTACCCCTCCTCCCCCCTGTTCTGTATCTGATGCTCCCCCTTCCTCTTCATTAACGGTATGGACCTCAAACATCCGGGGCCTTCATTCAAACTTAACTGATCTCTCCATACAGGTTGCTTCTGTCAAACCAGACGTGATCTGCTTAACAGAAACTTTCCTCCCTTATGATGTCTCTGATTCCATAGTATCTCTCCCGGGCTACTCCCTCCTCCGGTATGATAGACCTGAGCCTCGTCCTGGAGGCGGGGTTGCTATCTTTATCAAAAACTCTCTTCCTCACTCGCCCTGCACTGCACTCTCTCCACCTCACCCCCAGGAATACCTCTGGCTACGGCTTCCCCTTCGCTCCCACCTCTTGTTCATATGTGTGTTGTACCGTCCACCAAACAGTGATGACTCCATCTACATCTCGCTGTCTGATGATATGGACCAACTTCTATCTACTCATCCCAACTCTCTCTTCCTCATATGTGGTGATTTCAATTGTCACCATGCCAGTTGGCTGGGTGTGGGTACCTCTCTCACCAGCCATGGCTCTTCAGCAAAGGACTTCTGCGACTCACTGGGACTGACACAATCTGTCAATTTCCCGACCCGGATCTCAGTCAACGGAACATCTTCTCTTCTGGACTTGGTTATGACTAACTTCCCTGAAAATGTCTGCTGCTCTTCTTCTGCTCCGATCGGATCATCTGATCATGTCCTTGTTAAAGTGGACATCTCTCTGACCATCCTCAGGGAGCCTGCTCAGCGTCCACGAGTCTGGCATTTCACTCAGGCCAACTGGCACGGTCTTCAAGCAGCCATCAATCATCTGGACTGGTCTCCCATCTCTACCACCTCTGACATCAACTCATCCTGGGAATTCTTCCAAAGTAAATTGCTCTCTCTCATGCACAGATTTATCCCATCTCGTCTTCAGTTGTCATACCCTTCCTCCCGTCCATGGTACACGGAATCTTGTGGTGAGGCTGTTGCCCAGAAACAACTTGCCTTCGTCTCCTGGAAAGCAAATCCAACGGAAGGAAATCTCATTTCCTTTCACAAAGCCCGAAACAAGTGTGTGTCCACCCTCAGGAGAGCCAGGAAACAATATCTCTCCGTTCTCAAGACCGAACTCTCTTATCTGTCTCCCTCTTCCAAATCCTGGTAGCGTCTGGTCAAATCCGTTTCTGGTGTTTGTTCCCCCTCCATCCCCTCCCTTACCTCAAACGGCTACACAGCTGACTCCGCACGTGAAAAAGCTGAATGCCTCAACTCTGTGTTTGCCTCTAAATCTTGTGTCCCAAACCCATCCCTCTCTGTACCCACCATACCCAGTCGTACCCTGCTGCTCCTGGACTGCGTGTCCTTTCCTCCTGACAAGGTGGAAAAGTTTCTGTCAACCCTCGACTCTGATTCTGCAACTGGACCCGACGGCATCAGCCCACGGGTCCTAAAATCCTGCTCTGCTGCTCTATCTCACCCTCTCTCTGTTCTCTTCACCCTCTCTTTTGCTCAAGGTCAACTGCCATCTGCTTGGAAATCAGCCAACATCACCGCTTTGCACAAAAAAGGTGCAAAAACAGATCCTAGCAACTACAGACCAATCAGCCTTCTCCCAATTATCAGCAAAGTCATGGAATCCATCATTGCTTCGGATATGAAATCTTTCCTCTTCTCCAATGGCTTGATCTCTGATCATCAATTTGGTTTCAGACCAGGTCACTCTACTCTGGACATGCTGCTTCTGCTGTCTCAACAATGGATGGAGGTCCTCAATGCCAAACAGGAAATTAGAGCTGTCTCCCTCGACATATCACGTGCCTTCGACACGGTCTGGCACCCTGCTCTGCTCACCAAACTCTCCTCCTTTGGTATCCATGGAAATCTCCACGCATGGCTGGCGGACTTCCTCTCTAGTCGTCGTCAACGTGTGGCCCTGAATGGGTTTCTCTCATCTCCTCTTCCTGTTCAGGCTGGAGTTCCCCAAGGCAGTGTTCTGGGCCCCGTGCTTTTTCTGGTCTTCATCAATGATCTCTCTGACTCTCTCGAAAATCCTCTCTATCTCTTTGCTGATGACTCCACTCTCTGCCGCTCCATTCCTCTTCCCTCAGATCGGCAGTCTGCTGCCTCCTCACTCTCTGAAGACCTGGACAAAATCACAGACTGGTCAAACAAGTGGAACATGTCTTTCAATCCTGACAAATCTCACACTCTTACTATGTCTCTCCGAAAAGATCGACTGGACAACCCTCCCATCTACTTTCTCAACAATCCTCTCCAAGAAGTTCTGTCGCTCAAGATTTTGGGTCTCACTATCTGCCATGATCTTTCTTGGGAAAACCACATTTCCAAGCTGGCCTCCAAAGCCAGTCGCCGACTGGGCATCCTCCGTCGTGCGAAGTCCTTCCTCGGCACACCTGAGCTCCTCACCACATACAAGGCTTTCATCCGCAGCTCAATGGAATACTGTTCTCCCCTATGGGCTGGTGCTCCTGCCTCACACCTAGATCGGCTTCACGCTGTTGAAACCAAAGCTTTCAGAATTATTGGAATCTCCCGCGATGAAGCTATCTCTGAGGGCCTTTCACTCACTCACCGCAGGCAGGTAGGTGGTCTTTCTGTCTTCTACCGACTCCTCTCCGGCCTTGCACCCCCAGCTCTCTCTGTGCTCTGTCCCCCAAATATTCCTACAGGTCGCACAAGATCTGCCAGCAACCCTCTGATGGTTAAACTGCCGAAATCTCGGCTCTCTGCTCACCTTCACTCTTTCATTCCTCTTTTCTCCCGCCTCTGGAACAAACTCCCTCACTCCCTTCAATCCCACTCCTCCCTCCAGGTCTTTAAAACAGCTGTTCACCACCATCTCTTATCTTCCCCCATCCAAAACCTTGATCTTTTCTACCCCCGCTAATTCACTCCAGATCCACCTTGTTTGAAATTCCAACTTCTTTCCTGGAAGTCCTGGCAGTGTCCATATGTTTTATACCTCTTCCACCGCCCCCTTCCCATGCCCCCCCCCCCAAAGCCCTCGCCCTCTCTCAGATCTCTCGATGTCTCCATGTCTCTCGGTCCCTGCTCTCAAATGTTGTGTTTGTGTCCTTCCCCCTCTCTCCCCATCTTGTCTACCGCTCCCGATGTT
The DNA here is from genome assembly GCF_964187855.1 of Myxine glutinosa. Lineage (NCBI taxonomy): Eukaryota > Metazoa > Chordata > Myxini > Myxiniformes > Myxinidae > Myxine > Myxine glutinosa. The sequence continues at coordinate 35,120,447 of NC_136268.1, forward strand.
ATATGTTTTATGTGTCGGTTTGTCTTTCTGTGTGATTAATGTTCGCTCTTTCACGAGCCTCGATCTTGTATACAAAAAAAAATAAAAAATAAAAAAATAAAAAAATTGTATTTTGTTATATTAATGCCATATGTAGTATTAATTTGTGATTGGAATGATGCTGTTTGGAATGGAAATATAGAGAGATTGAGTTAAAAGGAGAATCAGGAAATGATGTGAGGGTTTCCACTCGTGACATTCGCGGATTCGCCATTTATAGTTTCACCATTGACCGTGTGGCGTAGAAACATTCAGCTGCAGTATGTTTTTTGCCCAAGACCTTCACGAATCTGCTGTCAATGCCTGATATTCAACTGAAGGTGGCACAGGAATGTGGAATTTATTGGTTCATGGTTCCGCATTGTCTGTTTGCTTTTGGCCTCCCACCTGTGCGTAGCATGGGTACCTTACTCGTAAGCAATAAAAAATGGGGGTGTTTGCTCAATTGAAAGGTGCAATCTCTCTAAAAAGATAACGTTAAAATCATTTGCTTAAAAGGTTTTTCCACTCTCTACAAGATCGAGGCTCATGGAAAGCGAGATGTATACAAAAGGTAATAAACTTGCTGGTTCCTGCTCGTATATTGTTTTGGTTGCGTCCATTTTGAAGAAGTAACGTGTGCACTTGTACTTTCATCAAGGAGTCGCATTGTAATCCAACTGACATATAGCTGAATTAATTTGAGGATAGTATAACCAGTTGACGTTTTCGCAGGTTAGGGTTAGGGTTATGGTTAGGGTTAGGGTTAGGGTTAGGGTTAGGGTTAGGGTTAGGGTTAGGGTTAGGATTATTCTGGCAGGTTAGGATTAGGGTTAGGTTAGGGTTAGGTTAGGGTTAGGGTTAGGATTATTCTGGCAGGTTAGGTTAGGGTTAGGTTAGGGTTAGGGTTAGGATTATTCTGGTTAGGGTTAGGATTACTTTAAGTGGATTATTCTGGCATCAATTATATGAATTCCACGAGTTGAACGACAAAGAAAAACGTAGACTGTCTCACGTATTATCTGGGGTTTTTCACATGTAAAATTATCAAACATGATGTCAAATTGCAACTACGTTACGAATGAGGGTGCAATGGAGGGGAGAGGATGGCTCGATTACAGTTGTGTTCTGGCCATTTACTAATCTCACATTTTAATCCCGAAGTCATGCCGACAGATCCAGAGAGCTCACAAGGCAAACAAGGATAGGTGAATGCACTGGAAAAGAGAGCGGTGAGCGGATCAATGCTCCGTTTAACTGCAAGTCAGTACGAATATAAATCGTTTACTCAGGTGCGGTATCCATGCTGAAAATCCGAATCCAAATCCGAGGATTTGACCGAAGAAGCTGACAATTTCAGGGTTTCATGAGGGCACCCTGAAGTTGTGCATGTGCAAGTTTCGTTTTGATTCGATCAATTTTTGAGAAAAATAAATAAATTCGCTCATCTTGCCGTTTTATTCCTTTGGGGGGGGGGGGAGGGGGGAGGTTGGGTACAATTGGAATTTTCCTATCTACATAACCACAATGTATATATATATATATATATGCACATGAACAGGACCATGTTTTTGCTTCGTATGCATAACCTGGGTAAATTTTATTTTCTGGAGCGATTGAGGCAGCGGTCTGTTGCCTATACACCGCCCAAGTAAAGGAGCGTCAGAAGAAAGTGTAGCATTTCTTCTCTGTTCAATCAACGTCGACTGCTGGGTGGGTGCTCTGATACGGTATTCATAATCATAAAGATAACATGACCCCCCCTTGGTGAGTTCGAATACGAACAACAAAAGGCACTTAAACAAACTCATGACACCAACAAGGGGACACAGCATCGCATCACGGAACACTCCGTCCTTGGCCGGATGTGTTCCCTGCAATGCTATTGCGCCCGGGCATTCAGACTCCGAATCTCATGGTATACTTTGCGAGAGTATTGACCTCTGAGCCAATTGTCTCCACAATGGTGACAGCTTTTCGACCCTCCTAGCTCTACCAGGATGGACCACAGTTTCTTCCAGTAAGTCACCCTGTTCAACTGCCTAAAGGCAACTGTTGCCTTCTCAACTTGATGCCGTGGAAACCAAGGCCTTCAAGATCAGTGGAATCTCCCACGATGAATCTGAATGTTTGTCCTATCATTTTCCCATCGCAGACAGGGCGGTGGTCTCTCTGTCTTCTGTCATTCGTCCATCTTTTTCCCCACCTGTGGAATCAACTTTCATCTTCCCTTCAATCTCATTCTTCTCTCCAGAGCTTCAGACAGGATATACACCAACATCTTCTATTATTCCCGATACCAGCCAGCAGTCTCCTCTACCCCATGAACCCATTCCTCGTCCACTCCCCTTATTTGCACATTATAGTGTTTATTCCTCTTCCCATCCCTCTTTTTTTCCTTTTAGTTCATTACATTGCTTGTTGCATCTGCCAGTGTTGCCACCTTTGGCCTATGTTGACCTTTTGGCCGATGTTGACCTCAAACATAGTTGGTGGTTGGTTCCACTAACCTGATATGAAAATCATTTTCAAATTTCAACTCAATCGTATGAAAATTGAGGAGTTTAGAAATTTAAGAAAAGTGGTTGACCTTAGGCCTATGTTGACCTTTTGGCCTACGTTGATGCCAGGCGTTGATGCCGTTGACCTTTTGGCCTCTGTAATCTCTCTTACAGAGACTCCTCCTCACTCACCACATTCAAAACATCACTCAAGACCCACCTGTTCAACACTGCATTCAACATTTAACCCACAGCATTTAACCCCTGACTATCACTTCTCCTTCTCCTTCCTTTTGCTTTGATTATTTACCGATTGATTTTTGTCCTTTTGCACTTGTTTTTTGTACTCTGTCAAAGCGTCTTTGGGCTTCTTGAAAAGCGCTATATAAAATAAATGTATTATTATTATTATTATTACGTTGATCTCCAATTTAGTTCGCTGATATGCAAATCCTATTCAAATTTCATGTCAATCGGATGAAAATTGAGGATTTTAGAAATTGGAGAAAAGTGGTTGACCGTAGGCCTATGTTGACCTTTTGGCCTACGCTGAAGTAGCCTACTCAAACCTTTACCGGATTCGAACATTTAACCGATTCAAACGTTTACCGCATTAGATTTTATTTTACCGGATTCAAACCATTACTGTATTGAACCATTCATTGCCCTATTCGCGTCTTACATTATGTTTCTCAGGCCTTTGCAGGATTCGAACCATTATCGGATTACCATAGTCCACAATTTACCCTATTTACATATTCGCATCTGCCTTTTGTACAAATAAATCCAGAACACCCCCCATTTTTGTAATGGTACAACAATAACTTTGAATCGGGTAAAGGGTAAAGGGTGCTAACTTCATGGACATATGTGCGAGGTGATAGAAATAGGCATTAGGAAAAAAGTGAACCCGGATGTAAGGAGTTTGTAAACATAAACGCGCCCGGCGCGCCTCACCACATGTCATTTCAGAAGGATAGGCATCTTTGACCATTTCGGTGTCTTTTAGGTCTTTTGGGTCTTTATGGTCTTTTTGGGTCTACAGAGCCATTTGGGACTTCCGGGTCTTTTGGATACTCTGGGCCTTTAAGGGCATTTTGGGTCTTTGGGGTATTTGAGGTCTTTGGGGTCTTTTTGGGTCTTTGGTGTTTTCAGGGGCTTTTGGGTCTTAAGGATCTTTTGTTTCCTCTGAGTCTTTAAGAGTCTTTGGGGTATTTTGTGTCTTTGGGTCTTCAGGGTCTTTTGGGTCTTTAAGGGTATTTTGGGTCTTCAGGGGTCTTAAGGGTCTTGGATATAATAAAGGGTCATCAAAGGTCTGAGGTGTCTCAGCAGTCTAAACGTAATTAAGAAGGTTAATTAATAGGGTGTTAATTTTTTTTTTTTGAAGAAGAAGACTTTAAGGTCGCATATAAACGTAACGACATAACCATATACGTTTGCTCTATTATAATGATACATATGTATATATATATATTTTATTTATTTATATTATATGTGCATATATATAAACATTAATTTTATTATTATATATATATTTTATGATTTATATTTTTTATGACATGTATATTTTATATTACACGTATATTTTATGTTATATATATATATTTTTATATTACATGTATATTTTTTATTATATATATATATTTTTATATTACATGTATATTTTTATTATATATATATTTTATATTACATGTATATTTTTATTATATATATATCTATTTTATATTACATGTATATTTTTATTATATATATATCTATTTTATATTACATGTATATTTTTTATTATATATATATATATATTTATATTACATGTATATTTTTTATTATATATATATATATTTTCATATTACATGTATATTTTTATTATATATATATATATTTATATCACAAGTATATTTTTAATTATGTATATATATATATATATATATATATATATATATATATATATATATATATATATATATATATATATATTACATGTACATTTTTTAATATATATATATTTTTATATTACCTGTATATTTTTTATTATATATATATATTTTTATATCACAAGTATATTTTTAATTATGTATATATATATATATATATATATATATATATATATTACATGTACTAGCCGAAACCCATGGAACATCCACGGAAGGGAGGATGTGGTGTATGGATAGAGTGTACCATTATGGATGGCATAGGGGATTTGCTTGTCCGAGTAAGAGTTAGGAAGAAAGATGAGAATGAAGAGTGCGTATATGAACAACGATCACTGACACCGGCACAAATGCATGCTCTGGATTGTCCACTTAGTGGACAGCTTGCTTTCGCCTTCGCCTGTCCAATCAGTGGACGGCTTGCTTCGCCTTCGCCCAGCAGACGCCAATACAATGGCGTCGTAAGATGGTGTCGTATCGGCAGTTAATCGGATGCTTTTGGGCCCCAACGTCGGCTAATTAAGATTTTTCGAGTATGTCTATACGTGATAAACCAAGAGCGCGGTTCGTAGATCGTAAACCCATTAGTGCGGTGGGCATCGGGTCACTGGGTGCGGCGTAAAAGGGATAACAAAGTCGAGTCCTTACGCTATTATTATAGAGATATTTTTTATTATATATACTGTATATATTTTTATATTACATGTATATTTTATATTATATATATATATATTTATATTACATGTATATTTTTTATTTTATACACTACCAGTCAAAAGTTTTAAAATGCCTCAATTTTTCCAGTTTTTATTGAAATTTACGCAGTATAACGTCTCAATGTACTCTGAAATTAAGCATAGAACAAATAAACAATTGGAGATAAAAAAGAAATCATAGAATCATTTTGTTTCACAAAATTTAATTTAATTTTTTGACTCAGCAAAGTAGCCACCTTTTGCAGATATAACGCCGAACACACTCGTGGCATTCTTTCTACAATGGAAATCAAATATTGTTCGGGAAGTTCTTCCCAACACTGTTGCAGAAGTTCCCACAAATGTGTTGCACTTGTAGGTTGCTTTGCTTTCATCCTTCTGTCCAGTTCCACCCAAATCAGCTCGATGGGGATTAAGTCTGGAGACTGTGCTGGCCATTCCATGATTTGAAGCCTACCGTCTTGTTCTTTTCCTCGAAGGTAGTTTTTACATCGCCTTGAGGTGTGTTTAGGGTCATTATCTTGCTGTAGGATGAACCCCTGACCAACTAGGTGAATACCAGAGGGTATTGCATGGCGCTGCAAAATGCTGTGGTAGCCCTTTTCGCTCAGGGTGCCAGTCACTCTGTGCAAGTCGCCGACTCTGGATCCAGGAAAAGAGCCCCAGACCATCACGCTTCGTCCTCCATGTTTGACAGTTGGTGTCACACACACTGAGGAACCATCCTTTCGCCTTCTCGACGGCATACAAAAACCCTGTGTGATGAACCAAAGATTACAAATTTTGATTCATCGGTCCATAAGACCTTATTCCAGTCTTCAGTGGTCCACTGGTGGTAGTTCATGGCCCAGGGCCAGCCTCTTTTTCTTATTTTGCCATCTGAAGACTGGAAGAAGGTCTTATGGACCGATGAATCAAAATGACAACGAGTGTGACACCAATAACACACCCCCAGGCTATGTCAAAACTACCTTCGAGGAAAAGAACAAGACGGTAGGCTTCAAATCATGGAATGGCCAGCACAGTCTCCAGACTTAAACCCCATCGAGCTGGTTTGGGATGAACTGGACAGAAGGATGAAAGCAAAGCAACCTACAAGTGCAACACATTTGTGGGAACTTCTGCAACAGTGTTGGGAAGAACTTTCCGAACAATGTTTGATTTCCATTGCAGAAAGAATGCCACGAGTGTGTTCGGTGGTTACATCTGCAAAAGGTGGCGACTTTGCTGAGTCAAAAATTTAAATTAAATTTTGTGAAACAAAATGATTCTATGATTTCTTTTTTATCTCCAATTGTTTATTTGTTCTATGCTTAATTTCAGAGTACATTGAGACATTTGAGTACCAGTTCACTGGTAATTCCCTGTTTGTCATTGAAGGCGGCAAAAAGGGTTGGCGTCAGGAAGGGCATCCGGCCGTAAAACATTGCTTCAAAAAGGGGACCAAAAAACAACAACTACCACGGTCCCCGAAAAGGCCAACCCCCGCTTTGCGGGGAAAATGGCCTCTAAACGGTGGTTTTATTGAGACATTAAACTGCATAAAATTTAATAAAAACTGGAAAAATTGTGGTGTTCTAAAACTTCTGACCAGTAGTGTATATATATTTTTCTATTACAGTACATGTATATTTTTTATTATATATATATATATTTTATATTACATGTACTAGCAACGGTACCCACCCTACGGACGTGGCTTCAATTGGGAGGCCCAAATGAAAAGGCTAAATATCAGAAATTGAAGGCTTTTTTTTCTTTTAAACGATTTATATAAACATCCGTTAAATCTCGATCGGTGCAGCCGTTTGTGCGGCACCCGGGAAAATAACGTCATGTGGGAGCAAGTATCAGCAGGATGTGGCAGTGTGGGAGTCTTCGTTTGCACTGATCGGGTGCACCGATCGCTGCACCGGGTGCCGCACAAACGGCTGCACCGATCGCTGCACAGCTGCTTTGTTCAATTTCTGATACTTAGCCTTTTCATTTGGGCCTCCCAATTGAATCCCTGCCTTTAGGACGGGTACCGTTGCTATAGTCGTCACAATGAACGTTATGCGAACGCGAATGTTATGCGGGAGTCCAAACCTGAGAATGCTGGAGACCAAAGCTGAAATTGGGAAAACTAAATAGCCTATTTTACTCCTGGAGATCCCAGGATTACCCACCCAAAATATCGTTGCGATCGGTTCAGCCGATTTTGCGGTACCTTCGAACGGATAGACAGACAGACAGACGGACGGACATTTGGTGAATTATAGTAAGATATTTTTTATTATATATATATATATATTTATATTACATGTATATATTTTATTATATTATATATATATATATATATATATATATATATATATATATATATATATATATATATATATATATACATATATATACATATATATACAGTCACGTGAAAAAGTAAGTATTAAGTGAAAAAATAAGTAAGTATTTATATTACATGTATATTTATTATTATATATATATATATTTTATTATATTACATGTATATTTTTCATTATATATATATATTTTATATTACATGTATATTTTTTAACATATATATATTTTATATTACATGTATATTTTTTGTTATATATTGTTGCAGTTCTGTATTTTTGCAATAAAGGTTAATTTCCCCTTCATACAGACTTGGCATTTAATATGGAATATTTTTTTTGTGGGGGTGAACTTACTTTTCAAGATGTCTTAGAACCTAAAGTTCATTGGAATTATGTTGAAATTATTCTAGATTTTGTTAATGTGACCTTCAAAAGAAACAAAAACCACATTTGACATTTCGAAACAAATAAATTGATCCTTGAAAGTGATGTAAACTGATATCGAACTCAATTCATGGACAGTACTGTGTTAAACTTCTGTACGTTTTCCAGCAGTATCTCTTTATTTTGCACATTAGCCAAAAGTTTTTTTAACAAAAACAAAAGTTAAATTACGACTGGGATTACGGACAGTAAAATTACAGTTCAGTACTTCGTGTAACCCCCACGAGCATTCAGGAGAGCACGTACACGTTGAGGCATGCTGTTCATGACATTTGCCAAGGTTTGGACAGGAATCGCTTGCCATGCCGTGACAATAGCCTGCTGCAATTCACGCACAGAGGTCAGCTGCTGGTCTAAGTGGTCGATTTGACGCGCTAATTCTGCCCACAAGTTCTCTATCGGATTCATATCCGGGGACATGGCAGGCCACTCCATATGCTCTACACCACGGTCAGCAAGAAAGTGTTGGATCATGCGAGCACGATGAGGCCGTGAATTGTCATCTTGGAAGACAAAGTTTCCTCGAAAGGCTGCACGAGCAAATGGAAGCAATGTTTCTTCCAGAATGGCCCTGTACTTGAACGGGTTCAGGTTTCCATTCAGAACAACCAGGTCAGTTTTGCCCCCTGCATGAAAAGCAGCCCAAACGGTCACCCCACCACCTCCAGCTTGGACTCTTGGCACTATACAATCTTTGTTGTAGGCTTCATGCACTTGTCTGCGCACTCGGACGCGGCCATCTTGACGATAGACCAGAAATCTAGACTCGTCACTGAAGATCACGTGATTCCAGTGTCCTGGCTGCCATTGACGGTGCTCTCTGGCCCACTGCAATCGGCGCTGGCGGTGTTGTCTGATCAGGCGTGGCTTTCTCAGGGCACGCCTGGCACGACAGCCTGCTTGAACCAGTCGTTGGTTGACTAGCCTTCTGGATACAGGCACATTTGTCAGTTGCTGCCACTCAGCCCTAAGCCGATTAGCTGACTTGGTACGGCCATTGCGGACTAACCGGTGCAGCTGGCGATCATCCCTCCTTGTGGTTCTGCGGGGATGTCCTGGCCTCGGTATTGGAGCAGGGACACCCCTCTGAGCATTTCGTTTCATGATCTTTGACACCTGACCTTGAGTGATGCCATACTGCCGATCAATAGCACGCTGTTTCATGCCGTAATTTCGTAAAGCCACAACTCCATGACAAACGGCATTGTCGAGTTGACGGACCATCTCCAGAGGAAGCGGCAATAACTTTTGGAGATGTGCAGCAGTTGTTTTCCACTAATACAGAATGCAACAACCCTTGTATACCCGACTGTGAAGCCAATCATCAAATGCACCTGTCCGTACATTTTGCCACACCACCTGTGATATAATCCTGTTGTTGCCGTCTTGCTGCGACAGACAATCAGTGACATGGTTCTTTTAACAAATAAATCACGAAAGTGTAAAAGAAACTCACCAGATTGATATACTGAGTTGAGAAAGTAAACCAAGTCAAGAAAAAAAATATATTCCATATTAAATGCCAAGTCTGTAGTTTAGTCACACTACAACACATAGCCTCACGATAGTTCAGTTATTTCTTAGTAAATTTAAGCATAGTCCTTTTCCTGTGTTAGTTTTGCATTGAGTAGAATAATGAGAGTTAGGTTTCCTTCCAATGCTTTATGCCGCCTCGATGCTTTGGCTTTGGCGCGAAATGCCACGAGGCAGGTCTGGACACGTCGATCAAGGGCGAAGGAAGGCGGGGAAGGAGTGACGGTAAGCACGAGCCGCCAATCAGGGCTCGAGGGGAGTGGCTTAGCACTGCGGCAAAAGGCATGGTTTGGAACATTCGAGGCAGGCCAGGGCGTGGCAATATAACCCTGTGCCCAAAAGCCCCCACCTCAGTATGGGGAGAGGCGCTTGCCAGTTCTGAGGAGAGGTGCGCTGTACAAGTTGAGCAGTTTTTGAGGAGGACCTGCGCTGAGTGATGAGCTTGAGTTATCAGTTCGAAGCGCTGTGTTGAATTACGAGATATGAGAAGGGAGAGGCGCTGGACAAGTTCTGAGAGTGCGCGGTGTTGAATTGAGTTACAAGTTGGGTTCGTGGTTGAGCTTGAGTCAGATCCTGAATCGAGTTATGAGAGCGAAAGCGCGCCGTTGATTAATCGCGCCGTGAAGGACCGCTGTGCCGGGCGAGAGACGCACATATTTTACTGCCTGCCTTTGTTCGAGATACGTGCTGCGAGGATCCCTCCCGCCTGCCTGCCTGCCTTCGTCGAGGGACGTGCTGTGACCGGCAGAGGGCCATGCCGGGCGAGCTGGTCCTGAACAACAAAGCCGGCGCATTCAGCGCATGAACCATCCTTCCTTCATTCCCCCTGTGAGTGTGAACGGGCCCATTGTCTGGGTATATAAGCTAAGACTGTATAAGATCTGCTCTGTGTCTCTGCTTCTGCTACCGATCATTGTAAATAATAATTATTAAACCTGTTATTTCTTTGATTCGGCCATCTCATCTTTTTCCCTCATTGACTGAGCGTGGTACGAATAATATCGCTCTAATCGGGTTCCAATACCAAGGTAATAGCACGGACCACGTGGTGCGCCATCCGCTCGGGAGCACTCAAATTATGCGTGGTTCGTGCGAGACTTGATCCCCACTTCCGCGGCGGCGAGGGTACTTAGGTACGTGTGAACATCGTCCCGAAACCCTGTCGCGCGTCCGACCGGAAGTGGCGACTCGAGTCTCACAGTTGTGACGACCCAAGGAGAACAAGGGGCTTAATCTCCCCTTGGTAAGGGAACGGGGGTCGCACAAAACCGTAACATTTGGTGTCCGGGAGTGGGATTGGACCTGGAGTGTGCTTCACGCACTCAAAATTACGAGCGAACGAAATTTAGTTTTTAAAATCCAAAATTGTATTCGTACTATGGCTGGCCAAGGTGGTCGAATGCCGGTAGGGGTAGAAAAAGTAGAATGGATGACCCAGGACCCACAAGAGAGACAGTTGGTAGTGGAGGAAGCAGAAAAGGGTGCAGCAGCTGGTAACGAAAATGGCGGCACCTCGCACGTGGCGGCGAGGGCTGAGCCCGCTGCGCAGGTGGGGGTTATGGACGAGCAATCATTCATGACTCAACTGTTGGCGCTCATGGACGAGTGGAGTTGTAAAATAGAAAAAATGGGGGAGGACATTAGGCGCGGGTTGAGCGAGGAGGTCGAGGTGGCGCACGACGAGGTGACGCTGTGTGAGGAACACGGGGGGAGCGAGCTTGAGCGAGGCACAGCCAAGTTGACCGGGGATAATGAAATCGCGACGCGGGGTGTAGAAGAGCCGACGGTCGCCGAATTGGATGAGAAAATTTTAAGGGCGCCGACGAGCATCGAGCTAGGAAAAGAAATAATTGGATTTGAAGAAACAATTGGGGAGGAAGAGACGGTAGAATCGGAGAACAAATCACAGGAGAAGGTAATAGAATGCGCACAAAGTTCGTATTCACACCATGATGCCGTGCTTGCTAACCCCAATAAAAGTTTGGAGGTGCTGCCGGGGAAGGAGGACCCCGAGGTGAGTGGAAAAAAGGGCGCGAATGTGTTTGGCGCGAATGGGTTTTTGGCACGCTTGGGAGAGAGACGAAACCTGGGCGTTCGCGGAAGGTCCATTGTGCGGTGTACGAGGGCGACTTGTGCGCGGTATGAGAGAGTGTGTGCCGAAGCATAAGCGAGAAAAGTGTGCGATGATTGGGCGTGTAACAGGAGAGTGCACACCCGAGGATGTTACAGAGTGTGAGGGAGAATGCACACCAGACTGTGTGCGGGAAGTGTGTATAACGGAGTTTGTGGAAGGTACGAGTGTGCCTGGGTGGTGTGCACCTGAGTGTGTAAGAGAAGGGTGTGCACAAGAGTGTGCAGTAATGGAGTGTATGGGAGGCACGGGGGCGCCTGGGTGTGCGAGTGCGGAGTGGGTCGTGAGGTGTGAGGATGCCGCTCAAGCATTGACACCGACCGGGGTAGCGTTTAGCGGGACGGATAGCAGACGCGAGCCCCCGGTGAGTTGTGTGCAGTAGGGACCGGTGGGAATCCATGCTGCGTCGGTCTCACAAAGACCGGTGAGCACGATTCATACCGGCCCCCGCACTGTATGGTTGGTGCCGTGCCATGGCGGCAAAGGCAATCGGCGAGGTTCAAGGGGAGGTAGGAGATTTCGGAGACGCGCACCTTGGCGGGTGCGGTGCTCTGACCGTGGCCGGCTGGGTCATCGTGCGTGGGACCGCGAGGCCCCGCGCAGGGATGGGGCCCTGCACATCGGCCCGTCCATCCCTCCTCCCTTGGATCGAAAATGCCGGACGGACCCAACATACAGGAGACAAACCACCCACATGGATCGCTCGGCCCTCCGAGGCCGAGCCGTGACGACAAATTACTTCCACATGGAGAGGCTCAAGTGTAGCGGCCTGATGAGATTAGTGTACCCTATGTGGAGGAATGGTGGTGTGACCATTCTTCACACGGCCAGGGCCCATGAGCATTAGTTTAGGGGGATGGTAGTGATAGGCACATCTGGGTGCCAGCAATGGTTACCTCCATGGGGCACTGAAGCTAGCCGAGGGAGGGCTAGTATAATGATAGGGAATTAGCAGACTGCAGAGACAAAAGATTTAAGTAGTGACACCTGTGCTGTAGTGGGGACGTAGACAGTTTAGGTGGTTGATAATGACGAAGGGAGTGTGTTGTGGAAATCATTCAAGACCACAACTTTAGTCCATCTGTTGGTTTAATTCCATTAAGACCCTTGACATCATTCTGCAAATACAGGGATGCAATAGAAATAAGGTTTGGCATCACATAGGTCAATCCATAATATAGTTCAATGAAAGCAAGCGTAATATTCTATGCGGTACGTACCGTTAGCGAGTCTACTAGTCAATGTAACATGTCACAGGAGAAGTCGCCTAGAGCAGTGGCTGCATCGGGTCTTATAGCCGCGCCCCCCTAGCGGTGTCAGCGAGCAGCGAGCATCACCTGAGTTCAGCATTAATACGATTTCAGTACATTCTCCCCACCATTAGAAATACACTGCCGTGCGGCTAGAATCGAGTGAGGCGTCAGCATTAACAGGGTGCGGAATTATGGTATCAGTCGGCCCAACCGTGCCGGTCCGGACAGCAAATTTCCCTGCCAGCACGTGTCCGAAACTCCCCGGGTACGGCATCACGTAACCCAGAGACCCCGGCGTCGGAGTAGCTGCCGGAGTCAGGTGACGAAGGGGGTACCGCCAAGCCTTCAGGCAAGGGTGGCTGTGGCGAAGGGAGGGCCGGCAGACGTTCAGTGACGGAAATGTCGGAAGAGTCCATCGTCTCATAGATTGGCTCGTCCGATTCCTTATAAGGGTCGGTGACCCCGCATGGGGCAATATGGCGTACGGAGACAGTGGACTCACGCCCATCTGCCGTCATCATACGTGCATGCTCGGGATTAGCCTGGAGTACCTGCACTTTGTCCACTAAGGGTTCGTACTTGCTCGTTTGAGATAGGCCGGCCCGGGCTCAGCGAGCCAACTGGGTAATGACCGGATACACCCCGAGCTCCTCGGGTGGTGGAAAAGTCTCTCGTGGGGAGTCTGGTTGGTGGCCGTACATAGGAGAGCCCTAATCGAGTTCAGCGCCACAGGTAGCGACCAAGCCCATTTATCGAGGCCCCGGCCGAGGGTCCGGAGGTTGAGCACGACAGCCCTCCATATAATCCCGTTGAAGCGTTCGATCTGCCCATTCGCTTGGGGTCTGTACGGCGTGGTATTACTAGAAGCGACGTTATTTTGGAGCAAGTAGCCTCGCACGTCCTGAGACAAAAAGACCGCACCCCGATCAGTATGCACGTAGGCCGGGTACCCAAACATGGAGAACAAATTCTGCAGGCATCGCGTGACCGTGGCAGACGTCATATCCACGCACGTATAAGCAAAAGGAAATCGCGAGTACTCATCGACGATAGTGAGCAGATAGCGAGAGTTACTCGACACCAGCAACGGGCCCTTGAAATCCATCGCCAATCTTTCCCACGGCCTCGTAGGCCTAACCAGCGTCCCCATGGGAGGGTTATAGAAACGTGGTTTGATTTCCGCGCAGATAGCGCAGTCGCGACAGATACGGCGGATATCGTCAATCGAGTATGGTAGATTGCCACGTCGCACAAAATGAGCGAAACGCGTCACGCCTGGATGCCCTGCAGTTTCGTGCAAAGCGTGTAGGCCCTCCAGAGTGACGATACCTGCGCACGTAACCGGTCTCGATAAGGCGTCGGCGACCTGGTTATCCTTCCCTGGGCGGTATTTGGTAGTGTAGCAGAAGTCGGCAAGCTCTATACGCCAGCGAGTGATTTTCTCATCCTTAATGCGCTGGGCGTGTAAGGTGTCGTACATGAATGCAACACTTTGCTGGTCCGTGATGATTTGAAAGCATCGTCCGAGTAAGTACGGGCGCCATCGCCGAATCGACTCGACGATCGCGTACGCTTCCTTTTCGACGGACGAATGTCTCCGCTCAGCGGAGGTAGAGTCTGTGAAAAGAAAGCCACCGGGCGCCCACCTTGGGAGAGGGTCGCCGCTATAGCATGATCCGAGGCATCACTTTCTAGGACGAAAGATCCGCTCTCGTCGATCGTCGCCACAGCGGCACTGGCGATTTCGGACACGTGCTGGCAGGGAAATTCGCCGTCCGGACCGGTACGGTTGGGCCGACTGATACCATAATTCCGCACCCTGTTAATGCTGACGCCTCGCTCGATTCTAGCCGCACGGCAGTGTAATTCTAACGGTGGGGAGAATGTAGTGAAATCGTATTAATGCTGAACCCAGGTGATGCTCGCTGCTCGCTGACACCGCTAGGGGGGCGCAGCTATAAGACCCGATGCAGCCGCTGCTCTAGGCGACTTCTCCTGTGACATGTTACATTGACTAGTAGACTCGCTAACGGTACGTACCGCATAGAATATTACGCTTGCTTTCATTGAACTATATTATGGATTGACCTATGTGATGCCAAACCTTATTTCTATCGTCCATGTCGCTTAAGGAAATCGTGTCCTAACAGAATGTCAGCACATAAAGCAGGTAAGACCATGAGGTGTACATCTGGGAAAACCCGTCCCTTTATCACGAGTTTCAATCGACATTCCCCCTTCGTGCTGAGCCGAAGTCCCTGGGAAGCTATGAAGATCCGTCTCGTAGTCCCCAAGACCCGCCAACCATGCCTGTGCACTAGTCGCTGATCGATAAAACTATCCGTAGACCCTGTATCCACCAAGGCCCGCACACAATGGCCCTCGACCATGAGGGGAATAACGGCTTGAGCCAGGCCGGATGAGCCTGCTGGGAGTGGGACCGAACCTCCCGAGTGAGTCGGTCGAGCCTCGCGGGTGGGTCCTATGCCAGCCGCAGTTTTCCCGGTGTCAGAGGGTGCCCGTGGAGTTTCGTGTAAGTTGTCAGGGAGCGTTCCCATGCAATCAGCAGTGTTGCGGTCGTTGCCGGAGTATTCGTTGTGCATGGGAAATCCGTTAAAGCTGTCAGAGAGCCTTCCCATGCTTGCCGCTGTCTTGCCATTCAAAATCGCCGTTTGACGAGTATGGGCCTCCGTAGTCTTGCCATTCGAAATCGCCGTTTGTCGAGTATGGGCCTCCGTAGTCTTGCCATTCAAAATCGCCGTTTGATGAGTATGGGCCTCCGTAGTTTGTACCAAACGCGTGTCGCCCCCAGAGGACGCTGTACACTCTTGAGAGACGTAACGTGTACGTACTGCCGGGGTTTGGCGAGGCCCCAAAGTCCCTCGCGTTGCCCGGAGTCTAGTCAAGGACGTACGTTCCATGTCCGATTGAGGATGAGACTGTTGTGGCCGTTCGGTGTCTCTCGCCAAGGTCGATTGGGCGACCAGGGGCCCGCAAGGAGGGACACTGCCCATCAAAGCTGGGTAAGGCGCCGTGTTCCATGCTCGGCCCATAGGCTCTGCAATAAGCCCATTCAAGGTCGCGCGCGGCCGCGAACTGCGTGCGGTTTTCCGGCACACTTTTGCATAGTGCCTCTTTTGTGAGCACATATGGCATATTGCGTCCCGAGCCGGACACACTGGCCGGGGATGTCGTTGACCCCCACAGAAGTAGCATGCGGCTCTGCATAAGGCCTTGGGTCTGACCGTAGCGGCAGCCGTCAGGATCCCCGGATCCTCCGCCGGGGCTACCTGGAGTTCCGCGAGTGGGTCCGCTCCCGGTTCTTCGGCGGTAGCACTCTCCGGCCATGCGTGTAGCGAGGTCCCTGCCACGAGGCACGTGCGATCATAGTCGTTCGACTGCAGCCGCGCTTCGGTGTAAACTTTTCCTTGTTCTAGAGCCGCCGTGAAGGTCAGGTCGGTCTTCTCCAAGAGCTTGAGCCTGAGGTCCTGAGAGGAGACTCCGGAGACGAAAGCGTCTAGGAGAAGGTCATCTTGAACCTGCTCGTGAGTCCGTGGCTCTTGGGTGCTGTCTAGCAGGAGTTGCCGGAGCTCCTGGGCATAGTGATCCATCGACTCGTTTGGTTGCTGGCGTCGTGATGACAGCAAATGCCGAGCATATATCACGCTCTTTTGCTTTATGTACAATCGCTTGAGCTCCGCAACAGCGAGGTCGTATGTCGCACATCGTGCAATACTGTTGTACACCTTGTAGTCGACTCTGGACTGGAGCGCTGCTAGCTTCGCGGCAGCTGTCGGCTCGGTGTCCTGGTCAGCGAACTGATTCTCCAAAGTTTTCAACCAGTGAGTCAGTTGCAAACCAGCATCCGGGGCTTGCGGGTCGGCGCAGAATTGCGAAACCGCCAGCATCTTGCTTCCCGCCATGTCCGTAGATTTTATTGGAATTAAGTGTTGTGGAAATCATTCAAGACCACAACTTTAGTCCATCTGTTGGTTTAATTCCATTAAGACCTTTGACATCATTCTGCAAATACAGGGATGCAATAGAAATAAGGTTTGGCATCACATAGGTCAATCCATAATATAGTTCAATGAAAGCAAGCGTAATATTCTATGCGGTACGTACCATTAGCGAGTATACTAGTCAATGTAACATGTCACAGGAGAAGTCGCCTAGAGCAACGGCTGCATCGGGTCTTATATCCGGGCCCCCCGAGCGGTGTCAGCGAGCAGCGAGCATCACCTGGGTTCAGCATTAATACGATTTCACTACAGAGTGCATCGTGTAACGGGACGACGGGGAAGCACGAGTTTTAGAGGAAGTAGTCAGCTAGATGATGCTGTGTGTGTGTGGAACATAAAAGGAATTGTGTTTGAGGTGTGCGAGGAAAGAGGTGTGTGAGCACAAAAGGGGTGCGAGAAAATGGTGTGCAAAATGGATGGTGTGTGAGAATAAGTGGTGTGGAATGCTTGGTGTGGGAATAGAAGGTGTGGAATGCATGGTGCGAAGGAGTGAATGGGGGGGAAGAGGAACCCATTCACGAAAGCCCGGGGTGGGTAGTGTAAAGCCAGGTAGAGGGCATACGCAAAATTTGTTTGGATATTGACACCTGTGGTGCAGGTAGTGAAAACGAAGTGTTTTGTTGGGTGCATGAGTATGTGGAATGGCTGGGCATGTGGCTTAATTGGTGCATGTGGTTATTGGGGCACTCCGCCACTGGTAGTTTGTCAGCCAGGTGAGGCCGCAGGTAGGCTCTGGGAGCCAGTAGGGGTAGTTGTGAGTGGGGCCCGAGGATCCCAGGAGAGGACCCGGGTTGCCCGATGCCAAGGTGGGCACAGAGGGGGTAAGCACCAGGAAGGGCCTTCCCCAGTTAGGGTAGTTGTGAGTTGTTGAGTGGGGCCCTAGGATCCCAGGAGAGGACCCGGGTTGCCCAATGCCAAGGTGGGCATCAGCGGGTAAAGTGCCAGGAGGGGCCTTCCCCAGTTTAGGTAGTCGCAGGAGCAGATAAGCTCGGGTGGCGGCTTCAGTGGCAGAGGTGCGCAGGTAGGTAGACCTGCTAGTGGAGCCACACGACCCAGCCCCAAAATTGTGCGAGGGCACAGTATGAAAATATGTGGGAGTGAGACCCAAATTTTGGAGGGCACCAGGTGGGCAATGGGAATTCGGGTTCTTCGAACCACATAGTGTAAAGAGGCCGATTGCAGGGTACGACCCCGGGTAGTTCAAATGAGTAAATGTCAGTGGTGTAGTTAGGTAGGATGAGAAATCCCTTCGCACCATCCACAGCCAGTCACCAAGGAGGACGAAGCTCCACACCAAGGCTCTGTGGGCCATTTGGATGGTAAAGACGCATCACGACGTAAGGAGACATTGTGTTTGTTCCATTCCTTCCTTCCTGGGAGGGATTGGGAGACGAATTTGGAGTAGAGGGGGATATGGGAGACAAGATGTAATGACGAATTGTAAATACAAGGAGGGCTGGGGTAGTGTAAGCCGACGGTGGTGGGTACGGACGGCTAGGGACGAGCCTGCTCTGCTCGCTCTTCCGCGCCCCTCGCATTGCATTACCTTGTTTTTCTGTGTGCCGTTGTGCCCTTTTCCGCTTTGCTGGTCGTGCTTTGTCTCTCCCCCCCCCCTCCCCCACCCCAGGACCCCTTTGGAGGTGGAGCTGTGCAGCACCATTGACCGGTGCAGCATCCTTTCTGCACCTTGTTACATCTGCGCAGCCGAACTGCGCAGCACTTTGCTGCTGTATCCTTCTGCTGCACCCTTGTTACATCTGTGCAGCCGAACTGCGCAGCATTTGCTGCCATATCCTTTTACTGTCACTTTGCTGCACCTGTGCAGCACTTTGCTGCCACAAACACTTTGCTGCACCTTACACACTCATGGACCACAAGCTTTGTGGCCTTGCACCTCTGTTGTGCAGCACTTTGCCGCAACATCACCTTGCATCTTCGGACCACTTGTTTTGAGTGGCATTAATGTCACGCAGTCGGACCACATAAGGTTGGCCCTGCCTGGCAACGAAATGAAATAAAAGCATTTGTTGTGCATTTTTATCATGGTGTGCTAGGGATGAGAAGATTTGTAAGTTTAGGTAGCCTTGAAGATCAAAAATGGCCTGTATGCTGGTCCGGGGCCTAGCCGGTTTGATATATGCACACATAAGACGCAAGAAGCAAGATGCAAAAAGCAAGCAGCAAGTGTCATGAATTTTGAGTGTGTGTTTTGCTTTGCTGTGCTTTCTCTCCCCTCCAATCTTCTCTTCCAAAAAGGACAGGTCCTGGGTCATAGAAGTGTAAATAAAAGTAAGTTTCTGTGCTTGTAAATATAAAAATGCTGCCCACCGGCTATGTGTTTCGTTTGACAAATTCCGGAATTCGGTTAATTGTGGGCGTGAATCTGATAGGTAGCTACTCAACGCAATAGGAGGGACATATTTAGTGTTTTAAAACTGTCGCATACACGGGTTAGAGTAAATGTTAGGGGGAACAACACCTATATGTCACATGTAAAAGTAAAGTTAATTTTGCATGTCATTCTCCAACCGGTCGTTTCAGTTGTTGGGTTCGACTCGGGGACGAGTCTGACGAGGGAGGGGGGTAGTGTTGCAGTTCTATGTTTTTGCAATAAAGGTTAATTTCCCCCTCATAGTTTAGTCACACCACAACACATAGCCTCGTGATAGTTCAGTTTTTTTTTTTTTTTTGTATAGAGTCGAGGCTCGTGAAAGAGCTAACATTTATCAAACAAACAAATCAAACAAACAAGTAAACAAAGTATATAAAAATGGGAGCGGTCGACAAGATGGGGAGAGAAGGGGAGGAAGCACACAAACACAACATTTGAGGGCAGGGACATCGGGAGATGTGTGGGAGGCAGAGGGCCTGGGGGGAGGCAGGATAGGTATAAAACGCAAGGACACCAAGGACTTCCAGGAAAGAAGACAAAAGTCACCTCAAAAAAGTGGATTTGGGGTGAAATTAGCGGGGGTAGAAAAGATCAAGGTTTTGGATTGGGGAAGATAAGAGATGGTGGTGAACAGCCGTTTTAAAGACCTGGAGGGAGGAGTGGGATTGAAGAGAGTGAGGGAGTTTGTTCCAGAGGCGGGAGAAAAGAGGAATGAAGGAGTGAAGGTGAGCAGAGAGTCTTGATTTTGGCAGTTTAACCATAAGAGGGTTGCAGGCAGATCTTGTGCGACCTGCAGGAATATTTGGGGGACAGAGCCCAGAGAGAGCTGGAGGAGCAAGGCCGGAGAGGAGTCGGTAGAAGACGGAAAGACCACCAAGCTGCCTGCGGTAAGTAAGTGAAAGGCCCTCGGAGATAGCGTCATCGCGGGAGATTCCAATGATTCTGAACGCTTTGGTTTCAACAGCGTGAAGACGAGCTAGGTGTGAGGCAGGAGCACCAGCCCAGAGGGGAGAGCAGTATTCCATTGAGCTGCGGATGAAAGCCTTGTATACGGTGAGGAGCTCAGGTGTGCCAAGGAAGGACTTCGCACGACGGAGGATGCCCAGTCGGCGACTGGCTTTGGAGGCCAGCTTGGAAATGTGTTTTTCTCAGGAAAGATCATGGCAGATAGTGAGACCCAAAAGCTTGAGTGACAGAACTTCTTGGAGAGGATTATTCAGAAAGTGGATGGGAGGGTTGTCCAGTCGGTCTTTTCGGAGAGACATCGTAAGAGTGTGAGATTTGACAGGATTGAAAGACATGTTCCAGTTGTTTGCCCAGTCTGTGATTTTGTCCAGGTCTGCAGAGAGTGAGGAGGCTGCAGACTGCCGATCTGAGGGATGAGGAATGGAGCGGCAGAGAGTGGAGTCATCAGCAAAGAGATAGAGAGCATTTTCAAGAGAGTCAGAGAGATCATTTACTATTTCTTAGTAAATGTAAGCATAGTCCTTTTCCTGTGTTAGTTTTGTGTTGAGTAGAATAATGAGAGTTAGGTTTCCTTCCAATGCTTTATGCCGCCTCGATGCTTTGGCTTTGGCGTGAAATGCCACGAGGCAGGTCTGGACTTGTCGATCAAGGGCGAAGGAAGGTGGGGAAGGAGTGACGGTAAGCACGAGCCGCCAATCAGGGCTCGAGGGGAGTGGCTTAGCACTGCGGCAAAAGGCGTGGTTTGGAACATTCGAGGCAGGTCAAGACGTGGCAATATAACCCTGTGCCCTAAAGCCCCCACCTCAGTTATGGGGAGAGGCGCTTGCCAGTTCTGAGGAGAGGTGCGCTCTACAAGTTGAGCAGTTTCTGAGGAGGACCTGCGCTGAGTGATGAGCTTGAGTTATCAGTTCGAAGCGCTGTGTTGAATTACGAGATATGATAAGGGAGAGGTGCTGGACAAGTTCTGAGAGTGTGCGGTGTTGAATTGAGTTGCAAGTTGGGTTCGCGGTTGAGCTTGAGTCAGATCCTGAATCGAGTTACGAGAGCGAAAGCGCACCGTTGATTAATCGCGCTGTGAAGGACCGCCGTGCCGGGCGAGAGACGCGCATATTTTCCTGCCTGCCTTTGTTCGAGATACGTGCCGCGAGGATCCCTCCCACCTGCCTGCCTGCCTTCGTCGAGGGACGTGCTGTGACTGGCAGAGGGCCACGCCGGGCGAGCTGTTCCTGAACAACAAAGCCGGCGCGTTCAGCTCATGAACCATCCTTCCTTCATTCCCCCTGTGAGTGTGAATGGGCCCATTGTCTGGGGAATAAGCTAAGACTGTATAAGATCTGCCCTGTGTATCTGCTTCTGCTACCGATCATTGTAAATAATAATTATTAAACCTGTTATTTCTTTGATTCGGCTGTCTCGTCTTTTCCCTCATTGACTGAGCGTCGTACGAATAATATCGCTCTAATCGGGTTCCAATACCAAGGTAATGGCACGGACCACGTGGTGCGCCATCCGCTCGGGAACACTCAAATTATGCGTGGTTTGTGCGAGACTTGATCCCCACTTCCACGGCGGCGTGGGTACTTAGGTACGTGCGAACATCGTCCCGAAACCCTGTCCCGCGTCCGACCGGAAGTGGCGACTCGAGTCTCGCGGTTGCGACGACCCATGGAGAACAAGGAGCTTAATCTCCCCTTGGTAAGGGAACGGGGGTCGCGCAAAACCGTAACAATATATATATATTTATATTATATGTATATTTTTATTATATATATATATATATTTTTTTTTTTTTAATATTACATGTATATTTTTTATTATATATATATATATATTTATATTATATGTATATTTTTTATTATATATACTATATATATTTATATTACATGTATATTTTTATTATATATATATATATATATATATATTTTATATTACATGTATATTTTAAATATATATATATATATATATATATATATATATATATATATATATTATATTACATGTAGATTTTTTATTATATATATATTTTTAAATTACATGTAGATTTTTTATTATATATATATATATATTTATATTACATGTAGATTTTTTTATTATATATATATTTATATTACAGGTATATTTTTTATTATATATATATATTTAAATTACATGTATATTTTTATTATATATATATTTTTTATATTATATGTATATTTTTTAGTATATATATATATTTTAAATTACATGTATATTTTTTATTATATATATATATTTTTTTATATTACATGTATATTTTTTATTATATATATATTTTTTATATTACATGTAGATTTTTTATCATATATATATACCTATATACATGCATACATACATATATATATATATATATATATATGTATTTTTTTATATTGCAAAAATAATATATAAAAATAAAAGTGTCGACAAGTATATTTCCTCATCTGGATACTTCCTCGAGTATAACAGCCGCTGTGGAGTCATGAGGCTCCGTGAATAGTGGCATGATGGGAAGCTTTCAGGGTGCTTCATCTTACTTTAGAGAAACGCGGCCTTGACAGATGAAGGTGCAGATGAAGGTGATGATGAACAACACAATCCGCCGGCACTCTCCTGCAAGAACATGCCGTGAATTGTTGCGACTTACGGATGTAAGAATTAATTAAACGTTTGCATGATAAATGTCTCCATTCTGATATGCCACGTATTCCTCAGAGCAATAGAAATATGAAGTGAGGCTTGAGCGTGCGTGCTTGGTGCATCGAGTACGTGCGTAAGTGGCACGTACTGAATATTTCCTTCCGACAGCCGTACCTTTCATCATGACTTCAAAGCACCAGGGAAACGAGTATTTATCACAAACACCAATCGATCATGGCCTTCACTTGTCATATTTATGAATTTTTTTTTCTAAGCACTTTAGAAAAATATTTCATGCTTTAAATACAGTATTCCTAAATGTTAAACCTCATAGTATAGGGTACGTTATATGACAATCCATTGCTATAGAATACAAATTTCAATAAAGAAATGTTTTAAAAATCTAATAAAGAGATGAAACTTTGTTTGTTTGTTTATGCATTCCAACCCGACAGCAACCAGAGCAATCACATTTTTTCATCCATAGGAAGGTTGAGTGCTATGTTCAGATAAAAAATAATTGGCCCCAGGTAAAACCAGATAATTGGCCTTCAGGCCTGGATTAGGTCTTGTGCTTGTATACTGTCGAGGTTTTTCCCATGAGCAATCGAGTAATATGTATTGTGAAGATCGTATGTTGAGGTTGTAGTGATTTGTTGTCAACATCACAAATTTAGTTATTAGAGTATTGCATTGAATTTCCCCAGGGAACGCCGGGTACCTCAGCTCGTTTAAACTATTCTCATTCCGAGCCTTTTTTCATTTCTCATTTTTCAAAATGCTCGAATTATGTATGCTGTAATTAGGAAATATATAAATTTCATTTTTATTTGTAAATATTCCTCTTCATTCAACCAGTTATGGCATGTCTTGAATATTTGTGAGTATCACGTTGGGAGAACCTTTTGAATGTCCCACAGAACATGATTGATGCAAGGTGTTACAGATGAAAGGCCACAATTGTATACATTTATTAATAACTAGGAGAGGACGGGGAGGTAGGAGAGGGAGGTGATGGGCGAGGGAGGGAAGGGGACTACATATACATCTTTTCGGGGTTGAGGGGGTGGCTTTGACAGGCCCCTCTGTTTTGGGGTGGGGGGGGGGGGGGAAAGGGAAGGCTGAAAGATTTACCTGTGCAGAGTGCTTTACCCTCAGTGTTGCCCAGGTATAAAAAGGAAATTGTAATACACTCTGCCAACGTCACTAGGGTGGCCCTACACGGTACACATTTACATAGATAATTTACGCCCCTACCCTGGCCCTGACAGACCCCTGCATGAGGCTGCGGCCATATAGCCTATGTTATCCCCCAGACAAAGTTGTATTTGTATCCCGAGTAAAGTATAAAAGCGTTTATAGTTGGAGTACCTGGCGTTGTTCAAGCGAAAAAAAACTAACGTATTGAAATGAGAGCAAATATATTGGAAAAGCAATTAAATCCAAATCAGAATCCATCACAAATGTCAAATCATCATTTTACCTTTTCGTTGAACATATGCTGGTGAATGTGCCATTCATCACGTTTCTGAGTTAAGTATGATGACGTTCAGGAGGAAGAAGAAGCCTTACCACCAACTTTGACCGCTTTGGGAATTGTTTTATTATTTGTGTTCAAATGTCTGGTGATTGTCTTGTATTTATTTATGTGAATGTGTACTTGTATATAACTGTCATTAATCAAAAAGTCTTAGGCACTATAGAGGGATTTAAAAAAAATCCAAAAAGACTTACTTAAACAAACAAACAAAAAATATATATATATATACGAGAGGAAGAGAGGAAAGTACAGTGAGCTGGAGGCAGAGTGCCGGGAGAAGGGTTGGCGAGTTTCGTGTCAGCCATTTGAGGTGGGGGTGTAGAGGGTATATTGGCAATTCCTTTTCTGCATTTCTTGCTAGGCTGGGAGTGTGTGGGACAGAAAGAAGGAGGATGTGTGACAAGGTGGCCCAGGTTGCCTTGAAAGGCTCATTTTGGATATGGAGGAAGTTTATGGAGGCACGTCGAACGGTGTAGGTTCGTTGTGTTTTTTTTTGTTTTTTTGGTTACGACTATTATTTCTTATTTTGTGTATATGAGTGAGTGGGTGAGGGTGTGTGTTTATGCATGGATTAATTTTTGCATGAGTGTGTGTTTTTGTATGTTGAGTGGTGTATGTTGTAAGGGTAGGTGGTTGGTTGGTTGGTTGGTGTTGTGTGTGTGTGTGTGTATATGTGTGTTGTATGTGTGTGTATGAATGATCTGGTGTGTTTTGTTGGTGAGTGGTGAAGGGTATAAATTTGGGTGTTTGAGTGTTCCACCATGTTTGTTTGGTGCTGTGGATTCTGGATGCGGATGTGTTGTTGTTGTTGTAGTCTGCGTTCGCACTGGCTGGGGGTGGGGTATGTACGCATCCAGGTGTAGTTGCTGCATGTAGATGTGTATGTGCCCCTGCTGGCCCACATTAGCTGACCATATCGAGGTTGAAGGGCCGAAATGGGATGATGCTGAGGACCTCGACTGAGGACCCGGCAGTGCGGCACACTTGTGACCAGGTGTGTTTTGAAACTGAGGACCCGGCAGTGCGGCACACTTGTGACCAGGTGTGTTTTGAACTTATATATATATATGTATAATATATATATATATATATATATATATATATATATATATATATATATATATATATATATATATATATATATACACAGTCACGTGAAAAAGTAAGTATATATACATACATATTTGCCTAAAACACTCCCACAACTCACTGATGAACCTCTGAAAGTTTGAGGAAGATCCGTTCAGCCATCTCTGAGAAGAATTGTGACACACAGACCAACGGCTCTCTTATATAGTAGATGAATTTATTATTCACGAAGCAAACGATACAACTGGAGAGGAAACTAGAATTCCAATCAACCAAGCATGAGCAACCTGTGTGCACCTTTTGCCAAAATGTCTCGGCTTATTTGATGTGTTCAATCCCAGATCGTTGTTTGCGAGTCGTCAACAGTCAGGTGGGGGGTGGAGTGGGGGGGGGGGGGGGTATCTTGTAGTCTTGCTCCTTGAAGAACCCACATGAGAAGAAGTACCATGGATTAAGGTGTGGGCTTGTCAGTGGCTGGGGAAGGCCTTTGTCAAAGCATACTGGCCGGGTTATGATGATCCCACCAATGAGTCGGGAATGGAGGTTGTTGTTGTTGTTGTTGTTGTTGTTGTTGTATAGCCCAGGACAGTTCTCTCGAACAAGCCTGTGGCACGGAGACAGCCGATCGATCTCCCAGGAGCGACCCAGAGATCGTCTTGTCCCTACGCGGCTCCAAGCTACGCTGCACACCACGAGGTCCCTCACTCCAGAACCACAGCACTGTGAAGGCCCGAGCCAACGCCCTCTCCGTTCGCACACGAGGCCCCGCCCGTTCACAGCACCGAAAGCACCGAGCACCGCTCCAAGCACCACGCAGATGGTGAATCAACGACCACCAGGACCTCTCAAGACCAAGAAGGGAAGCGCAGAGAGCACAAGACGTTGTGCAGCATCAAGACAGCCAGGGAGGGATGTGCAGCATAAGAGGCAGTGAAGAACCCAAACACTAGAGCTAGAGCTGCTGAAGATGTCGTGCAGCCCCTTTTATTACCTTGCGTCCACTCTCCTCCGATGTTCCCTCTTGCTGGCACCCTCTCATTGGCCGAATCCCTCCCACCTGGTAATCCTCGCCCTGATTGGCTGGAGGTTCGCGCCTTCCGCGCCAACCAATCACTCGTTCCCTGTAGCGTGGCGATAGCTCGTGTCATTCTATGTTGCCCGGCTGCTGGAGGTGGAGCTGGCTGCGGCCATGTGGCGTTGCCCCCAACTGGCCTCTTGCCTGTTTTCTTCCGAAGTCCTTGTCAGGGAAGGGAATTTAATTAATGTGTGCAATAAAGGGCTATCTGAGTGTCGACAGGTGTGCATTGCCATAAGGGACAAAGGTTTGATTCCCAGGTGTGACACACAAGCGCTGTTATCTTTAATCCCTAACTATCTAACACGCGAACATCCTGGTATGTTCATTGGTATACTCTTACCCGACAAACCGGACTATACATGGAACTTATTACAGGTAGATTCCCTAGCGTGACAGACGAAGCATGTTATCTATTCAGATCTACCTGATTCTAGATATTGCTTTACCCCACCGATATAACAATATATATATATATATATATACAGTATTTATGAATGTGTGAATGTATGTATGTATATTTGTGACCAAAACGTCTTCTTCTTCTTCAAATATATATTAAACCGAGAAGCACGGTCAGCGAAGCCATGAGGCGGTGAGGGGTGAAGCTGTGTGACTATATATAATATACATATATACACCACTGGTCAAAAGTTTTAGAACACCTAAATTTTCCAGTTTTTATTGAAATTTAAGCAATTCAAGTCCAGTGAATAACCTGAAATGTTACAAAGGTAAGCAGTAAACTGCTCGAGGTAAAAAAAAAAAAAGTTTAGGTTAGCAAAAACGGGAAAAGAATGTAAATCACACAGTTATATTGTAAAAAAAGGCCTTCTTCAGGGAACAAGTAATGGGTTAACAACTTACAGCTGTTCTGCAGCAATGTAAGTAAATTAAGCCTTGAAAGTTGAGGCAAACAATTCCTACAGGTGTCCCAACCTCTGCTGATTACTTGATTACAAACCCCCTGTCTGTATAAAAGCAGTATTGGAAAAGACTGTTATCACACCCTCTGAAGCATTATTTGGACAATATGGCACTGCAAGAAGTAGTATATTGCTATCATAATAGCGAGAAAAAGGCAATTAACAAAGGAAGACAGACAGACCATGATATCCCTTAATAAAAGTGTAGGTCTTTCCTTTATATTAGAAACTAGCAGAAGTACCCGGCATTGCCGGGCGGGGGAGGGGAGGGGAACGGGGGGGACGGGAGAAGAGTGGGAGGGGGAGGGGGAGAGGGGAGAAGAGGGGGGGATGGGGCGGGTGAGGGATGGGAGGGGGTGGGAGAGGGGGAGGGGCCGGAGGGGGGAGGGGAGAGGGAAGAGGGGGGATGGGAAGAGGGGGGGATGGGGAGGGTGAAGGATGGGAGGGGGGAGGGTGAAGGATGGGAGGGGGGAGGGTGAAGGATGGGAGGGGGGAGGGTGAAGGATGGAGGGGGGAGGGTGAAGGATGGGAGGGGGAGTGGGAGGGGTGGGAGGGGGGAGTGGGAGGGGGTGGGAGGGGGGAGTGGGAGGGGGTGGGAGGGGGAGTGGGAGGGGGTGGAGGGGGGAGTGGGAGGGGGTGGGAGGGGGGAGTGGGAGGGGGTGGGAGGGGGGAGTGGGAGGGGGTGGGAGGGGGGAGTGGGAGGGGGTGGGAGGGGGAGTGGGAGGGGGTGGGAGGTGGGAGGGGGAGGGGGTGGGAGGTGGGAGGGGGAGGGGGTGGGAGGTGGGAGGGGGAGGGGGTGGGAGGTGGGAGGGGGAGGGGGGAGGGGAGAAGAGGGGGGGATGGGGCGGGTGAGGGATGGGAGGGGGTGGGAGGGGGGAGGGGAGGGGGTGGGAGGGGGAGGGGAGGGGGTGGGAGGGGGGAGGGGAGAAGAGGGGGGATGGGGCGGGTGAGGGATGGGAGGGGGTGGGAGGGGGGGAGGGGAGAGGGAAGAGGGGGGGAGGGTGAGGGATGGGAGGGTGAGGGATGTGAGGGTGAGGGATGGGAGGGTGAGGGATGGGAGGGGGAGGGGTGGGAGGGGAGGGGAGGGGTGGGAGGGGGAGGGGGTGGGAGGGGGGAGGGGGGGACCCGGCAGAAGTACCCGGCATTGCTGGGTGGGGAGGGGAGGGGAGGGGGGGGAAGGGAGGGGAACGGGGGGGAGGGGAGAAGAGGGGGGGAGGGGAGAAGGGTGGGGGAGGGGAGGGGAAAAAGGGAGGGGGAGGGGGGAGGGGGAAAAGGGAGGTGGAGGGGAGAAGGGGAGGGGGTAGGGTGGAGGGGGTAGGGGAAGGGAGGGTGGAGGGGGAAAGGGAGGGGGAGGGGGAAAAGGGAGGGTGGAGGGGGAAAGGGAGGGGGAGGGGGAAAAGGGAGGGGGAGGGGGAAAAGGGAGGGGAGGGGAAAAGGGAGGGGGAGGGGGAAAAGGGAGGGGGAGGGGGAAAAGGGAGGGGGAGGGGGAAAAGGGAGGGGGAGGGGGGAGGGGGAAAAGGGAGGGGGAGGGGGGAGGGGAAAAGGGAGGAGGAGGGGGAAAAGGGAGGAGGAGGGGGAAAGGGAGGGGGGAGGGGAAAATGGAGGGGGAGGGGAGAAAGGGGAGGGGGGAGGGGAAGGGGAGGAAGGGGAGGGGGTAGGGTGGAGGGGGAAGGGAAGGGGGGATGGAGGGGGGAGGGGGAAGGGGGGAGGGAAGGGGATGGCCAGTCAACAATGACGTTGCAGTTCTCATGGTCGGAGAGCAGCACAACAATCGGACATAGTCCTGCATATTCGCAACAGCACGAAGCGGCTTTTGGAGACTCACCGATCCTGTGACGTCCTCCAGTACCGGCGTTGCCGGGCGGGGGAAGGGAGACCCGTACATTCCCAACCCGTACATTCGCCCTCTCGACTCAAGCTCACTCGGACAAAAGCCTCGCACAAATTACACCGTGAAGGCCCAATGGTCATGTCTATGCCACAAATCACGGGCGCACTGAATTGAAAATATATAGAACGCTCATACTCCGTGAAAAGTGAAGCCGCCGTGTCGCCATCTTGGTCAGCACGACTCGACCAACTCGCTTCGCGGATCTCGTTTTGTGCGGCAATAAACTGCTCCAATCGGTTACGGAAGGGTTGTGGAAAGACGTTTCACAGCTGTTTCAAAGACATGTAATTCATATCGCACAAAATCGATACAAAACACGATCGCATAAAAGGTGAAAAAACGTGTGACGTGTGACGGGATGGAACATCACATGATCGCTCTGAGCGAATCAGTCTGGCGGCGGTAATGGAACATCACGTGATCGCTCTGAGCGAATCAGCGAGCTGCTCTGGAACCGGCTGAGATTAGCGGGTAC
The DNA here is from genome assembly GCF_964187855.1 of Myxine glutinosa. Taxonomy (NCBI): domain Eukaryota; kingdom Metazoa; phylum Chordata; class Myxini; order Myxiniformes; family Myxinidae; genus Myxine; species Myxine glutinosa. The sequence continues at coordinate 35,150,323 of NC_136268.1, forward strand.
TTCGCTGAAATGCGCTGAGGTAAATATGAATAAAAAATATGGATCGTCAAATATTTTGAGTTCGGCCATGTTCGTCCCAGGCTCAATGGCCATGTCTATGTCAAATATCAAGCACGTAAGCCTCTCCATTTAGGAGTCTATCGGTAACATTACACACACACACACACACACACACACACACACACACACACACACACACACACACACACACACACACACACACAGACAAACTGTGTTTTATATATATAGATTATATTTAAAAAACAAAAACAAAAACAAATGTGCACTCTCCCAGTAAGTTCTGTAAAAGGGCTTTGTGCGCTCGCTTTTATAATCCAGCCAGAGATCGCTCCGCAAGCCCAAAAGCCACACCTGTCAGGCGATGTCACTTCAGCCCTGGTTGGCTGGTTAGGTCTTACCGGCCCCGCCCTGACGGCTGGGTGACGTGGCCACACCTTCTCCCTGGCGCTCCGCCCCCTTTTTCCGGGCCTCACCTCGTGGCTTATGGCAGCGTTGAGCGAGCTTACGGGCAGCTAAGGCTGCTGCTACTGGCCAAGGAGCGCACCAAATTGGAAAGGCCATGGGGCACAGCCTGGAGGGCGCGCTTAATGGCGTCGCTTGGAGTGAGGCTGGCAAAATGGACGAAAGGGGCCTACTCCTTATTTGATTAACACAACGCAGATTCAACTATTGGAAAATGCCTTATCTAACACATATTATGAAATAACTGATGTCCTATGGTGACCTACGTGTTGCTTGTGGCCTATCTATGGGGTGCTACCTTTAACCTTTAATGATGTCATATTTACAAGTGTGGGTTCTCAAAACTGCAACAATATATATATACACATACATATATAGATATACACTACCGGTCAAAAGTTTTAGAACACCTCAATTTTTCCAGTTTTTATTGAAATTTACGCAGTTTAATGTCTCAATGTTCTCTGAAATTAAGCAGAGAACAAATAAACAATTGGAGATAAAAAAGAAGTCATAGAATCATGGTGTTTAACAAAATTAAATTTAAATTTTGGACTCAGCAAAGTAGCCACCTTTTGCAGATATATCCGCCGAACACACTCGTGGCATTCTTTCTACAATGGAAATCAAATATCGTTCGGAAATTCTTCCCAACACTGTTACAGAAGTTCCCACAAATGTGTTGCACTTATAGGTTGCTTTGCTTTCACCCTTCTGTCCAGTTCAATCCAAATCAGCTTGATGGGGTTTAAGTCTGGAGACTGTGCTTGCCATTCCATGATTTGAAGCCTACCATCTTGTTCTTTTCCTCAAATGTAGTTTTGACATAGCCTGGAGGTGTGTTTAGGGTCATTATCTTGCTGTAGGATGAAACCCTGACCAACTAGGCATATACCAGAGGGTATTGTATGGCGCTGCAAAATGCTGTGGTCGCCCTTTTGGTTCAGGATGCCAGTCATGCTGTGCAAGTTGCCGACTCTGGATCCAGCAAAAGAGCCCCAGACCATCAAGCTTCCTCCTCCATGTTTGACAGTTGGTGTCATACACTGAGGAACCATCCTTTCGCCTACTCAACGGCATACAAAAACCCTGCGTGATGAACCAAAGATTTCAAATTTTGATTCATCGGTCCATAAGACCTTCTTCCAGTCTTCAGTAGTCCACTGGCGGTGCTTCATGGCCCAGGCAAGCCTCTTTTTCTCATTTTGCCATCTTAGCAATGGCTTTCTTACTGCCACTCAACCTGTCAAACCTGCAGCTCGAAGTCTTCTCTTCATAGTTGAAACTGAGACTTGCTTACTTCGACCAGTGTTAAGCTGTGCTTGAAGCTGTTGGCCTGTGAGCCGCCTATCACGCAAGCTGTTGACTCTCAGAAACTTGTCTTCTGATTCTGTTGTGGCTTTGGGTCTGCCAGATCTCTTCCTGTCAGAGTTTCCTCCAGTTTCCAAGTGCCTTTTGATGGTGTAGGAAACTGTACTCACTGACACCTTGGCTTGTTGTGTGCCTGCACCCTCGCTGCTGCCTGCCTGGACCGGTACACCACTTTATGGACCACACGTTTTTGTGGCCGATCACCACTTTATGGACCTCACGTTTTGGGGCCTCGCACCTCTGCTGGGGACCGGCCATTGTGGCCAGCGAAATCTTGCTTGCGGACCATGGTTGAGGTGGCACCCTTAGTTGGCCCCTGCTGGCCATAATTAAAAAAAGAAGTGGATGCGTTTTGTGCCCTTTTTATTACCAACTAGGCAGCAAGCAAGAAGTCATCCAGAAGCATCGGCCCAGCAGAGAAGAGAAGACGTTGCAAGGCACCATTTTATTATTTAAGTGTATGACTGTGCACTGGATGGTGCTTTTTGTGCATGGTGGTGTTATGGTGCTTTTGGTGCTTATTTTGTTAATTGGTGCTTGGTGTATCGGTGCAGTGCAGTGTGGCAATGATTTTCCTCTTCTCAAAAGTGCTGCTTTTGTTTCCCAAAAGACAGGTCCTGGGTGTAGTTTGTAAATACCAAATAGTAGTCTTTGTAAATAACATGCTCCCCACCGTCAATGTGTAGTTTGAAAATTAATTCCGTAATTCGGTTATTCTGTGGGCGTGAGTCAGTCAGGTAGAATGCAACACAGCAGGCGGGACATACTTAATTGTTTTAAAATGTCGCACTCAGGGTAAGGTTAAAAGTAGAGGGAAACCACACCTGAGTGTCACACTAAGTTAAAGTTTTGGCGGCACGGGACGTGCCTGGAGGAGAGACGGGTGCAGTGTTACGGTTTGTAGAACCTTCACTTGTAAATAATAAGCCTTGTAAATAATTCCCTGTAAATATCCCCATCTCCCAAAGGTCAAAGATCGCACCCTAGATAGGCCACAAGCAACACGTAGGACACCATAGAAACCTCTTCAGTTATGTCCTTAATATGTGTTTCAGGTAAGGATCTGTTTCCAATAGTTTGACTCTGCGTTGCATTAATTAAATAACCTCGGTCCCCTTTTCCAAATCACATTCATTTTGCGGCTTTACCCTCTCCAAATTGTATTGCGCGCCTCTGCCAGACCCAGCCGCCTCAGCGCTCGTCTCAAGATGCCATTGACCACGCGGTCGAGTTGGAGAAGAAGGGGGGAGGAGCACCAGGAACGCAGGCGTGGCCCCATCAACACGTCACGAAGGGAGGTACCGATGAACCCTCGCGACCAATCCAGGCCGAGGCGTGTTCACCGGTAGGCGGAGCGAAGCGGACGCGGCTTGATACGCGAGGCATGTAATAAAAGCGCCGCCGCGGACTACTTCAAGAGAGAGCCAAGGAGACGTCACGGCAGATGAGCCAGAGGAGCCGCAGACGAACAAGCAGATGAGCCAGAGAGAGCCACGGCGGCGAGCGGCAGAGAGAAACACGGAGATTGACCGACAGAGCGGCAGAGATTTCAATTACGTATGCAGCATACCAGCTTTCCCCCGCTATATAATTGTCCGGTCGCGTCCAACGACACGCGGAGCTGTTTGCCGGGTTTCGCCTCGAACCCAAAGCGTGGACCGGAGCGTGAGCTTGGAGCCGGACCTCGATGCCTACCATCTGCCTGGACCCTTCCCTTCCTTCCTACCACTACCCTTTCGTGTAAGTCTGTTTGTTCTGTCCTGGGCATGATAAGTAAGAGTGTGTAAGCTTGCTCTGTGTCCTTTTACTTCCTCTACTTGTACATGCTTTTCCTTTCGTTTCCTCTTTTAGTGTAATTAATAAATCATATTTGTTCTTCCTACTCTGGTTTCCTCTCATCCGATCGCTTTCGTGATTTCTCCATTGAGTACCTGTGGCACGATTAGAACCACTCAGAATCGGGTTAGTTTTATTGCTAACGGCTCGAATCGCGGATTGCTAAACCGCTCGGCAATTTCCATCTCTCCGTGGTTCGAGCGGAAATTATCTCCCTGCTTTGGGGAGAGATTGGCAAGCAGGTATTTGGGAGCCCATCTTGACCAATCACCCTGGCCAATCTCAACCTCGCAAAGGAGTGTGTAATTTCCAGGATTGGGGGATCGGCCAGTGTAAAAGACAAGGGGATTAACTCCCCCACCCCCCCTTGGTAAGGGGAGCGCCGACCCCCAGATCCGCAACAATATTATATTATTCCACTTTTACCAGAAACCAGACATATTAATTATTAGTCCCCTACCGGTTATACTGGTGGGGACTATGCGTTTGCTTTGCATCTGTCTGTCCATCCATCCATCCCACCTGTGGTTTTCCACACTTTTTCTGACATACCCTTTAACATATTCAACTGAAACTTGGTACATGACTTTATTATGATAAGTTACGTAACACATTTGAGTTTTGGGAAGTTTTGCAATTTTTTTCACGGAGTTACACCCTTTTTGGTACTTCTAGAAAATATCACCAGTAGGGGACATGTATTGCATGGCAATTCTCCCTCTTGTTATCCATCCATCTGTTCCACAAACAAACTCTGTTTCCAGACATCTGATCGCCTATGACAAATCGTCAACATTTTCAAGGCTCAGAACCAACCCTTAGTACACTACCAATCTACCACAAGGATGCTGCTGGTCGACAGGACATGGATTTGGAATTCCAATAGGGCACCAGCATACAATGGCCCCTTGTTTTTGAAAGCAACTTTGTGATCTCTAACCAGACGGGGTCCTTCCGAAGGATGAGGTCCTTCTGACGAAGGATGACATAATCCATGCCCCTGCTTACGAAGCGCTGCGACGACAGTTTATTGCCAGTTCAGGAATCAAACCCAGTTTCTTCAGGTCAAAGGGAAATATGTAACCTCTGAGCTTTCCAGGCAGGTCTATCAATGATAGTGATGGAAAGTCATGCATTTTGTGGGTTTGCTCACATCGTTTGCATAACTGGAAGCCATACGTCGGTTGTGCCACAGTGCCACCGTTAGGTCACTCAGTAATGATGCGACAAGCAGGACAAATTCATTATTGAATTGAGCCACCTTTAGAGGCCATTTTTCCCTGCAGGGCATGGATTGGACTTTTTTGGGCACCGTGTCCCCTTTTTGAAGCAATGTTTTACAGCCAGATGCCCTTCCCGCCACCAATCCTGTTAGTCGCCTCTTGCAACACACAGGGAATTGCCAGTGAACTGGTACTCAATTTGCCGACCTCGGAAGGATGACAGGCTGAGTTAACCCCCCTGGCGTTAATTCAGCGATGAACTGGGATTTGAACCCAGGATCTGAGGATCCCAAGCCAGCACCTGAACCGCTATGCCAACACCAGGCTAAAATTCGTTATTGAATCCAAAACCAATATGCATTTGCTAACAACGATGGTAGGGTTCATAAGACAATGCCAACTCTGTCCCAGGTATCTCAAGGTGTGATGTGCTCACATCATATGTAATGTGATAAGTGATGGATATAGGGTGCCTCTCAGTTTATGTGGTACGTAAGTTGGTGAAGAATATTTATACCCCATACACGCGAAAGAAAAAGCGGTTTAAACAATTGGTATAAACCTGTGCACTTCATCGAAAAGCGGGGTAAACCTGTATACCCCACAGATCAAAATCCTCGTTTCTTCTTACTTTAGTCTTACAACCTCCTGTCCTTTTATCCCTATACCTTCCACACTTCCCAAAGTTTTCCTTCTCTCCTCGATCTATACCCCCTCCCCCCTTTATTAATTTCTTCAATTTACTACCCACTCTTGTGTAAGTCGTATGCAGAATAACCTAGATTGGGTTATACTTTACAGGTAGTTATGAATAGTTCTGGTGGAATTTACATTAACAATGCAAGAAGTTTATGAGCACAAACCATTTGCGTTTGAGCACAAACCGTGGGAATGAATAAAGATTCCATCAACACATTAAATGTGCAAAAAATCTCCTCTCTCATTCTTCCCCCACAATCCTGAACAGCACCACATCCCCCATTCCCAGTATGCATAGAGTAAGCAACAACATAAATCTTTCCCTCCACGCCCAACATACACGCACACACATACAAATCATCATACATAGAGAATGACTCTTTAACAAGACATGAAAACAACATTAGCAGAGAAAATAAAGGACAATATTATAAGTGCAGTGCATTCAGAAAGTATTCAGACCCCTTCACTTTTTTCACATTTTGTTATGTTGCAGCCTTATGCTGAAATCGTTTAAATTCATTTTTTCCCTCATCAATCTACACTCAATACCCCATAACGACAAAGAGAAACCAGGAGTTTAGAAAGTTTTACAAATTTATTGAAAAGAAAAAACTGAAATATCACATTGACATAAGTATTCATACCCTTTGCTATGACACTTGAAATTTAGCTCAGGTGCCTCCCATTTCTCTTGATCATCTTTGAGATGTTTCTAAACCTTGATTGGAGTCCACCTGTGGTAAAATCAATTGATTGGACATGATTTGGAAAGGCACACACCTGTCTATATAAGATCTCACAGCTGACAATGCATATCAGAGCAAAAACCAAGCCATGAGGTTGAAGGAACTGCCTGCAGAGATCAGAGACAGGATTGTGTCAAGGCACAGATCTGGGGAAGCCTACAAAAAAATCTCTGCTGCATTGAAGGTTCCCAAGAGCACAGTGGCCTCCATAATTCTTAAATGGAAGAAGTTTGGAACAACCAGGACTCTTCCGAGAGCTGGCCGCCTGGCCAAACTGAGCAATCGGGGGAGAAGGGCCTTGGTAAGAGAGGTGACCAAGAACCCGATGGTCACTCTGGCTGAGCTCCAGAGATCCTGTGTGGAGATGGGAGAAACTTCCAGAAGGACAAACATCACTGCAACACGCCACCGATCTGGGCTTTATGGCAGAGTGGCCAGATGGAAGCCTCTCCTCAGTGAAAGACACATGAAAGCCCGCTTGGAGTTTGCAAAAAAGCACCTAAACGACTCTCAGACTGAGAAACAAGATTCTGTGGTCTGATGAAACCAAGATTGAACTTTTTGGCCTCAATTCCAAGCATCATATCTGGAGGAAACCAGGCACCGCTCATCATCTGCCCAATACCATCCCAACGGTGAAGCATGGTGGTGGCAGCATCATGCTGTGGGGGTGTTTTTCAGCAGCAGGGACTGGGGGACTGGTCAGGGTTGAGGGAACAATGAACGGAGCAAAGTACAGAGATATCCTCAATGAAAACCTTAAACAGAGCACTCAGGACCTCAGACTGGGCCGAAGGTTCACCTTCCAACAGGACAATGGCCCTAAGCACACAGCCAAGACAACGCAGGAGTGGCTTAGGAACAACTCTGTGAAGGTCCTTGAGTGGCCCAGCCAGCTCAATTGAACATCTCTGGAGAGACCTGAAAATGGCTGTCCACCAACGGTCCCCACTCCCCATCCAACCTGACAGAGCTTGAGAGGATCTGCAGAGAAGCTCATGTCCTTTTCATTTTGCGGCCACCCTCCAATTTCCATCATGGGCATAATCGATCTTGCGCCCCATTTGGCATCCCTCAAGTTTGTTACGCTTTGGCGGCCAGCAGCATTAGCTGCCCTTTGCTCACTCAAACTAGTCGGGTAACCACGAGGTAGGCCTGAAAAGAGGGAGGAGCGCGACGGTCGAGGTGTGGTCGAAGTAGTGCGTCAGAGGCGGTGACGGTAAGGGCACCAGCCAACCAGGGCTGAGAGGGCATGGCTTGAGAGGGCGTGGCACGACGCATTGAGTAAGTTCGAGAGGGTTCGCTGGGCAAGGCTATATAAGTCTTCACACAAAGCCCTTGAACAGGACTGATGAGAGAAGGACTCGTGCGAAAGGACTTACACAAGAGGACTCGTTGGGTGAATTGCGCTTTGTGGGAGGACTGGTTGGAAAAGGACTCGGATGAGAAGGACTCGAAGCACTGGGCTTGAGAGAACTGATCTGGAGCACTCATGTGAGACCTGCATTAAGAGGACTGGCATGCACACGACAGTTTCGAGCCTTGATTGAGAAGCGCATTGCTCGCGTTTATTGAACTATTCACTTATTATGTACGCGGCTGAGCTGCAAGTGTAACCGCCAAAGCCAGCCCTACCGTTCGCCCTGTGATAATCCCGTGCGCGCCAAACGACACGTGGAGAGCTCCTGGCCGCTGGGTTCATCTACTTTGCGGTGTGAGTTGGGGACCGGAGAGCGAGCTGCCTGGACGCCATCCCTGGACCATCGACCTGTTCGTCTGCAACCCCGTGTGAGTGTGTCTGAGTGCGACGGGCCCGTTTGTCTTGGGATAAGTTAAGACTGCTTAAGGACTGCACTGTGTATTCTTGTTCTTCTTATTGTACAAAGTGTAAATAAATCGTGTTATTCCTTTCTTCCAAATTCGACCGTTTCAGTCATTTCCTCCATTGGGTAAGCGTGACACGATTACGAACTGCTTGGATCAGGTTTGTCATTGATAACGGCTCGGGTCACGGGTTCGCTACCGCTCGGCGTTTCCACCAACACCCGTGATTCAGGCGGGGCTTATTTTCTCGTTTCTGGGTGCCGTTAGTACTTAGGTAATAGCGAATTCTCAGTCCTTAAACCCTATCTAACGCTGTCTGGGAAGGACGTCATCAGTCCCGGGTCCCGTTGGCTAGTCAAAGACAAGGGGACTAATCCCCCCTTGGTAAGGGGAAAAGGCCGGTGCTGAGATCCGCACAAATTGGTGTTGGGGAGTGGGATTTGACCCGAAGTGCGCTTAATGCACTCAAAATTACGAGCGGCCGAAATTTAATTTGTAAAATCCAAATTTAAAATCGTGCCATGGATAACCAAGACGGTCGGATGCCTGTGGGGGTAGAAGAGGAGATAGATGAGGAGCTAGAATCAACCCAGGACCCCCGGGAAGAATTGGGAGAAATGGAAGAGGACATTGATGAGGGTACAGCAGTAGAGGTAGCAGGGGTAGAAAATGGTGGCACCTCGCACGTGGCCACGGCAGCCGAGCCCGCTGTGCAAGACTGGTTGGGCATTGAACTATTGCTAATCCAGATGAATGCAAAAATGGACGCAATGGGGGAAGAAATGAAAGACGGGCTAAATAAATTTGGAAACAGAATGGGCGGCTAAATGAAAGAAATGAAAGATGGGTTAACAGGGTTTGAAAACGAAATAGGTGGCCAAATGAAAGAAATGAAAGACGGGTTAACAGCGTTTGAAAACGAAATAGGTGGCCAAATAAAAAAGATGGGGAAAGACATAGGGCGCAGGTCGAGCGGGAAGGTCGCATTGGTACGCGACGAGGTAACGCGATTTGAGGAACATGGGAAAACGAGCTAGAGCAGAGCATAGTTAAGTTGACCGGGGTAGAAATCGCGACACGGGGTATGCAAAAGCCGACGGTCGCCGAATTAGAAAAGAAAATTTTATTAGCACCGGCGGTCGTCGAGGAAAAAGAAAATGAAAAAATTATAGTGAAAATTGGGGTTGAAGAGACGGCAGAGATAGGAATTAAATCAGAGATGGAGATGGAATTTGCACAAAGTCTGTGTTCGCATCGTGATGTCGTGCTGCCTAACCCCAATGGAAGTTTGCAGGTGCGGTTGCGGGAGAAGAGAATCTCGAAGGTGAGTAGGAGCGTGTACCACCGTTTAGTGGTAGGAGCGTGTATGGCGCGAAAATGTATGGCGCGAAAGTGCTTGGCGCGAAAAGATTTTTTGCGCGCTTGGGATCGCGACTTCACACGGGTGCTCGTGGAAGGTCCGTGGTGCACTGTGTGAAGGTGAATGGCGCGCGTGTGTGAACGGCGCCGAAGCGCGAGTGTATGACGGAATGTGAGTGGGAAGAGTGTGTTACAGAGTGTGTAACAGAGGAGTGTGTGATAATGGAGTGTGTGAGGGGCGTGAGTGCGCCTGAGTGGTGTACACCGGAGTGTGTGGGAAACGAGTGCACCCCGAACCGTGTGTGGAGAGCGAGTGTTGTAACGGAATGCAGGGAGTGTATGAGAGGCACTGGGATGCCTTGGTGTGGAATGAGTATGGCAAGGGTCGCATGGTGTGAGAATGCGATTCGGACATCGACCCAGACCGGGGGGTTAGCGTTTAGGCCGACGTATAGCCGACGCGAGCTCTCGGGGCATGGTGCGCTTTGTGTGCTGCGGGGACCGGCCGGGATCGTAGCCGCGGCGGTCTCGCAAGGAGCGCCGTGCACGATTCGTGCCGGGCCCCGCCCTGTATGGTCGGTGCTGCGCTTTGACGGGAAAGGCAAACGGCACGTTTCAAGGGGAGGAAGGAGAGTTCGGACCTTCGACCCCTGGCGGGCGCGGTGTTCCGACCGGGGGAGGCTGGGCCACCGTGCATGGGGCCGCAAAGCCTCACGTAGGGATGGCGCCTGGAACCTCGGCCCAAGCATGCCTCCTCCCCAGAATCGAAAATGCCAGACGGACCCAACCTACAGGAGACCAACCACCCACATGCATTGCTCGGCTTTGCGAAGCCGAGCTGTGAAAATGTATTTCCATACCGAGAGGCTCGTAGTACAGTGGACGGATAGCGATAGTGTTGAGAAATGGTACCCTGCGTGTAGGAATGGAAGTTTCACCATTCCTCACGCATCGGGGGCACATGAGCTTTAGATTATGGGGTGGCAGTGAAAACTAGCCGAGGGCGACTGGGATAAATGTTAGGGATTAAGAAATGACAGTAGGGACATGAGATTTAAGTAGTGACTTTTGGTACAGGTAGAGGGGACGTAGAGAGATTAGATGGATGATAATGACGAGGGAGTGCTTAGTGTAAGGGAAGACGGGAAAGCATGAGTTTTAAAGGGAAATAGTTAGTTAGATGATGCTGTGTGTATGAGCTTGAGAATGAGAATCTTGGTGGTGAGCTTGAGCAAATGAGGAATTGAATGAGAATCTTTGTGGTGAGCGTGAGCAAATGAGGAATTGAATGAGAATCTTTGTGGTGAGCTTGAGCAAATGAGGAATTGAATGAGAATCTTTGTGGTGAGCGTGAGCAAATGAGGAATTGAATGAGAATCTTTGTGGTGAGCGTGAGCAAATGAGGAATTGAATGAAATTGGTTGTGGATGAACTTGTGCAAATGAGGCATTGGTCGGGGATGACCAGAGAAAGTGTATAAATGGAGTATTGAAGACAAGTGTAAGTGTGTTGAGTGATTGACTTGCATGGGGTGCAAGTGGATAAATGGTGAGAATATTTGGTGTGGAATGCTTGGTGGGAGTAATTGGTGTGTGGAATGAGTGGTGTGAAGTGCATGGTGCGAAGGAGTGGATGGGGGAAGATGGACCCCTTCACGAATACCCGGGGAGGGTAGTTTAAAGTTAGGTAGAGGGTTTAGGTAAAATTGTTTGGATGTTGCCACCTGTGGTGCAGGTAGTAGCAAGGAAGTGCTTTGATGGGTGCGTGAGTCTGTGGAAATGGCTGGGCATGTGGGCTTAATTGGTGAGTATAGTTATTGGGGCACTCCACCACTGGTAGTCTGTCAGCCAGGTGAGGCCGCAGGTAGGCTCTGGGAGCCAGGTAGAGTTCAGTGTAGTGTTCAGTGGGGCCCGAGGATCCTAGGAGAGGACCCGGGTAGCCCAATGCCAGAGAGGGCATCAGAGGGGTGAGAGAGCCAGGAGGGGCCTTCCCCGATTTAGGGTAGTTGTAAGGAGCATGGTAAGCTCGGGTGGCAACTTCAGTGGCGGAGGTGTGCAAGTAGGTAGACCTGCTGCTAGAGCCACATGACCCAGCCCCGAAATTATGCGAAGGCACAGTAGTGAAAAATTGGGGGAGTGAGACCCCAAATTTGGAAGAGCACCACAGGCTGGGTCAATGGGAATTAGTTTTTAGAACCGCATAGTTTAAAGTTACCAAAAGAGTGGAAATGCGAATGGTTCGGTGGATGTGTGGAGTATCGTTGAGAGAGAGGAAGACAAATGATGAATTGCGAAAGATGATGGGAATAGAGCCTGTGATGGATGCTGTGAAGAGAAACAGGTTGAGATGGTTTGGTCATGTGTTGAGGAACGATGAAAGTGACTGGTTGAAAAGAGTGATGGGAATGAATGTAGAAGGAAGTAGAGGACGGGGAAGACCGAGAAAGACTTGGCTAAAGATGGCCGAAGAAGAAATGCGGGCAAGAGGGTTAACAAGGGGAGATGCAGAAAATAGGGCAAAATGGAGAACATTGTCATGGGGACCGCAAGGCCAACCCCCACTCTTGCAGGGAAAATGGCCTTAAAATGCCTGTTGTTGTTTGTTGTTGTATAGTTTAAAGTTGCCAATTGGCAGGGCATGACCCCGGGTAGTTTAAGAGTTAGTCAATTAGAGTATAGTTAGGATAAGAAGTGTCTTCGCACCATACACATCCACTCACCAAGGTGACAGGACTCCACACCCGATTTTGTGAGCTGTTTGGAATGTAAGACGCATCTCGACGTAAGTGTGACATTGTGATATTCCATCTCTTCCTTCTTGGGAGGGATTGGATGACGAATTCGGAGTAGAGGGGGGATAGAAAAGACAAGACGTAGAGACGGGATTTGTAAAGTGTAAATACGGGGAAGGGCAAGGGTAGTGTAGGCTGACATGGGGGGGGGGGGGGGGGTTACGTACGGCTAGGGACGAGCTTTCTCTCCTCGCTCTCCTGCACCCTTCATGTTGCATTGCGTTGTATTGTGAGTACCTTTGCGCTCTTTCCTCCGCTGACTCTCTGCTTTGTCTTTCCTCCCCACCCATGGACCCATTAGTTTTGTTGAGGGGAGTGTGCAGGAACCCTGATCTGTGCTGCGGCACGGGACTACACCTGTACAGCTGCACTCTGCTACCTCTGGCTGCACCAGTACACCTAATGGACCACATGTTCTGTGGCCTGGCACCTTTGCTGGAGCAGAACTTTGCTGCAAACATTATCTTGCCCTGCAGACCACTGATTCTAGGTGGCGTAAATGTCACGCAGATGGACCATGAGATGGTCCTGCAATAAAATAAAAACGGACACGGTTTGTGCACTTTTTATTATTCCGGTGTGTCAGGAAAGAAGATCTCCAAGTTTATTATGGCACACCGAAGACGAAGCAGGAAGACGCAAGATGCAGCAGCCCAGCAGCAGCCAAGCAGCAAAAGCCAGCATTGATTATTGAAATGTGATGGTGCATTTGTGATGATTGTGCATTTTGGTGCATTTATTATGGTGTATTGGTGCAGTGCATTTTGTTCTCTCTCCTCCAAAATTTCTTTCCCAACAAAAGAACAGGTCCTGGGTTATAGAGATGCAAAGAATTAGATTAGTCTTGTAAATAACATGCTCCGCACTGGCTCCATGTATAGTTTGAGAATTCTTTCCGCAATTCGGTTAGCTGTGGGTGTGAGTCTGTTCGAAAGTACACAACGCAGTAGGTGGGACATATTTAGTGTTGTAAAACTGTCACACACAGGGTGTTAGATTAAATGTAGAGGGGAACCACACCTAAGTGTCACATGGAATTTAAAAAGTAGTCCTGACCCTTGCTAAAAACCGGTTGTGCTCACTTGTGTGGGTTCGGCTCGGGGACGAGCCTGGCGAAGGAGGGGGGCAGTGTTGCAGTTTGGAGAGTGTACATATGACATCATTAAAGGTTAAAGGTTTGCCCCCCATAGGTAGTCCACAAGCAACACATAGGCCCATTAGAATTAGTTATGTCATAGTATGTGTAAGAGTAGGCCATTTCCCTAGTGACATCTGTGTTGTGTAAAGAAATAAGCTTAGGTCCTTTTCATTTTGCGGCCCCCCTCCAATTTCCATCATGGGCATAATCGATCCCGCGCCCCATTTGGCATCCCTCAAGTTTGTTACGCTTTGGCGGCCAGCAGCATTAGCTGCTCTTTGCTCGCTCAAACTAGTCGGGTAACCACGAGGTAGGCCTGAAAAGAGGGAGGAGCGCGAGGGTCGAGGTGTGACCGTGTCAAGCAGCGCGTCAGAGGCCGTGACGGTAAGGGCACCAGCCAACCAGGGCTGAGAGGACATGGCTTGAGAGGGCGTGGCACGACGCATCGAGTAAGTTTGAGAGGGTTCGCTGGGCAAGGCTATATAAGTCTTCACACAAAGCCCTTGAACAGGACTGATGAGAGCAGGACTCGTGCGAAAGGACTTACGCAAGAGGACTCGTTGGGTGAATTGCGCTTTGTGGGAGGACTGGTTGGAAAAGGACTCCGATGAGAAGGACTCGAAGCACTGGGCTTGAGAGAACTGATCCGGAGCACTAGTGTGAGAACTGCATTAAGAGGACTGGCATGCACACGACAGTTTCGAGCCTTGATTGAGAAGCGCATTGCTCGCGTTTATTGAACTGTTACGAACTATTCGCTTATTACGTACGTGGCTGAGCCACAAGTGTAACCGCCAAAGCCAGCCCTACCATTAGCCCTGTGATAATCTTGTGCGGGCCAAACGACACGTGGAGAGCTCCTGGCCGCTGGGTTCATCTACTTCACGGTGCGAGTTGGGGACTGGAGAGCGAGCTGCCTGGACGCCATCCCTGGACCATCGACCTGTTCGTCTGCAACCCCGTGTGAGTGTGTCTGAGTGTGACGGGCCTGTTTGTCTTGGGATACGTTAAGACTGTTTAAGGACTGCACTGTGTATTCTTCTTCTTCTTATTGTACAAAGTGTAAATAAATCGTGTTATTCCTTTCTTCCAAATTCGACCGTTTCAGTCATTTCCTCCATTGGGTAATCATGGCACGATTACGAACCGCTCGGATCAGGTTAGTCATTGATAACGGCTCGGGTCATGGGTTCGCTCCCGCTTGGCGTTTCCACCAACACCCGTGATTTGGGCGGGGCTTATTTCCTCGTTTCTGGGCGGCGTTAGAACTTAGGTAATAGCGAATTCTTAGTCCTAACCGGGAAGGACGTCATCGGTCCCGGGTCCCGTCGGCTAGTCAAAGACAAGGGGATTAATCCCCCCTTGGTAAGGGGAAAAGGCCGGTGCTGAGACCCGCAACAATATATATAAAAGAAAGTTTTTGTTTGTTTGTCTGCACAAGCTCATCTCCTGAACGGTGAAAGATAGGAGGAAACCTCTAATACAAAAAATGTCAGGACGGACCCTGGGAAGGTTATAGGCTAGGTGGCGAGACCGGTCAAGGCCGCTTCGGCCAGGCCGGGCCCATTTCGCAATTAAAAGCTGAGCTGAATTATAGTAGTCAATCTTCTACGGCCACGAGTAAAAGCCTAATTATAGTAGTAAATTCATTCAAAAAGAACAAGCGTTAGGCCTTGGTCCCCCATCGGTGAAGTGATGCGAGTTGACAAAGTGGAAGATGCAAGGCGGCCATCTTGGATTTTGACATGGCGACCCAATTTTCAATAGCGTTCTCCTTTATGCGTAGATACACCCTTCATGTTCTCTTCACCCTCTCTTTTGCTCAAGGCCATCTGCCATCTGCTTGGAAATCAGCCAACATCACCGCTTTGCACAAAAAAGGTGCAAAAACAGATCCTAGCAACTACAGACCAATCAGCCTTCTCCCAATTATCAGCAAAGTCATGGAATCCATCATTGCTTCAGATATGAAATCTTTCCTCTTCTCCAATGGCTTGATCTCTGATCATCAATTTGGTTTCAGACCTGGTCACTCTACTCTGGACATGCTGCTTCTGCTTTCTCAACAATGGATGGAGGTCCTCAACGCCAAACAGGAAATTAGAGCTGTCTCCCTTGACATTTCACGTGCCTTCGATACGGTCTGGCACCCTGCTCTGCTCACCAAACCCTCTTCCTTTGGTATCCATGGAAATCTCCACGCATGGCTGGCGGACTTCCTCTCTGGTCGTAGTCAACGTGTGGCCCTGAATGGGTTTCTCTCATCTCCTCTTCCTGTTCAGGCTGGAGTTCCCCAAGGTAGTGTTCTGGGCCCTGTGCTTTTTCTGGTCTTCATCAATGATCTCTCTGACTCTCTTGAAAGTCCTCTCTATCTCTTTGCTGACGACTCTACTCTCTGTCGCTCCATTCCTCATCCCTCAGATCGGCAGTCTGCAGCCTCCTCACTCTCTGCAGACCTGGACAAAATCACAGACTGGGCATCCAAATGGAACATGTCTTTCAATCCTGATAAATCTCACACTCTTACGATGTCTCTCTGAAAAGACCGACTGGACAACCCTCCCATCCACTTTCTGAATAATCCTCTCCAAGAAGTTCTGTCGCTCAAGCTTTTGGGTCTCACGATCTGCCATGATCTTTCTTGGGAAAACCACATTTCCAAGCTGGCCTCCAAAGCCAGTCGCCGACTGGGCATCCTCCGTCGTGCGAAGTCCTTCCTTGGCACACCTGAGCTCCTCACCACATACAAGGCTTTCATCCGCAGCTCTATGGAATACTGCTCTCCCCTCTGGTCTGGTGCTCCTGCCTCACACCTAGCTCGTCTTCACGCTGTTGAAACCAAAGTGTTCAGAATCATTGGAATCTCCCGCGATGAAGCTAACTCCAAGGGCCTTTCACTCACTCACCGCAGGCAGGTTGGTGGTCTTTCCATCTTCTACCGACTCATCTCTGGCCTTGCCCCCCCCCCAGCTCTCTCTGGGCTCTGTCCCCCAAATATTCCTACAGGTCGCACAAGATCTGCCTGCAACCCTCCTATGGTTAAACTGCCAAAATCAAGACTTTCTGCTCACCTTCACTCCTTCATTCCTCTTTTCTCCCACCTCTGGAACAAACTCCCTCACTCTCTTCAATCCCACTCCACCCTCCAGGTCTTTAAAACAGCTGTTCACCACCATCTCTTATCCTCCCCCATCCAAAACCTTGATCTTTTCTACCCCCGCTAATTTCGGTCCCCTTGTGTTTTATACCTCCCCCCCCCCTTCCCACGCCTCCTCCCCCCAAGCCCTCTCCCTCCCACACTTCTCCCTGCTCTCAAATGTTGTGGTTGTGTGCTTCCCCTTCTCTCCCCATCTTGTCTTCCGCTCCCTCTTTTTGTATATTTTGTTTGTCTGGTTGTTTTGTTAGTGAAATAAATGTTAGCTCTTTCACGAGCCTCGATTCAGTATACAAAAAAAAAAAAAAAAAAAAAAAACCCACACACCAGATTAGAAGTTAGTTGTTCGGTTATTTTTCAAGATATTTCGCTCACAAGGTTCAGACATATATATGGTGGCGCCCATCTTGGATTTTGACGTGGCGACCCAATTTTCAATGGCGTTCTTCTTTATGCCTAGATACACCAACACCAGATTAGAAGTTGGTACTTCGCTTATTTTTCAAGATATTGCGCTCACAAGGTTCAGACGTACATGGCGTCAGACATTCATGACGGCGGCCATCTTGGATTTTGAAGTGGCGACCTAATTTTCAATAAGGTTCTTCCATATGCCTAGTTGCACCCACACACCAAATTAGAATACGGTCCTTCGCTTACGCACGCACGCACGTCCGGACGCACGCACACACGGACGGAGGGGAAAACCATAGTCCCCCTTTCGCTCTGCGGTGCGACGGGGGACAACTAAAAATGTCGGGGAGGGCCCCGGGAAGGTTAGAGGCGAGGTGGCGAGGCCAGTCGAGGCCGTCTCGGCCGGGCTGGGCCCATTTCACAATTAAAAGCTGAGCTGAATTATAGTAGTCAATCTTCTACGGCCACGGGTAAAAGCTGAACTATAGTCGTAAATTAATTCAAAAAGAACCCGGGCAACGCCGGGTTCTTTCGGCTCGTATACTATATAAGAGAGATGTCTGTCTGTGTGTGTGTCTGTCTGTCTGTGTGTCGTCATTTTTCGCAGAGATGGCTGAACAGATCTTCGTCAAACTTTCAAAGGTTCATCAGTTAGTGCCTGGGAGTGTTTTAGGCACAAAAAAAAGAAAAGAAAAAAAAGAATCACTCGATAGTGCCGAAGCCTTATTAAATTGATGTCAGTTATAAACAAGTACACATTCGCATGAATAAATAAAAAACAATCACCATGCATTTGAATACAAATAAACCAAATATTTCCGGAAGTGTACGAAGTTGGTGGTACGGCTTCTTCTTCTTCCTGATCGGCATCACACTTACCTCAGAAACGTGATGAACGCCACATTCACCCCATTCACCCACCAACATATATATGAACCCCCTTCCTCTCCTGCCTCCCCACCCCCTCCGCCCTCCCCCCTCCCCTCCCCTTCCCCCCCTCCCTCCCCCATCCCCCTCCCCACCGCCACCCCCCTCCTCCCATATATATATATATATATATATATATATATATATATATATACATATATATATATATACATATATATATATATACATATATATATATATATACATATATATATATATACATATATATATATATACATATATATACATATACATATATATACATATATATATATATACATAATGTTGCGAATATGGAATTTGGCCTCCATATCCGCTTGTAAATATTCCCCTATTTCCCCAATATTCCCCAACTATCCCCAATCCCCCATTCCCTAGTCCCATTGTCTGTAAACAACAATCAGTAGAGCCGACCTGCCCCTTTTTCCCCCATTAAATGTCGTGCCCAGGTCCACCGCATCTCACGTAGACAACTTTCGGACATCTTGCTAGTTATTCTTAGTCTATGTCAGTTAAGGACTCCTTTCCATTAATTCTGACTCTTCGTTGCACCAGAATGTGATTATATGGCACCAGTAGTGAGTTTAGGACCTTTCCCATACCTCCTTCCATCTTCTTCCCCAAACAACAACTACAACTACAACTACAACTACAACTACAACTACAACAACAATTACAACAACAACGACGCTGCACCGGGGGAGTGTGCGTCATCACACCGGCTCGGTTAGCCGCCATTGACAATGCGCGCCGGACCATGCGCTCCACGGGGTTACCACGAAGGGGCTGGCTGTCAGCTCCTCGTCAAGGGCGGAGCCGGTAACCCCCCCGCACGCACCCAATGAGAAGCAACGAGCCGATTCCATCTGGGGCGGAGCTAACGAGCCGAGGGCGTGTCACTCCCCGCCGGATCTACGCAGCCACTTGCCGGATGTGAGGTCAGATGCGCCCCCAGCTTGAGCAGACAAGACGCCATCCGAGCGCTGCGACCTCCCCGCATCTCTAGACCGGACCGGGTCGATCCTGCCCTGAGCCCAGGTGCACCTGGAGCCATCGATAACCGCTTTCCTTGCCATCAATCCCCGTGTGAGTCAGCCTTGTCCCGTTTGTCTGTCGTCCGTTGGGGTGAATATAAGATTGTGTTTAAGTGCCCACTTTACTATGCTGTCCCTCTGGTAGTTGTAATCTAACCTTCCGTCACAATATAACCTCCTCCGGAGGGCTTGAGAACTGAACCCTGGGTGTCGTGTCATTTTAATCCCAGCCGGGTGTCCTTTTCCTTTATTGACCTAGCGCAGCGCGATTAGTCAACGTTCGGGTATAATCGGGTAACTTGTGCAGACGTGGTCATACCAAAACCGCTCGGTAAATAACATCTAAGCCACGTCTGTAACAATTGGTGTCAGGAGTGGGATTCGAACCCGGGACTAAATTTATTAGGCCCAAATTTGTAACAAGTAGAATCGATTCGGAGCGCGTTTCCCGCGCGAAATTATAACGGCCGAAATTTGTTTTGTTGTATAAAAACCCGAATTTTGAAAGTCGCGCTATGGCAGACCAAGACAGCTGGGGTCCGGTAGGGGAGAGTGAGGCAGGGTCGGTCCAGGACCAAATTGAGGGACATGAGGGACAGGAGGAGAGCGAAGCAGCGAGGGTAGCAGACGCACAAAATAGCGTCGTTGTGCCCGACATTGCGGGAGCGCAAAATGGCGCCTCGCTGATCACCGCGCCCGCGACCGTGGCAGCGCCCCCGGTGGATTGGAACTTGTTTTTCATACAAATGAAGGCCCTTATGGCCCAGAATAGCGAGAAATTGAGGGAGGACATGGGGTCCAATAGCGAGAAATTGAGGGAGGACATGGGGTCCAACAGCGAGAAATTGAGGGAGGACATGGGGGCCAATAGCCAACGGTTAGAACAAAGGATGGGGGCCCAGATCGGAGGGTTAGGGAGTAGAATAGAGGGATTAGACAATAATTTTAAGGGTTTAGACAAGAAATTTGGGAAGTTAGACAATAATTTTGAGGAGTTAGACAAGAAATTTGGGAAATTAGACGATAGATTAGGGGAAATACAGGAGGGGTTAATGGGGGTAGAAAACAGAATGGCCGCTCAAGAGAATCAAATGGAAGGGATGCAATAAGGGTTAGAGGGGTTAGAAAACACCATGGAAAGCAAATTGAGGGACATGAGGGACCAAGCGGAAAGGGAAGTTAACCAAATGGGGCAGCAGATAGAGGGGGTCAGAATGGGGGTAGAAACCAAACTGGATGCTCACAGGGAGGAAATGGAGCAGATGAGGGTGGCATCTGGGCAGGAGATGCAAGTGATGGGAGAGGAGATCAGAGGAGGAGTGAGTGAGGAGGTCGGAGGAGTGCGCGAGGAGGTGAGGCACTGTAAGGAGCACATGGAGAAGGAGGTGAGAAAGGGGACTGTAAAGTTACAAGGGGGCATAGAGGTCCTGACGCAGGAGGTGGAACAGCTGACGGAGGGACAAAAAGGACTAACGGAGCAGGTTCAAAGGAACACTGCGGTATTAGGAGGGTTGAAAGCGACACAAAACGACATAAAAAACGACTTGATAGCGACAAAGAGGGAATGTCAGATGGTACGTGAGGGACTGACAACGAGGTTGGACGAGGTGATAGAGGTAATGGAGACGAAGGACCGGCAGGTGAGGACGCACCTGGAAACGGTCAAGGTAGCCTTAGAGGATGAGCTTGAGGAGACGTACCGGGGAATAAAGGAGGTGAAGCAGAAATTAGAGGAAGTGGAAGAAGGGGTGAGCGAAATTAAGAAGCGACGGAGAGAGGATAAGAAAGAGATAAAGGAGGAAGTAAAAGAACTGGTCCAAAGTCTGTGTTCGGATCGTGATGATGTGCTCATTGACCGGATGAGGGATTCGCAGGTGATGGAGGAGAAGCGAAGAGGAAGAGGACCTGGTGTAAGTGGTGACCAATATGGTCGTGCGTATGATGCGCCAGGTGATTTAAGAAGCTTGGGGGTCGAGATGGACCCGGGTGTTCGTGAGAGGCCGTTGGTGAAGTGTGCGACAGGTCTGGTGTGCGAAAGAGGAGGTGTGCGAGAAAGTCCGACTCTGGGGTGTGTGAGGAAAAAGTGCGTGCCAAGGAGTGAGGGTGCTGGCGAGAGTGAGTCGGTCGTAGCGCGTGTGCGAGGGGGCACATGGAAGCGCGGTGTGGTGAGTGTTACAGAGGGTGTGATGGGAGAGTGTGCGCAAGAGTGTGCGCGAGAGAGGTGTGTGACGGACAGGTGCATGGGGAAAGAGTGCGCTGTCAAAAGTAAGGAAGAATGCACACCTGTGGTGAGTGTTACAGAGGGTGTAACGGGAGAGTGTGCGCGAGAAAGGTGTGTAACGGACAGGTGCATGAGGAAAGAGTGCGCTGTCGGGAGTAAGGGCGAGTGCGTTGTCAGGAATGGAGGTGAAAGTAGTGAGAGTGACATGGAGCGTGAGTTAGTTGTGACAGGTGAGCGAGGATGTACACCTGGGATGGAAGGGTGCACACCTGGAATGGTAGAGCGTGAGTGGGAATGCACGCTGGAGTTGGTGGTGAGGCACGTGGTTGGGTGTGCGAATGAGGGCACACCTGTGATTGTCACAGAGGAGGTGACCGAGGAGGGGGCGCGAAGCGGTGTATTGGTGAGGTGTGCGAGCAACAAAAGTGTGCCAAAGTGTTCGGTGGTCAGGTGTGTGACCAAGTCTGTGAGTGGAATGAGAGTACCTGGGTGTGTAAGGAAAGGTACGAGGAGCATAGAAACGGCTGGAGGTGTGAGCAAGGAACGGGCTGCGGGGTGTAAGCATGCAGGTGAAGCATCGACGTTAGACGGGGTAGAGTCTAGAACGACTTATAGCCGAATCGGGCCCTCGGTGCGTGCCGGGCCTCGCTTTGAACGGCCGCGTCCGTGCTCCACTAGGCGGAGCTGGCAGCCCGATAGAAAGGGTCGTCATGGCGACCACTTTTTGGTGAGACGTGCCGGCAGGTCGAGAGCGGGACATTGGATGGCTCCGTGCCGAGATGGTGCGTGGGATCTCGGCACGGGTAAGCCCCCGTCCCTGCCCCGAATGCCGGACGCATCCAGCCGCCGGCACAAAACAACCAGTATCCATTGCTTGGCTTTACGAAGCCGGGCTTTGGACAGGAATTGGCGCACCGAGAGGCATTAGTGAGTAGACTGGGTGATGAGGTTAGTGTTTTGGCCCCAAAATTAGAGAAAAACAAAATTTGATGATTGGCAGAGGATTGGCAGAGTGATGATTGGTAATGGTACAGTGATTGGCAGATGATTGGCAAATTTTTGATTTGTTGAAATTTGATGTGCAAAATTGGTAGTGAGAGACCCCCGATGTGGTGGGATGGCAAATCCACCATCCTTCCCATGGGGGGGCAAAGGAGCACTAGATTATGGGGTGTATGGCAGTGAAAACTAGCCCGGGTGGGTTAGGTTATATTGTAGGGATCTAGAAGAGATTGACATTAGGTAACGTTAAGTTTAGTTAGTGACTGATACCTGTAGTGGGGACGCAGGTAGATTAGTGGGGATGATAATGACGTGGGAGCGCAATAGTTTAAAGGGACGACTGGGAAGCGCAAGTTTCAGAAGGGAGTAGTTAGCTGAGATGATGCCGTGTGTGTGAGAATTGAACAGGTGTGATTGCACAGGTGTGCAACTGGACCGGTGTGAGGAGCAGTGTATGAGTAGTGAGTGTGTGGATCAGCGCGAATGCGCTTGGGGAGAGAAGGGTGCAGGTGGCACCAGGTGTGAGAGCACAGGTGTGCAAGTACAGGTGTGTGGAGAGAGTTGGAGTAAGTGGTACGGAGTGGTGTGCATGGTGCGAAGGTGTGGATGGGGGAAGAGTGGACCCTTTTCACGAGTACCCGGGGCGGGTAGTGTAAGTGTTAGGTAGAGGGTACAGGTAAATTATGGTTGGATATTGGCATCTGTGGTGCGGTTGCAGAATGGTGTTGTGGATGGGTGCATTAGTGTTGTGGAAATGGCTGGGCGTGTAGCCTGTTAGTGTGTGTAGTTGGTTGGGCACTCCACCACTGTGAGGATGTCGGCCAGGTGAGGCCGCAGGTGGGCTCTGGGAGCCGGTAGTTGTGAGTGGGTGCCTGAGGATCCCGGGTGTGGATCGGGTAGCCCAGTGCCAGAGAGGGCACCGAGTGGGGAGAGTGCCAGAGGGCCTTCCCCAGTTAGTTAGGTTAGGGTAAGGAGCAGGTAAGCTCGGAGGCAACTGCAGTGGTGGAGGTGTGCAGGTGGGTAGACCCACTGGGAGAGGTACACGTCGCAGCCCAGAAATTGTACGAGGGCACCGGGAGATGAATCGGGGGAGTGAGACCCCAAATTGAAAAGCACCACAGTCTGGCCAATGGGAATTGGTTTTTAGAACCCATAGTGTAAGAGGGCCAATGGTTTGGCCGGAGAAAGACCCCGGGTAGTGTAAAGTTGTTAAAGTCATTTAGGAAATAGTTAGGATTGATGAACCTGTCGCACCATACGCAGCCACTTACCTGTGGTGATGATGATGACTCCACACCTGTGTTTTCTTTGTTTTGTTGCAGGAAATGAAATTGCTGTGTGGATTGTGAGACGCATCACGACGTGGATGAGACATTGGAGTGATTCCATCTCTCCCTCCCTAGGAGGGACTGATGATGAATTGGTGATGGCAAATTATGATGTTGAGTTGGAGATGGCAAATTTTGATGAAAGTTGAAAATGGCAAATTTGATTGGTTAGGAGGGAGAGAAGACGAATTTGGTTTATGGGAGGAACGGGGAAGACAGTAGGGATGTTTGTTGATTTGTAAAGTAGATGTTTATGGGTAGTGTTGTGTTGTGTGGATACAGTAAGGGGTAAGGGAGGGGCCATGTAGGTTACCTGGTGGGGGGGGGGGGGGCGTACGATAGGAACGTACCTGTCTCACCTGGTTCCCATGTGCCCCCAGTGTGCATCATCTTGTATTGCGTGCACTTTTGCGCCCTTACCACCTTACTCACTTGTCTGCTTCTTTTGTCTCCCACCTCCGAGGATCTGGCTTTGGGGTAGAGAGAGAGGAGAGAGAGGTGCTGGCTACGCAGTTGTGGGCCTGCACTTTCGCTGCTTGCTGCTTGGATCGATACACCATATGGACCGCAATGTTTGTGGCCACCCACAATGGATCGCAGCTCTTTTGCGGCCAAGCACCACCCGTGGAAGGACCTATGGGTCAACGTGGCACCTTTGCCAAACAGGTGAACCACTAACAGTTGACACCACTGAAGGCCACAATATAGAAATGGACGCGGTTGGCGCCTTTCTTTCTTTTTTTGAAAGAGGCAAGAAGGCCAAGTGCACCACACGAAGGCAAGACCAGCGGCAGAACATCGGCCGGCTGCGACACCACCGGTGATTTATAGACACTTTATTGGTGCACCGGATGGTGCTCACTGTGTGATGGGGTGGTGCTTGATGCTTGGAAGGGGTGCTCTGCACATTATTAAAGGCCGTAGGCCACAGAGCACTCGTGGGTTGGTGTATCGATGCTAGCATGCGTGCTCTCTCTATGCATAACATCTGCATGTGTTCCTCCAAAAACAGGTCCTGGATCGTAGTGTAAATATCAGCGTAGTCTTGTGTAAATAATGCTCCCTACCGGCTGTATGTTTAGTTTGAGAATTCTTTCCGGATTCGGTTATCCTGTGGGTGTGTTTCTGTGAGGAGAAGGGTGCAACGTCGCAGGGGGACATATTTACTCATTTGTGAATATCTGTAAAACTGTCGCACTCAGGGTAGAGTTAATAGTAGAGGGAACTACATTGCGTGCCACACTAAAGTAGGTAAAAATTTATCGGGTCGGGACGCCCCGAGGGTAGAGAAGGGTGCAATGTTGCGAATATGGAATTTGGCCTCCATATCCGCTTGTAAATATTCCCCTATTTCCCCAATATTCCCCAACTATCCCCAATCCCCCATTCCCTAGTCCCATTGTCTGTAAACAACAATCAGTAGAGCCGACCTTCCCCTTTTTCCCCCATTAAATGTCGTGCCCAGGTCCACCGCATCTCACGTAGACAACTTTCGGACATCTTGCTAGTTATTCTTAGTCTATGTCAGTTAAGGACTCCTTTCCATTAATTCTGACTCTTCGTTGCACCAGAATGTGATTATATGGCACCAGTAGTGAGTTTAGGACCTTTCCCATACCTCCTTCCATCTTCTTCCCCAAACAACAACTACAACTACAACTACAACTACAACTACAACTACAACTACAACAACAATTACAACAACAACGACGCTGCACCGGGGGAGTGTGCGTCATCACACCGGCTCGGTTAGCCGCCATTGACAATGCGCGCCGGACCATGCGCTCCACGGGGTTACCACGAAGGGGCTGGCTGTCAGCTCCTCGTCAAGGGCGGAGCCGGTAACCCCCCCGCACGCACCCAATGAGAAGCAACGAGCCGATTCCATCTGGGGCGGAGCTAACGAGCCGAGGGCGTGTCACTCCCCGCCGGATCTACGCAGCCACTTGCCGGATGTGAGGTCAGATGCGCCCCCAGCTTGAGCAGACAAGACGCCATCCGAGCGCTGCGACCTCCCCGCATCTCTAGACCGGACCGGGTCGATCCTGCCCTGAGCCCAGGTGCACCTGGAGCCATCGATAACCGCTTTCCTTGCCATCAATCCCCGTGTGAGTCAGCCTTGTCCCGTTTGTCTGTCGTCCGTTGGGGTGAATATAAGATTGTGTTTAAGTGCCCACCTTACTATGCTGTCCCTCTGGTAGTTGTAATCTAACCTTCCGTCACAATATAACCTCCTCCGGAGGGCTTGCGAACTGAACCCTGGGTGTCGTGTCATTTTAATCCCAGCCGGGTGTCCTTTTCCTTTATTGACCTAGCGCAGCGCGATTAGTCAACGTTCGGGTATAATCGGGTAACTTGTGCAGACGTGGTCATACCAAAACCGCTCGGTAAATAACATCTAAGCCACGTCTGTAACAATATATATATATATACATATATATATATATATATATATATACATATATATATATATACATATACATATATATATATATACATATACATATATATATATATATATATATATATATATATATATATATATATATATATTGTTACGGGTCGCGGACAAGATGTTACTTTGGGCCGAGCGGATGATCAACCGCGACCGTTACAGGATCCCCGATTAGCCCGACTCCCCCAACGTTGACCAATCGCGCCACAGGTATTCAATCGGGAAACCTCTAAAGCGACCGAATGTAAAGAGGAAGAGAGAAGAAGACAGAGTACGGAGGAATAACAGGATTTATTATACACACAAGCAAAAAGAACAGTCACGATTATTTACAAGCAATGGATGGAAGGAGCAGTCACACAGTGAATCGTTAGCTTATACTATTCAATTTACTTAACCCCAGGACAACGATTAAGACAGACGACGTTCACACTTACACGGGGGAAATTGCAGGCAGGAATGGCGGAGGTGGGTTGCTGGAGAGGGAGGCAGGGTCAGGTCCCTGCAACCGGCAGGGCTGGAGGTAGCAGCTCCCAATTCTTCGCGTTTTTGGCGGGAAAACCCTCGGTCGCGTCGACGCTGCTGATGCTGTGGACGTCACGCGCTGGCTCGGTCACACCTGCTCCTCTCCTTCTGGTGGAGCCGTCTCCCTCCTCTCAGCACGTCTCTCCAAAGCTTGTTTCATCTCCAAGTACCTCTCCTTTTTGGTTTGGAGCGTCTCTCAGCTCTCATCTCACAGCTCACAGCTCATCTCACAGTTCATCTCTCCTCTCCTCTCTTCTCTCATCTCCCGAAGCAGTCCCTTCCAGTCGCTTTTATTACTCGGGTCGGAATCAAGCCGCCGGCTGCGAGGGCACGCCTACCGGGTCGCTCACCGCGGTGCTGGTTGGCTGTTAGGGCTGTCCGATTCCTCCTTTGATCATTACGACGTGCCACGCCTGTGAGTTGGCGGCTCCTACCCCCCTCTTCTCCGAGATGAGCACATGGGCAATGGCGGCTTGCGGGATTGAACACCACTCGCACCGCTTTTGAAAGGAACTTTGGAGAGCGGAGATGATTGGGGAAATTGAAAGGGGCCTACGCTTATTTCGTTTGATACAATGCAGAGTCAATCTAGTGGGAAACACATATTTAGCCTACATAGAATAAGGAAATAAGCTATTTAAAAAGATATATCGTGGCCTGTGTGTAAGTTTCATGGAATTAACTAGGAGGACGGCTGCGACCATTATTTACATTACGAGGGTGTTACACACAACAAAACCATACTTTTCACATTCGTTACAATATACACAGACTTGGCATTTAATATGGAATATTTTTTTTGTGGGGGTGAACTTACTTTTCAAGATGACTTAGAACCAAAAGTTCTAGATTATTCTAGAACTTCTAGATTATTCTAGATTTTGTTAATGTGACCTTTAAAAGAAACAAAAACCACATTTGACATTTCGAAGCAAATAAATTGATCCTTGAAAGTGATGTAAACTGATATCGAACCCAATTCACGGACAGTACTGTGTTAAACTTCTGTACGTTTTCCAGAAGTATTTCTTTATTTTGCACATTAGCCAAAAAAATTTTCAACAAAAGCAAAAGCTAAATTATGACTGGGATTACAGACAGTAAAATTACAGTTCAGTACTTCGTGTAACCCCCACGAGCATTCAGGAGAGCACGTACATGTCGAGGCATGCTGATCACAAGATTTGCCAAGGTTTGGACAGGAATCGCTTGCCATGCAGTGACAATAGTCTGCTGCAATTCACGCACAGAGGTCGGCTGCTGGTCCAAGTTGTCGATTTGATGCGTTAATTCTGCCCACAAGTTCTCTATCGGATTCATATCCGGGGACATGGCAGGCCACTCCATATGCTCTAGACCACGGTCAGCAAGAAAGTGTTGGATCATGCGAGCATGATGAGGCCGTGCATTGTCATCTTGGAAGACAAAGTTTCCTCGAAAGGCTGCACGAACAAATGGAAGCAATGTTTCTTCCAGAATGGCTCTGTGCTTGAACTGGTTCAGGTTTCCATTCAGAACAACCAGGTCAGTTTTGCCCCCTGCCTGAAAAGCAGCCCAAATGGTCACCCCACCACCTCCAGCTTGGACTCTTGGCACTATACAATCTTTGTTGTAGGCTTCATGCACTTGTCTGCGCACTCGGACACGACCATCTTGACGATAGACCAAAAATCTAGACTCGTCACTGAAGGACACGTGATTCCAGTGTCCTGGCTGCCATTGACGGTGCTCTCTGGCCCACTGCAATCGGCGCTGGCGGTGTTGTCTGGTCAGGCGTGGTTTTCTCAGGGGATGCCTGGCACGATAGCCTGCTTGAACCAGTCGTTGGTTGACTAGCCTTCTGGATACAGGCACATTTGTCAGTTGCTGCCACTCAGCCCTAAGCCGATTAGCTGACTTGGTACGGCCATTGCAGACTAACCGGTGCAGCTGGCGATCATCTCTCCTTGTGGTTCTGCGTGGACGTCCTGGCCTCGGTATTGGAGTAGGGACACCCCTCTGAGCATTTCGTTTCAGGATCTTTGACACCTGACCTTGAGTGATGCCATACTGCCGAGCAATAGCACGCTGTTTCATGCTGTAATTTCGTAAAGCCACCACTCCATGACAAACAGCATTGTCAAGTTGACGGACCATCTGCAGAGGAAGCGGCAATAACTTTTGTAGACGTGCAGCAGTTGTTTTTCACTAATACAGAACGCAACAACCCTTATATACCCGATTGTGAAGCCAATCGTCAAATGTACCTGTCCTTACATTTTGTCACGCCACCTGTGATATAATCCTGTTATTGACTTCTTGCTGCGAAAGACAATCAGTGACATGGTTCTTTCAACAAAGACATCACCGAAGGGTAAAAGAAACTCACCAGATTGATATACCGAGTTCAGAAAGTAAACCCAAGTCAAGAAAAAAAAAAAATTCATATTAAATGCCAAGTCTGTATATATATATATATATACACACACACACACACACACACACACACACACACACACACACACACACACACACACACACACACACACACACACACACACACACACACACACACACACACACACACACACACACACACACACACACACACACACACACACACACACACACACACACACACACGAGTATATATCACCAAGAATATTAAACATGAGGGGAAAAGCACGTAAAAATGACCTGGTGCACATAACTCAACTCAACACAACACAGAGGATTACAATAAATACAAAGTTAGGAATTTCATCTGATAAATAAATTATACAGTCCAATAAATGAGACTTTCCCTGTGGGGGATTAGCAGTGAGGGGAGGAATTTGTCATCAAAATTGTGAAAACTGCATATTGGAATGAGAGCATTGTGACTGTAGCATGCCCCCACTCCCCAACGGTAGGGTAAGGGGATATTTAGCACATTCCCCCAACAGGGGGTCCATCTTTAACATTCCTCCACCTCAACAGTAGGGTAAGGTGATCTTCAGCATCACCCCCCCCCCCCAACGAAATGTTAATGCCATTTTTATCACCCACTCCCCCCTCACCCCCCCCCCAAATCCCTGACAGGACGATAAGGTAACTCTAACTCACCCCCCCCCCCCCTACTTTGAGACATGTGAGGACTTTGTTCCACCTTCTGACCTGCTAAAAAATTTGAATGTTGCCAAAGGGTAACCCTCGAATGGTTTTTGTCAGTCAAGGTGGTATATCTGGGGGAAGGAGTACTGGGTGGGGGGAAGACCCCAATTTTCTCTATGTAAATGTGTATTGAAAAGCGTCACCCGGTGGTATCTGGCGGTATGACAAATCATCTTCAATAAAGAAGGTTTAAACAACTTGATAATATGCGTTACGGTGATGTTGAAATCTTTTTTTGTATACTGATCGAGGCTCATGTAAGAGCTCACACATAGAACATATAATAAAATGAACGGGACGCGAGGGTAGAGAGAGAGAGAGCACAACAACAGGAGAGAACAGAGACATCGGGAGATCTGTGGAAGGGAGAGGGCTGGGGTGGGTGAACACGGGATAAACAATAGGGACACCATCAGGACTTTCAGGAAAGAAAGCGGAATTTTGAAAAAGGTGGATTTGAGGTGTATTAATGGGGGTAGAAAAGATCAAGTTATTGGATGGGGGGGAGCTGAGAGATGGTGAGCAGCCGTTTTAAAGACCTAGAGGGAGGAGCCCGTCAAATACTACGTATGATGGGTTTGAACAGTGTATTCGATGCAACCTCGTGAGCATGCCAAAATCTGAAGCCTCGGCCTAGTGTCATGTGTGCCGATATCGTCTTTATTTATTGGGCTTCATACGGATGTAAATGAACACAGGTTTTACTCTGCACATGTTGCACATCATCTGCAGCGAATTTTACCTCCCCGAGCCTTGTATTTATTGTTATTTAAACAAAACTCTTCTGTACACCGCCCTCGATTTGCAAGAGGCTCTGTTTGCACGGAAACTCTTCTTGAGGCTCGGTTTGCAAGCCACCGTCTACAATTCCAATAGAAGAGACCTAATTACTCTCTTATGGAAAATGCTTTTTGAGTTTGTTTTATCCTCAAAAATAGACCGTGGTGAACACACATTCGTGTTAAAAGTTTGGCCTTTTAAACCTATCCTTACTAAGGGGAACAGACATCTGTACAAACACACAAACTGATATTGTGTTTTATTTTTTCATTTTTTATGTTTTTTTTTTTTTTTTTTTTGGGATACAGAATCGAGGTTCGTGTAAGAGCTAACACATTAAACATGAAAACATGCACAGACACATAAAACATACAATGAAGGGAGTGGGAGAGAAGAGATGGAGAGAGAGAGAGGGAAGCATACAGTCACAACAGTAGAGAACAGGGACATCGGTAGATCTGTGGAAGGGGGAGGGCTGGGGAGCAGGGAGGAGTACCCAGAATAAAGCAAATGCACACTACTAGGAATTTCAGGAAAGAAGTTGGAGATTGAAAGAGGCGGATTTTGGGTGTTTTAACGGGGATAGAAAAGATCAAGGTTTTGGATGGTGGAAGACAGGAGATGGTGGTGAACAGCTGTTTTAAAGACCTGGAGGGAGGAGTGGGATTGAAGAGAGTGAGGGCGTTTGTTCTAGAGGAGGGGAAAAAGAGGAATGAAAGAGTGAAGGTGAGCAGAGAGTCTTGATTTGGCAGTTTCACCAGAAGAGGGTTGCTGGCAGATCTTGTGCACCCTGCAGGAATATTGGTGGGGGGGACGGGGGGGGGGCCGAGCACAGACAGAGTAGGGGGAGCTAGGCCGGAGAGGAGTCGGTAGAAGACAGACAGATGGCTAACCTGCCTACGGTGAAAGAGTGAGAGTATTAGCTTTATCACACGAGATATCAATGATTCTGTTCTACAATTTCTACAGCGTGAAGCCGAGCGAGGTGTGAGGCAGGAGCACCATCCCAGAGGGGAGAGCAATACTCCATCAAGCTGCGGATGAAAGCTTTGTAAGTGGTGAGGAGCTCAATAGTGCCAAGGAAGGATTTCGCACGACCGAGGATGCCCAGTCTTTGCAGACCAGATTTGAAATGTGGTTTTCCCAGGAAAGATCATGGCAGATAGTGAGACCAAAAAGCTTGAGTGACAGAACTTCTCGGAGAGGATTGTTGAGAAAGTAGATGGGAGGGTTGTACAGTCAGTCTTTACGGAGAGACATCGTAAGAGTGTGAGATTTGTCAGGATGATGAAGGTGATGTTAGCTGACTTCCATGCAGATGGAAGTTGACCTCAGGCAAACGATTGAGTGAATAGAGCAGAATGTTTGTAAAATACAACATGTTGTCTTTTGATAAAATCTGTCAGCAAAGCGATGGGTAAAAATACCTTGTAATCTGATATACTGTACTAGCTGAGGTATCCGGCTTCGCCCGGGTTGAATAAGAATAATACAAATATATGATGAAAAGAACATGTATATTTTAGAGCAATATCACAGTACATTTCCTACATGACGTTTTGTCAATATTGTCAATTTCTCAAAACCTCTTGGTATACAACATTTCTGGTTTTCTTACTTGGTGCCAAGACATAATAGTCTAGTAGGAAGACTAGGTCCCCCTGCACCCCCCGGAGATATACTTCTAATCAGTGTTTCTAGATTGGAAAAAATGTGTAGAAAATGACTAGCTATGGCCCCAAGCTGAAAAAATGTCCCACATACCATTTATATGCAAATTACTGCTGCCATTATCAAAAAAACGATTTTTGACATATCTCAGCCAATATTGCAGATAATTGAAAAATGAAGGTGTCTAGACCCATGTTTTGAAGGGCATAGATCATGATAGAACTATTCATAACATGATTACATGTGTCTATGGTATACTAGTATGCATATTAATGCTGTAATTACAAAATAATCAGTTTTACAAATGATAAGGATACGTTAATACTGCAGATAACTTAACATGGTACATAAGGGGTCTAAACCCAGGTATTTTCAAGGTTAAATGTCAACAAGATGCTCCTGAGTCTTGCATAGGGGCGGGACATTGGCAGTAACATTGGTACCACTCAACTTTTCTTCCCACCATTGACTTTGTATTGCGAGAGATTTTCACTTGCTTATTTAAAGGTTTCTCACCCAGCCCACGTAAAATCTACCAACTCCTGCTGTTAACTCCCAAACATATTTTTTTATGTTATCCAATCACAGTGCAGAAATGACAGACTAGAGATCCAAATTAGTGCTGCTATAGCTGCCATTTTACATTTCCATCCATGTAACATGCGCGCTCGCGCGCTCGTATCAATTGGTAATGTCGCGCGCTCGTATCAATTGGTAACGTTGATGTTATTGAATACCTCAGTTGAAAGTTCAGTCTTCCATTCCATCTGTGTGTTGTTCTTGGTATTCATCCTCCAATCTAGCCAGGTAAGATGCTAACTATAATGTTACTCACACTCTTGACTTCAGTTTCTGCATGAAATCATAAACAGGCAGAATAACAGCTGAGCCAGCTAGCACCATGTTAGCTAACGTTAAAGCTAGCCTCATCTATGTACAGTATGTTCCTAATGTCGGTGTAACTTAAACTTTTGTTAATGCCAAACATGAGACATATCTGTTGACTTCTGTATATGAATTGAACCAGAAAGAGGCACGACAGCTGAGCTAGCTACAGTAACTTAGCACAATGTTTCATTGGCCTAGATAGCTAACGTTAGTGTGGAAGAATTTAGATGTTTTAGCTATTAGCACTTTTGATGCCACTAAACATGGTTTAGTCAGCTAAAAAGTACCCTAGTGTAGAACATGACTCAGAACCTCTGTTACCTCACTGAAAACTCAGAGCCTCCTTTCACAGGCACTTTTAACATCATTCGTGATTTCTTATTTGTCATTTAACAGTGATGGTAGACATCGACAGCAAGCATGCCCAAAAGAAAACGGAGTGTAGAACCTGCAGCCCAAAGCTCTCCTCCTACATGCATCCTTCATGTACCATCCATGTCTGATCATGGGGATTTCACGCCCCTCCGTAAAATTAAAGGA
Source organism: Myxine glutinosa (assembly GCF_964187855.1). Lineage (NCBI taxonomy): Eukaryota > Metazoa > Chordata > Myxini > Myxiniformes > Myxinidae > Myxine > Myxine glutinosa. The sequence goes on from NC_136268.1 coordinate 35,183,867, forward strand.
TCTGCTTCAGAAAAACTGCAACTGCTTCAAAAGATCCGGGATAGACGTCTCAACCAACCGCATGACTCCCCATGTCGTATGCAATCAGTATGTGATCAGATCCCGGCAACTCTTCCTGATGACCTAGAAAGAGTAGGATATCACAGCAAGTGTTATAAGCACTTTGTCCGCCACTTTCATCGTCTGGGAGATGATACAGAACCAGGGCCATCAACCTCATCATGGCATCACTCTCCTCGTAAACCAGGAGGTTCTGCTGAACCCATCTTCCCGCCAGAGTGTATATTTTGTGAGAAAGTTGAGACCAAAGATGCTCATCGCAATACTGAGAGGCCTACAACCTTCCCATCCTTTAAAAACAAAGAAAATGCATGGGAGCAAATCGAAACACGGGCTGAGAAAATGGGTCTCTATCGACTCCATCGAAAGGTGAAAAACAAAGACCTCTTTGCATGTGAGGCCAAACACCATCCGTCATGTTTTAAAGCTTTCCGCACAGCATTCTACAACTATGAGCGTGCGATTCACAGAGCCGAAGCACCAAAGGAGCAGGCTTGCATGTCAGCCGCCCATGAAAAGGCATTCAACTCAGTACTGGAACACATTCAAACCCAGGTCATCCAGCAGAATAAAGTTCTACAGCTTTCTTCCTTGCGCTTGCTCTATGTCGAGGAACTGAAACTGAATGGATATGAGAACTCAAATTATCGGTCAGAGAAACTACTGAAACGCCTACAGAATGACCCAATCAAGGAGCATATCCACTTCACGAAGGTTGATCATGACAAATGTGATGTCATTTCTTTCTGGCTTGTGCACAGCTCAAACATAACAGTTTCCAATGCTCTCGCACGAGCATTCACACTCGGAAGCACAAACAAGAACCAAAATGTTGCCCTCCAACTTCGCCAGGGTATTCTACAGGCTTTCAGAGAGTGTAAAGACCAACCATGGCCACCAACAGCTGAAGACATGGAGCTCAATCCTGAAGACATCCTACCTCCAGACCTTGTCCGCTTTCTCAGCGTGCTAATGACTGGCAAGGAGGGCATCGAGACAGAAAAGGTGAAGCGTCTGGTCTTCTCCATTGGACAAGATCTGTGCCGTGCAGTGTCAGATGGAAAATGGAAGTTACCAAAGCACATTCTCCTCTGTGTGACTGTAAGGCACCTGTTCCGAAGCAAACAGCTCACCACAATACTACACAGGCTTGGACACTCTGAGAGCTACGATTTCGCCTTGGAGTTGGAAACTGCTCTCGCCAAGGTCCTGGATGAAGTCTCAACTTATCGTACACCACAAATTGTGACAGGAGAGGGCAACCTTGTATTCCACTGTGAGTGGGACAACTTGAATAAAACCACTACCAGTGTGCACGGCAGCAACATTGTAAACAGTGCTGGAGGAATCATGGTGCAGGAGGTCAAGCCCGGGTTCGAGAGCAGCATCCTGAGTCAATCAAAGCGCAGGAAAGGCTGAGGCGGGGCAGCTCAGAGAAGATCATTCTGGCTGGACCAGCAACCAGGAAGCCATATGACTTCAAAATGTTCCTTGCAAATGACGACAACAAAAAGCAGATGTGCCAGCTTCTTCTGAAAGTGTGGAGTGGACAAGAGGCAGCTACCAGGCTGGAGAGAACAGAGATGGCTGTGCTGATCGTGGAGGGGAAGGCCCACCAACTTGCCTCAACGAATGGCAAGGTAAAATTGAAAGCCCTTCGTGAATGGCGATTCAATTTGTAATTTTTCCTGAAAAAAAGGTGATTACCTGTGATGTTTGTCTAGATCTGAAACTGGCAGTGACTGGTGATTGAAATGCGGTGCCTTTTTGTGTTTCAGGTCGAGGTACGTGAACTCCCCACGATCTACAGCAACCAGGAAGAGACTGATACCAGGGTGGTTCTGTACCTCCATCATGCTGCTACCATCGGATACAAGAACGCTGTAGTCAGAACACCGGACACAGACATCCTCCTGATCCTGCTCCACCATGCCCACAACATCAAGCTGACGGTGTACCTGGATACAGGGTCAGGGAAGCATCGCCAACTTGTCAACGTCTCTGAGCTGGCAGAATCCCTGGGAGAGGACTACTGTGCCACTCTCCTGGGGTACTATGTGTTCAGCGGAGAAGACTGCACCAGTGCCTTCAAAGGGAAGGGAAAAGTCGGGCCCTTGAAAAAGCTGGAGAAGAATCCCAGGTTTCACAGGGCATTCGGTGAACTGGGTGACAACTGGGATGCCAACCCTGAGGTGGAGAGGCAGTTAGAAAAATTCACCTGTGTGATGTACGGCCAGAGTCGCGAGTCATCAGTGGACATTGTCCGTGCCAAGCTGCTACGAAAAATGGTGGGAGAGGACAAGACCCTCACATCCAAGTCCAAGGTTGATCTGGCTCGCCTTCCTCCATGCCAGTCTGCCCTGAAGCCGCACATCCAGCGTGTGAACCACCGCGTAGCATTGTACAAAAGAGCCGATCAACCTATCATCGAAAAGCCAAAACCTTATGAGGAGCAAGGATGGATAAGGACTGATGAAGGACTGTTGAAACCAATGTGGTCCAGTGGTCCCATCCTACCAACCTCACTGGTGGATCTTCTGAACACAGGAGAGCACGAAGAGGAGGAGGAAGAGGAAGGAGAAGAAGAGTTTGACTCTGACGATTTCGATGAAAATGATGATGACTGACTCAGTGTAGAATCACTAATGCTAATGATGTTTATCTAAAACAAGCAAGAGAAGAGTGGTCACATTGAGTGCTAGGACTATTTTGACAGTTGTAATATTTAGAAAAATAAAACTTTGTGTTAACGTCTGTGTAGACGGACCTTAATATGAGTCTATTATTTCGTAAAACTGTGATTATTTTGTAAATAAAGCACTAATTAGCATACTAGTATACCATAGACACATGTAATCATGTTATGAATAGTTCTATCATGATCTATGCCCTTCAAAACATGGGTCTAGACACCTTCATTTTTCAATTATCTGCAATATTGGCTGAGATATGTCAAAAATCGTTTTTTTGATAATGGCAGCAGTAATTTGCATAAAAATGGTATGTGGGACATTTTTTCAGCTTGGGGCCATAGCTAGTCATTTTCTACACATGTTTTCCAATCTAGAAACACTGATTAGAAGTATATCTCCGGGGGGTGCAGGGGGACCTAGTCTTCCTACTAGACTATAAAGATTGCTTGGTTTTCCAACCCTCGAGCAGCCCACGTACAGCTGGCCATGGGAAGTACCCGGCATTGCCGGGCGGGGGAAGGGAGGGGAGGAGGAAGGGGAGGGGAGGGGAGGAGAGGGTGGGGAGGAGAGGGTGGGGAGGGGAGGAGAGGGTGGGGAGGGGAGAAGAGGGGGGGAGGGGAGAAGAGGAGGGAGGGGGAGGAGGAGAGGGGAGAAGAGGAGGGAGGGGGAGGAGGAGAGGGGAGGGGGGAGGGGGAGGGGGGAGAGGTGAGGGGGGAGGGGGAGGGGGAGTGGAGGGGGAGGGGGAGGGGGTAGGGGGTAGGGGGTAGGGGGAGGGGGAGGGGGAGGGGTGGGGGAGGGGGAGGGGGGAGGGGAGGGGGAGGGGGAGGGGGAGGGGGAGGGGGAGGGGGGAGGGATGGGGGAGGGGAGGGGGCGGGAGGAGAGGAGGGGGAGGGGAGGTGGAGGAGAGGAGGAGGGAGGGGAGGAGGAGGGAGAGGGGAGGGGGAGGAGGAGAGGAGGAGGGAGGGAGGAGGAGGGGGAGGGGAGGGGGGAGTGGAGGGGAGGGGGGGAGTGGAGGGGAAGGGGGAGGGGGGAGGGAGGGGAGGGGAGGGGGAGGGGGGGAGGGAGGGGAGGGGAGGGGAAGTGGGAGTGGGAGGGGAGTGGGAAGGGGGGAGGGGAGTGGGAGGGGAGGGAGAGGGGGGAGGGAGAGGGGGGAGGGGAGGGGGAGGGGAAGGGGAGGGGAGGGGAGGGGAGGGGGAGTGGAGGGGGAGGGGGAGGGGAGTGGGAGGGGGGAGGGGAGTGGGAGGGGAGGGAGAGGGGGGAGGGAGAGGGGGGAGGGGAGGGGGAGTGGAGGGGGAGGGGAGGGGAGTGGAGGGGGAGGGGGAGTGGAGGGGGAGGGGGAGGGGGGAACGGCTAGCTTGGCAAGCGATAGCAGGCTTTTTACTTTTATTTTTAACTCAATGAGGGCTATATATATAGTCCGTGCTTGGAGCCTTCAAGTTCAACATAAAGTTTTATTATGAAAAATAATTCAGATGTATAACAATCCACCAATGCAAGTTCAGAAATGAATGCAGATCCTTTACTTTGCGATACAAACGCAATTCCCGCCATTTCCACTCACGATCAAGGCCTCCACAGTGACCTCGCCTCTTCTTCCTCCTACAAGTTCGTCTCACTTCTTTCACTCAAAATGCACGAAATTCTGCCGCATGAAATTATGTAGAGGCCTCGTCGGGGGGATATGAGGTAGATAAGGAAGGCGTTGTAACAGAAGAATAAAAATAAAAATTGAAGAACATAAGGAAATGGGAGCTATTCTGGACCCACAGCCAAACCCGACAAACCATTGCAATACACCCCGAACGTCTAGCGCCACCACAAACGACACCATGGAATTGCAGCTGGCGCGGTTTTTTTAAACCATTGATATTAAAATAAACCGTAGCCTATAACCACCGGGATTTTATGCTGATTCCGAATCTGTGTCTAAAACTTTTCTACGATGTGTAGTTCTTGAGTTATAAGCGGACATCCAGACAGACAGACAGACAGACACAGACACACACACACACACACACACACACACACACACACACACACACACACACACAATCACACACACACACACACACACACACACTCCTCCTTTATCTATCTATAATTCCAGTAATCTCTGTATGTGTGTTTGTTTGTTTGTTTGTTTGTTTGTCTGTGACCGCTGTTTCTCGACAACCACGGGTCCGATATACTTTAAACTTGCCAGGTATATTGCTGGGGACCCGAGGATGTGCCTTTTCAAGGTTTCATATTAATCGGACAATTACTTACCGAGCTATGTCCAAAAAACGATTCAACCAATCAGAGAGCAGCGAGCTATCGCGTGTGCCGAACGTGGCGAACACACTCTGCCTCGGACGGCACATTTGAGAGCGTATTCATTTATTTCACGTTGGAAAACTATGTTGCCGTTAAACTATGTTTTAAAACTAATTAAAACTACTATCTATAATTCCACGGGTCCGATAAAAAACACCGTACTCGCAAGCCGTTCGCTTTGGACCAAACCATTTCATGTAAATAGAGGGGGGGGATTGTCACCACTCGCAAGCCGTTCGCTTTGGACCAAACCATTTCATGTAAATAGAGGGGGGGGATATAATTTTAGATATATATATAGTACGGGCATGCCCTAGTATATAGAGATGTTATTAATGTGGTGTTGATACAGCACAGGCATGATGGGCAAAACGACTTCTTCCTGTGTCCAAGTTTCTTGTGCATCTATGTTTAAAGAAGAGTTGAATTGCGACCATGGTGATTTGCATGCAAGGAAGAACTGTTTCTCCCCCCACCCCCCATTCCTCCATGGTATGACTGAACTCTTATCCTTCCCCACAATATGGGTAGACACTATGTAAAGAATAGGTACTATAGTATTCACATATTTGAAAATTTATCCTGCACAAAAGTCGATTGTAGTCATTTTAATCCGATAACAAGCACTTGGGGTTTATACTGTACAAACCCCAATGGCACTTTATTTGTTTTATGAGAAAATGTTTTCTGCTATCTCTTCTGTCATTATGTGGTGTACAATCATCACGGTATTATTAAATGTAGTGTACAATGACACGAGTCTGGATTTGGCTGTCATACTATGCCTGTTAGAATGCCAAGATAATATTGAATAAACCCAGACGTGTACGGTGTCCTTCAATATGACTTACTTTAGCATTTTCATGCACAAAGTGCAATTTTCTTTCAACTCTTAATGTTCAGATAAGATATCTTACTATAATTCACCAAATGTCTGTCTGTGTGTCTGTCTGTCTGTCTGTTCCCAGGTACCGCAAAAACGGCTGAACTAATCGCAAGGAAATTTTGGGTGGGTGATCCTGGGACCCCCTGGAGTAAAATAGGCTATGTTGTTTTTCCAATTTTTCCCCAATTTTCCAATTTTTCAAATTTTTCAACTTTTCCAGTTTTTCCAAACACGATGGAATAATATTTACCGATATGAACAGTGATGTGGCTTTTATTGAAATTCTACAAAATCTTACTATAATTCACCAAATGTCTCTGTCTGTCTGTCTGTCTGTCTGTTCCGAGGTACCGCAAAAACGGCTGAACCGATTGCAACGAAATTTTGGGTGGGTAAACCTGGGACCCCCTGGAGTAAAATAGGCTATGTTGTTTTTCCAATTTTTCCCCAATTTTCCAATTTTTCAAATTTTTCAACTTTTCCAGTTTTTCCAAACACGATGGAATAATATTTACCGATATGAACAGTGATGTGGCTTTTATTGAAATTCTACAAAATCTTACTATAATTCACCAAATGTCTCTGTCTGTCTGTCTGTCTGTCTGTTCCGAGGTACCGCAAAAACGGCTGAACCGATTGCAACGAAATTTTGGGTGGGTAATCCTGGGACCCCCTGGAGCACAATAGGCCATATTGTTTTTCCAATTTTCCAGTTTTTCCAAACACGATGGAATAATATTTACCGATATGAACAGTGATGTGGCTTTCATTGAAATTCTACAAAATCTTACTATAATTCACCAAATGTCTGTCTGTCTGTTCCCAGGTACCGCGAAAACGGCTGAACCGATTGCAACGAAATTTTGGGTGGGTAATCCTGGGACCCCCTGGAGCACAATAGGCCATATTGTTTTTCCAATTTTCCAGTTTTTCCAAACACGATGGAATAATATTTACCGATATGAACAGTGATGTGGATTTTATTGAAATTCTACAAATACTGTTTAGATTTTGATGATTTGCATGTGATATGATTTAACGGATGTTTATATGAATCGTTTAAAATAAAAAAGCCTTCAATTTCTGATATTTTGCCTTTTCATTTGGGCCTCCCAATTGAAGCCCGTAGGGCGGGTGCCGTTGCTAGTATAAATAATAGGAGGCTTACCCTTGGCGATCGCCCACAACTTATCCTTGGCCCGCGATCCAACGATGGCCATGTTTTTTTTCGGACCACCACATGACCTTGTCCTTCAACATTTAGGCATAGCGTGTAAATCAAGAAAATGTTTCCCCATCTGCAATTTATCCATAAACATCATGAAAATCAGAGGAAAATTGATCAAGTCATGATTAAAAAGGTGTTTTTTGGTAACTAGGTCAAGGACCAGAACCATCAAATATCAGATGCACAACTTCATTGCAGGTCTCGTATTATAATGCAAGAATATCTTGGAAGGCCAAGCGGTCTTTGAGATAAAAAAAAATTGGGAAAATGAAGCGATTACAAATACATGCAATTTTCAGCCATTTGACCTTGACCTTTAACCTGGAGGGGTATGATGTAAAACAAGCTTAAATACACCTTGCCCAAGGATATTGAAAGAGGTCAATTTTGTTCTGATTAGACGAACTTTAGTCAAGTTTTGGGGAAAAAGCTAAAATGTCTACAATTGGGTCATGACCTTAAATTAGGTCAAGGCCATAAAACATGTCAACCTCACATATGTTTTATTCCCTTTATTGGTGCAACATTTATTTCAGAAAGTCTCAGCCGGATGTGAGATACAGCTCCGCCATTGGAAGAAAAAAGGGGGAAAAAAACCCCTAAATGGTGGTTTAGTATTCCCATGGGTGTAAGACCTTGACCTTTAACCCAGAGGGGTATAATGTAAATTAATCATAAGTGTGTCTTGCTCTGGACTATTATGCGAGGGCAATTTCGTTATGATTGGACATACCTTTGTCAAATTTTGTTGAAAAAATGTTAAAATGCCTATAATATGGGTCAAGTCCTTGAAAATTAGGTCATAGTTTAAAAAGTCAACTCCGCAGACTTTGTATTCACATTATTGAGGCATTCTGAAAGCCACTGATGGCTCCGAGATACAGCTTGGAAATTGGGAGTGTTAAGAGTGCAGGAAGAAAAATAATATTCTAAATGGTGGTTTGGTACTCTTAGTGGTCGAGGAAACTCTGTGGTACCCAGAAGAAGAAGAAGACCACTCCTTTTTGCATCTTCAGATTTGGCACAATCCTGGAGGGGTCACCACTCCAATACAAGAAACTTGAATGGCTCATTCATCGCAGCAAGCTGGTACTCATTTTGCCTACCTTGGAAGGACAACAGGCTGAGTCAACCAACCTGGAGAGGACCCTGAGATCTCAAGCAAGTCACCTTGACAGTGAAGCCAACACCAGGCTTACAGAGGTACAGGGAGAGGCTTAATTAGTGGAGACTATTATGTGAATGACATAGTTTTACAATTTTACCCGAGAGTGCGATCAACTAAACGTCACGGCATTATGACGTCACAGCGATGAGGTCACAGCTTTATGACAGAATTATCGTTCAGTTCACAGGGATCTGACACAATTGATTAATTAGTTGATTAAACATAATTGATCATAACAGGAAGGTATCACACAGAGTGACTGGGTAACTGATGGAGGTTTTAACATGTCCCACAAAATCAACCCAAGATCATGACGAAGATCGTGACATATTACATCACGTTAACAGTAGTAACGTGGTGACAACGACCCTAATATGTCAACCATTCATTCCCACATAACATCAGACATTCGTTTCTCCACAAATAAAGTCCAGATCAACTGACGTTTCTGCTCAGATGATTCAAAATATTATTTGTGCACACACACTCTCACGCACACATGCACACACACACCAGGCACACATGCAAAACACACACACACACACACACATACATCCACACACACACACACACACACACACACACACACACACACACACACACACACACACACACACATCCACACACACACACACACACACACACACACACACACACACACACACACACACACACACACATCCACACACACATACATCCACACACATACATCCACACACACACAAACACATACACACATATACACACACACATACACATATACACACACATACATGCACATACACACACACACACACACACACACACACACACACACACACACACACACACACACACACACACACACACACACACACACACACACACATCCACACACACATACATCCACACACATACATCCACACACACACAAACACATACACACACATACACACACATACACATATACACACACATACATCCACACACATACACACACACACATATACACACACACACACACACACACACACACACACACACATCCACACACAAACATCCACACACACATACATCCACACACACACAAACACATCCACACACATATACACACAAACATACACATATACACACATACATGCACATATACACACACACACACACACACACACACACACACACACACACACACACACACACACACACACACACATCCACACACACACACACATACATCCACACACATACATCCACACACACACAAACACATACACACACACATATACACACACATATGCACACATATACACACATACATACACATATACACACACATACATGCACATACACACACACACACACACACACATACACACCGCACACCAGGCACACACGCAAAATACACACACAGACATACACACATACACACACACACTACATACACCACACCACACACACATACACACATACACTACACACCACACAGACACACACACACACACACACACACACACACACTACATACACTACACCACACATTACACACAGTACACACCGCACACTACACACCACACACACACACACATGCTATGCAGGGGACAGGCTAAAAATGAGGCTAAAACAAAAAACAAGGGTGCTTAAACAATGAACATAAACTATTAGTCTGGTAGGAAGAAGGGGTCCCCATGCACCTAGTTGATATATTTTTTTAACTTACATTTTTGGAATCCTCAAGGTGTCTAGTAAACGAATTTTCATGTTCCCAAGACGAAATATTGTCCCATGGGGTCCGTTGGCTGCCATCTTTGCGGCCATCTTTGATTTCCTATGACAATCGATTAATTCGCATAACTTTTGAACTAGACATCATACAGAGACAAATGACCCCATTTTTCCAGCTAATTCTGTCCCGAGGAATCGTTTGAAAGGGTTATTTTCATGATTTAAACAAGTTTAATACAATAAAACTCGAAAAGTATGCAAAAAATCAGTAAAATGTACACAAAATCTTGCCAGATGTCTAACTTCAAATATACCAAACTATAAGATGCCCATGCATACTGGAAATGATAATAATTGTGAGTAATTAGGGTTAAATAAGACAATATAACACACAATGAATTCAATAAATGAAAATAAGAAGGAAACTATGCCACTAATGTTCTCATCTTGCGCGACAGGTCAAGCTTCAGAAGCGGTAAGCAATGTCATTATTTCATCGCACTGCTGTGTGCAGTCATCTGCAATCATCGTCATCGAGTAGCTCCTCATAATCAATCTCTTGCTCCCTTTTGTCCTCTTCATCCTCCTCCACCTCCTCAGCAGTTTTCTCTGCCAAGTCAACGAGGGAAGGAGGAAGGATATGGGGCCACACGACCACAAAGGCTGCAAGATACCCTCCTCCATCTTCTCCCAGCCTTGTCCAGGGTCATAGGGCTTGGGACACCAGATGATCGTCTTGTCAGCTCGCTTGTAGTTGGCAAGGCGGTGGTTCACACGGTCAATATGTTGGATAAGGTTGACTCTGCAAGGTGGTACCCGAGAGAGGGCCACCTTAGATTTGGTCGTGAATTGCTCGTCCTCCCCCACCATCTGCTTCAGCATGAAGCTGCGTACGGCATTGACAGAATGATGCTCTCACCTGAAGGCAGCATGGTACTTGGGGTGGCTCTGTAGCTTCTTCAGGGGTCCGACCTTGCCCTTGCCATTGAAGGCACTTGTTACATCTTTCCCGGTGAACACGTACAGGCCGTGTATCGTGGTGCAGTAGTCCGATCCCTTCAATTCCGCGAGTTCACTGACGTTCACAATCTGGCGATGCTTTCCAGTTCCGGTATCAAGGTAGATGGTGAGTGGGATGGAGTGAGCGTGGTGCAGAAGGATCATGAAAACGTCGGTGTCTGGCGTCCTCACCACAGCTGACTTGCACCCCAGCTTGACAGCATACTTGAGGTAGAGCACAACCCGGGTGTCTGTCTCCTCCTGGTTCGACTCCAGCTCATGGATCTCACGTGCCGTCACCTCAAACATGCGAATGTTCGAGTTTTGATTTTATGTTAAGGTACATTTTTTATTCTCTGTTTCTCATGTCCGTCCGAACCTATTGAAACAGAGAATTAAAAATGGTGCCCTTACAGTCCTGAGCATTTGTTAAAAAAGGCTCACAGCTGCATCATATGAAATTGAATATACTCACGTTGCCATCCAATGAGTCCAGCTGATAGGCCTCCACCACAGCCACCATTGTCCCACTTTTCTCGAGCTGAGATGCCGCTGCCTTGCTCTGCCACACCTGTAGTAGTAGGTTACAGAGCTGTGTCTTATTCTGCTTGTTGGCCAGGAATAGTTTGAAGTCACTCGGCTTCCTTGTTGCCGGCCCCTCCAGGATATACTGCTGGGAGAAGCCACGGCGCAATCTCTCCTGAGCCTTGATGAAGTCAGCATGGTATGATAGTTGAGAAGACAAAATTCTTCTTAGCCACCATTTGATCTAGAATCTGAAGATAAATATCACCAACCGTTGGGGGGAGGTTCCTCAGGGCATTAAAAAGTGCATTGCCATCCTGGATATAGAGGGCATCTTTTGGATAAGGCACATCCTCAGGAGCATCTTCCATCAAGAAATGAAGCATCGCGGCCTTGTTGGTCTTATTGAAGAACCCGTCGGCAGTGCCGAGGCTGTGAGGGACAGGAGTGAGCGAGTATCACATCAGCTCATCAAGATACAGGGGCTCGTCCAAGTGCTGAGACTTCATGAGCAGCATGAAAGCGAGGTCACTTTGCTCACCGTACTGGATAACCTGCAAAGATGAACATGGGAACAATTTTTTCGATTAGGAGGATGGGGTTACATACCTTTCCCTGAGAGGTAGTGAGCTTGACTGTCTTGTTGGAGGCCTCCATCATCTTCAACTTCTGCTTCTTGATTGGCTCAAAGAACAGTGCTTCAGAAGAGCCATTCACAAAACGATCTCGGATGAATATTTTCTTGGCCTCCTTACCAGCTGACTCAGTATTGAGCACATCAAACTCCACCTCCGGGAAAGCAGGAGCACCAGACGCCAGGCTGTAGAGATGGTCCTTGTCGACCAAGGAGAAAGGATTGGTGAAGTTGCGAATAGCAGAGATGGTACACTGAACTGCTTCCTCAGACTTCTTGATCTCAGCTCTCTACAGCTCACGGTGTTTTCCAGCCTTCGGACAGTCCGGGTCGTCAATTAGGCCATACATCTCTAGCATCTTCTCAAAGTACTGAGCACGGGTTGACGTCGTACGGCACCATCTTTGGTAGGCACCGAACATGGAGAAGAGCCCTACGAATCCACCTGGAGAGATAAATAATGGAGTGATAGAAAATATTTTAATACTAACTTTCATCTAAAACACCAAAGTAGTAATATTATTTCAGTACCTGCTGACTTGGTGAACTTCACGAAGGTCTCCTCCATCGTCTTGTCCACTGCGCTGAGAGCACCAGGAATGAGAGACCATGCCACCACGATGCCACCCTTCTTCAGCAGCTCCTTGGCTCCATGATGAGACAGATTGATATTTGTCAGGAACACCTCCAGCCACAACAAGTACCTGTGGAGGGATAGAAATGATGCAAGTTACTGTTTCACCAAGACTACAAATCAGATAATGAAATCATTTTTACTAGTTTACTCACCATACTAATTTTAAGATGCACATTTTAGGCTGAAATGACATTTACCTGGAGTAGTTTGGCCCATCCTATGCAAAGAATAGGTCTGCCATATCCCCGTTGCAGTTGTGGAAGAGGGCCAAGTTGTTAGTCTTCACAGAATACTGCAACATTAGGATCAGGAGGGTATGGTCCATCACGCTGAGCCTGAATGTAGCGATCTTGCCGAGGTGGCTGGCGCGCACCTTGTCTTCATAGGCCACATACTTCTCGAGAATGGTGAGTGTGTAAGGGTCCTGCAAAGTAAGGTCGAGGGTCTCGCGACCACAGGTCTGGATGAGATTGAGCAGGGCCTCGGGGTTAGTGACCTCCACTTTCTCCTCCTCGGTGGATCTCTCAATTAACAACCGTTCCATGGCTTCACTGACTGTTTTGAGACAGAACAGGGCTTTAGCGTATGCCTTCCCACTCAGCACACTATTCAGGCAGCCACTGGTGATGAGTCCAGCCTCAATGAGGATTTCAGAGTAGCCTGAGCCCCTGCATTTGTGACCAATCACCATACCCATGTAATTCATCCCGGTGTGGAATGCCCCTGGGGTGATGACATGCTTCTTGTACTCATCTGGGAATTTCCAAATGAGGGGCAGAGCCTTCATGCAGCCTCCAAGGTCAAAGGTGTTGAGGACAGCTTCCGCTGCAACAGCTTCTGGATGACTGAGTACTCTGTGAATGGCTGGTTGATGGGGGTGAAGTAGCCGATGGTTGACTTTTGGAGTGGCTTGGCACCAGTAGCTGAGATGAAGCCACCAAACCCTGGAACAAGTTGCTTCTCTCCGCTGCTCCCCACCACCTGCGCAAGTGACCAGACACGATACTCTTGGATGCACTTTGAGTACACTTCACTGTTTACGGAAGGCGGAGTGAACACAGCTCCCTCAGGAAATTTGGGCCCGACTCGCCTATAGATGTTGACAGGCGCCAGGGTCTTGGGCATATCCACCTTCAAGGAGCGCATCTTGCTCCGCTTATAGAGAGGGAGCGTCATATCTTGGATGGTGGCCTCGAACCCAGGTTTCACCTCTTGTATCATGATCCCACCCGTGCTGTTCACCACGTTTGAGCCATGGATGTTCGTCGTTATTTTGTTCATATTGTCTCACTCAAGATGAACACATCGTTGCCCTCACAATAAATAATCTGAGGAGTGAGGGTGGTGGAAACCTCATTGAGAGCCTTGGCCAGCGCCGTCTCAAGTTCAACGCCAAAGTCATAGGTCTCACAGTGACCCGGCCTACTGAGGATGGTGGTGAGCTTTTTTTACTGCGATAGAGGTGCTGTATGATAGTGCAGAGGAGGATATGTTTTGACAGCTTCCACTCTCCCTTATGCCTAAGTCACACATAGGCGGATTTGTCGGCGACTACTGGCGACTGGAAAAATCGCCACCACCCGCCGACAATCGTAATGAAACCGTAATGGACGGTCGCCTGTAATCGTGGTTATCCTCCCCAGGTCGGCTGCAGTCGGCAAGAGCCGCAAAGGGGCCAAATATTTTTTTTAATGTTTAAAAACGGCGCGCTCAGTCGCACTCGAAAAAAATCCGCCATGCTGTCGTGATGGAACCGCCATGCTGTCGTCGGTATCCGTAATAAGAGCGTAAAGCGGCCGCAACCCAGTCGCTCATAGTCTTCCGCAATCGCCCCACCAGCTAGCACGGCAGAGATGCGAATGCCATACGGCCTTCCTGCGGCATCTTCCCGACTACGGGCCGACACTGTTGCGGCTGCATATCGACTACAGAAGAACTGTCACGTCTCCCCTGCGGCTATGGGAGACTGACGACGACAGCAGTAGGACTAGTGGCGGCCGAGTTACGGCCATTGGCGACAAAGATACGACTGCCTGGCGACTGCATTACGACATACCACGATTCCATGGCAAGACAGGATGGTGTGAGGGTCTCCGTGGAGTGAGGTCCTGTGGTGCCGACAAGGATATGGCTTTATTGTTTGGACTTGGGACTTTTGGGAACTTTATTTTTGGGACTTTGGTCCTTTGGAAACTTTATTTATGGAACTTGGGACCAGTGGAAATAATTTTTTGGACTTTATTTACATTCTCTCTCCCTGCAGAAAAGTTTGATTATTACATTACAATGATACATCTTTATTAACTTTCTTATTGTACATCAAACATCTTTATGCTTCATGTCATACATCATTGAAATGAATAAAGTGAAATGTAAAATAGAGAAATAAAGATTTTAAAAGTTGTGTGAATCGTCTCCAATCGCCGGCGGTCTTATTGCAGTCTTGCGGACGTCGGAGTAAACCGCCACCCGGCCCCAATGCAGTCGCCACGATCCGCCATCGGTCGTAATCTAGCCGCCAGACTGTCGCCACGCTGCCGCCGTGCATCCGCAATGCAGTCGTCGTCGATCTTCAACAGTCGCCATCCCACTCGGGGCGTCGTCGCAATGCAGTCGCAATATGGCCGCCTGCAGTCGCCATACTGCCGCCTGACCATATTTGACCGCCCGAAATCGCCAGTGGTCGCCGAAAAATCTTGATTGCCGGCAGTCGCCGGTAGTCGCCAAAATATCCGCCTATGTGTGACTTAGGCATTAGTTACAGCATGGCAGATGTCTTGTGGAACAGTAAAGAAAGTTATTCGCATTATAGTATGAGACCAACGAGCATAATACAAAACGATTACTAAAAAAGTTGAGACCGATTGCTTAAAAAACTAGACATATGTGAACGTGGAGAGTTATGACGTACCTGGCCTATAGAGAGCACGATGCGCCTCGTTTTCTCACACTTCTCCACGTCTGCATCACCAGAGATGACGAAGTTCAGGAACATCACGAGGTCAGGTGGAAGGAGCTCATCTGGTGACTTGACCTCAAGATCATCAGTTGTAGGAGGCCAAGGAAGTGATTTCGACTCGTTGAACGCCCGCTGGATCATAGCTCGAAGAAGCAGGGCCACATCCTCATACTTGTCTTTGGTCCCCAGCTTATATGCACAGGTCACCGCATCTGCGACGGAGATGCTGGCACTGTAGACCAGGTTGTAGGTGATGCAGCCTCTGTCACCTGGATTGACCTTAGCAAAGGCAATCAACTCATGAATATTATGGTTCTCAAGTCGGGCCTTCAGCTTATCACTTCTGTACTCTGGATTGGGGAAGCCATTTCTTTCCAATTCTTGGATGTACAGAAGATGCAGCATTGCAAGCTGCACAACTTTGGTCTGCCTAATCACTTGGTCTTGAATGAAATCAAGCACAGCAGTAAATGCCTTCAGATGTGCCACAGCCTTACGATGCTGCTCCGTATCAATGGTGCGGTTCTTAGCTTGGCCTGTATCACGCAGGTGATTGACGTACTTCAGGTTGAAGGACTTGCGACAGGAGAGTTGTGGAAGTTGGCCTCTCTCGCAAACAGGTCCTCGCCTTGCACCATGCGATGTAGACTATGTAGCCCTAGTTCTAGGGCTCGAGGCTCAATCTGTTTCCACAAAGCCTCCTTCAAGGCTCCGTCCTTGTCCTTAAATACTGCGAAATTGATGCATCACTCAGTCTTTCCCAACACTTTCAGTTCAAGCCTTCCACAGAAGATACATTCTGGAGAGAACAGCTGCATGGCAGAGGATGATGGAAGTTTACGATGGGAGCGTGATGTTGCAGCTTCAGTAGATATAGCACTACACTTCAGGCGATCGTGGTTTTTTGTAAAGTTTTGGTAGCAGCCTCTATGATAGCCAATTGTTTCTAAATCCACACCAGCAAGACTCTCTGGGATGTGATTACAGGCATCCTCCATGCGATATGGTGAATCAAGAGGTTCCATGAGTCGTCTGTCACAAATACCATGGAGCTGAGCCAGCTTGTCAGTGACAGACCCCTTGACTTGACTAAGCGGTGTAAAATCTAGATGTGGCATGGCACTCACATGTAAAATACAGCTCACAGGAGGACGCTTCCGCAGTTCTTCTGACCCACCACCATTATCACTCTTGCGTTTCTGTGACTTTGGCATGACTATCCACCACCACACTATAACTACACTACGATTGTTAAGTTCATTATCACCATCACCAAGGCACAGTTCTAGCTAATTATACAATAAGGCCTTCACCCTGAGAGAAAAAAAGAGATTACATTAAGAAACAAGCATTCTGAGTATTGCGCTGCAATACATGTCCCCTACCGGCAGTCTGTCGTCCGGAAAACACGGGTAGGGGACTAATAAGCCCGCAAGGTCGCTCCGTGGAGCAGCCTGCACGTATTGCACTGTGTGAATTATATAATTACCAACTCACGGTCTGAGGTAACTCGGCTAAAAAATATCCGATTTGCACCAAATAAATTTTATGAATGGTTGCACAGACCCCTACTTCTCACTAAAAGTGGAAACAGAATGTAAATTGGAGTTAAAACAAGGAATATTAACAGCTTTGACTTACTGCACTCCAAATTATAGTCCGGAAAACTGTTGGGGAAATTACCAAAGTTCAAAGTGCCATAACTTTGTCAAAAATGATCGAAACGTCGTGAAGTTCGAACTCGATCTGTAACTTATCATGAGGAAACCATGTACCAAGTTTGAAATCATTAGCATTAAGAGTTTAGAAAAAAAGTCCGGAAAACTGTTCTTTGCGTGACGGACTGACAGACGGACAGACGGAGGGACGGAGTGCAAACCTATAGTCCCCTCTGGTGTACACCGGAAGGGGACTAATAAGCTTTTGGATCATACAGTACAAATGTTGTTGGGTTACAAGTTTAAAAATTTACCAAAATCAGCCTTGGAGTAGAGTGTTTACCTTTACAGGTCTAGCAGGAAGATATGGTCCCCATGCAAGATGCTGTGTGTAAATCCTATTGGAGTTTTCCATACTTTTTCGAGTTTTATTGTATTAAACTTGTTTATTCATGAAAATAACCCTCTCAAACGATTCCCCAGGCCAGAATTAGCTGGAAAAATGGGGTCATTTGTCTCTGTATGATGTCTAGTTCAAAAGTTATGCCAATTATCGATTTTCATCAGAAATCAAAGATGGCAGCCAACGGACCCCATGGGACAATATTTAGTCTTGGGAACATGAAAATTCGTTTACTAGACACCTTGAGGATTCCAAAAATGTAAGTTAAAAAAATATATCAACTGGGTGCATGGGAACCCCTTCTTCCTACCAGACTATATATTTGTGATTACGCCATCACTGTAACTTCACTAACAAACGGTAATTTTGTAAGTCAGACCCATTATTAGTCCCCTACCGGTGTACACAGGAGGGGACTATAGGTTTGCACGCCGTCCCTCCGTCCGTCAGTCCGTCAGTCCGTCAGTCCGTCACTCCATCACACAAAGAACAGTTTTCCGGACTTTAAAAAACAACTCTTAATGCTAATGATTTCAAACTTGGCACATGGTTTCCTCATGATAAGTTACAGATGGAGTTCGAACTTCACGACGTTTCGATCATTTTTGACAAAGTTATGGCACTTTGAACTTTGGTAATTCTGATAATTCTGATGATCCTCAACTCAGTGCCATTTTAAGTTTTAATTTCCTTTAAAAAAGGATTTTCTCTACAATAATAGGACCGATTGAGATCAAATTTTCACCGTAGGGGGGACTCGGTCTGTAGAATATTTAATGGTAATTATGACGTCACAGGTCACTTGGTTCGGCCGCCATATTGTTTTTCGTGAAAACACGAAAACCCCTTTTTCTCTGCAACGGCTGAACAGATCCAGGCGAAACTTTGCAGGCAGAATCGCATACCCATGACGAACAAAAAGGTCAACGAGCATGACGTCATGCATCACATGGTTTCAGAGTTATGACGTTTTTAAGCATAAACCTTTAAAACCGAGCTGCTCCCTCATTTTTGATCCAATCGAGGGGAAACTTCACAGATCTGTTCAGCATGTCAATCTACTAAAATGTCCTTTTGGAATTTGCGACAGGGCACGTGGTTTGGCAGATGTCGTTAATTAAACGAAAATATATATTTTTTTAAATGGATATCTCTTGAATCGCTAGTACCTCAGACCGTGAGTTGGTAATTATATAATTCACACAGTGCAATACGTGCAAACTGCTCCACGGAGCGACCTTACCGGCTTATCAACGAGGTGAGGCATGAGACACATGTGTCTCAGCATATGGTACCTCAGATCAAGTTTGAAAACCAGCATCAACCGTGCATAAATTTGCATATTCGATCATTTTTGACAAAGTTATGGCACTTTGAATTTTGGTAGGGGACATGTATTGCAGCGCAATACTCAGAATGCTTGTTAATATTAAGTCCCTGCCACACCAAATGGAGAATTCAAACTATGCCTATGGCACACACGCACTACACTACACTAGTACACCACACACACACACACACACACACACACACACACACACACACACACACACACACACACACACACACACACACACACACACACACACGTTCATTTGCAAGATTATCTCTCACACAGTTACATTGTCAATAACGCATTGAATGTGGATGTTGGAACAGACAACATTGCTGTTTGCAGATGAATCACGTTTCATAAGGACAATGTCATTCTGTACCATACTCCTATTTGTTTTTCCTCCATGCTGCTTCATGCATGCTTAAATAAACTGGGGACGTTAAGACGTCATTAAAAAAAAAAAAAAGAAGTAATCAAGCGAGTTTAGCATCTGTGATTATGGAGCTGGTTCTCAGAAACATTTAATAACAACAACAACAAAATCACAAAAAGAAGGAAATGCTGAAGGAGTGGAGTGAAGGATGTGAGAAGAGTTCATTGCAACCTTTAATTTCCATAAATTTAACTACTTTACAGAATCAAACTGTAAACAACACCATAAAACTGCTGTACTTCTGCAATGCCAGCAGGTGGTACCACATCATAAAGGGACCTCATAAGGTTGACTCCTCAAGGGTACCATTTGTTGGAGTTTAATATAAACAAGTACAAAAACTTTTAATTAAAACAAAAGCCGCGTCGATGTTACACAATGCCTAGATGCAGCTGTGCCTATAACGTCGATGTTATAGGCACAGGACATTCCTATTGATTCGATTACTTGATGTTATTTTTGTGCAAAGTGAAAATATATCTCGGCAATGTCCCGTGTGTGGCGACGAATTTTTAATATATCTCGGCATTTTCCCGTCTGTTATTTCAGGCGGTGTATGACTGACCATGCCGCGATTTAAAAAATATATATCTCGGCAATTTCCCGTGTGTGGCGACACGTGAACCTAGCTATGCTCCTCTCTCCACATCATTGTGACGACGTATAAATTAAATATTTCATCGTGACGATTGTCATCAAATGGACGAATTTTTAATATATCTCGGCATTTTCCCGTCTGTTATTTCGGGCGGTGTATGACTAACCATGCCGCGATTTAAACAAAATATATATATCTCGGCATTTTCCCGTCTGTTATTTCGGGCGGTGTATGACTGACCATGCCGCGATTTAAACAAAATATATATATCTCGGCATTTTCCCGTCTGTTATTTCGGGCGGTGTATGACTGACCATGCCGCGATTTAAAAAAAAAAAATCTCAATGGACTTGAAGTTACAGGCCTTTGAGAATTCATTTCGTTCTACAAAGGGCAACTTTCATCGGATTTTCATCCCGTTTTTTTTCAACCGAGTCTAAAACTATGTTAGCGACTGTGAAAAATGAAACGATATATCGAATTTGATTTGAAAGAAAACTGTGTGAGAGAGCAAGACACCATGGGCCTACAAAACAGGCCTCAAAGCTATGCGAGGAAATAAAATGGAGGATATTTGTTTATATGAAGCCTCTCCCACAATGGGTGGAGCTTTGAGGTTTTGTCTTCTCTGCAAGAACAACAAGAACAAGAAGAAGGAGAAGAACAAGACCAAGAACAACAGCAGAGGGCACTCTATGAGCAGCGTCTGCGACGCGGCTAATTATCTCAACGTTCGTTTTTATGCAATAGGAAGCATTTAGAGGTCTGTACTTGGGTATGGTATCCTGTGAACTATATAGGTCTGTAACTTGGGTATGGTATCCTGTGACCGATATAGGTCTGTAACCTGGTATGGTATCCTGTGAACTATATACAGTAGGTCTGTAGCCTGTTTATGGAATCCTGTGACCTATATAGGTCTGTAACCTGCTTATGGTATCATGTGACCTATATAGGTCTGTAACTTGGTATGGTATCCTGTGACCTATATAGGTCTGTAACCTGCTTATGGTATCCTGTGAACGATATAGGTCTGTAACTTGGGTATGGTATCCTGTGAACTATATGGGTCTGTAACTTGGGTATGGTATCCTGTGAACTATATAGGTCTGTAACTTGGGTATGGTATCCTGTGAACTATATAGGTCTATAACTTGGGTATGGTATCCTGTGAACGATATAGGTCTGTAACTTGGGTATGGTATCTTGTGAACTATATAGGTCTGTAATTTGGTTATGGTATCCTGTGAACGATATAGGTCTGTAACTGGGGTATTGTATCATGTGAACTATATAGGTCTGTAACCTGGTTATGGTATCCTGTGAACTATATAGGTCTGTAACCTGGTTATGGTATCCTGTGAACTATATAGGTCTGTAACCTGGTTATGGTATCCTGTGAACTATAAAGGTCTGTAACTTGGGTATGGTATCCTGTGAACTATATAGGTCTGTAACCTGTTTATGGTATCCTGTAAACTATATAGACCTATAACCTGGGTATGGTATCCTGTGAACTATATAGACCTGTAACCTGGTTATGGTATCCTGTGAACGATGTAGACCTGTAACCTGGTTATGGTATCCTGTGAACCATATAGACCTGTAATCTGGGTTTGGTGTCCTGTAAACTATATGGACCTATAACCTGGGTATGGTATCCTGTGAACTATATAGACCTGTAACCTGGGTATGGTATCCTGTGAACTATATAGACCTGTAACCTGGTTATGGTATCCTGTGAACCATATAGACCTGTAATCTGGTTTTGGTATCCTGTGAACTATATAGACCTATAACCTGGGTATGGTATCCTGTGAACTATATAGACCTGTAACCTGGTTATGGTATCCTGTGAACTATATAGACCTGTAACCTGGGTATGATATCCTGTAAACTATATAGACCTGTAACTTGGGTATGGTATCCTGTGAACTATATAGACCTATAACCTGGGTATGGTATCCTGTGAACTATATAGACCTGTAACCTGGTTATGGTATCCTGTGAACCATATAGACCTGTAATCTGGTTTTGGTATCCTGTGAACTATATAGAACTGCAACCTGTTTATGGTATCCTGTGAACTATATAGACCTGTAACCTGGGTATGATATCCTGTAAACTATATAGACCAGTAACCTGTTTATGGTATCCTGTGAACTATATAGACCTGCAATCTGTTTATGGTATCCTGTAAACTATATAGTCCTGTAACCTGGTCATGGTATCCTGTAAACTATATAGTCCTGTAACCTGGTTATGGTATCCTGTAAACCATATAGTCCTATAACCTGGTTATGCTACACTGTGAACTATATAGACCTGTAACCTGGTTATGGTATCCTGTAAACGATATAGATCTCTAACCTGGTTATGGTATCCTGTAAACTATATAGTCCTATAACCTGGTTATGCTACACTGTGAACTGTATAGATCTGTAACCTGTGTATGGTATCCTGTGAACTATATAGACCTGTAACCTGTTTATGGTATCCTGTAAACTATATAGACCTATAACCTGGTTATGGTATCCTGTGAACTATATAGGTCTGTAACGTGGTTATGGTATCCTGTGAACTATATAGGTCTGCAACCTGGTTATGGTATCCTGTGAACTATATAGACCTGTAACCTGGTTATGGTATCCTGTGAACTATATAGGTCTGTAACCTGGTTATGGTATCCTGTGAACTATATAGACCTGTAACCTGTTTATGGTATCCTGTAAACTATATAGACCTATAACCTGGTTATGGTATCCTGTGAACTATATAGGTCTGTAACGTGGTTATGGTATCCTGTGAACTATATAGGTCTGCAACCTGGTCATGGTATCCTGTAAACTATATAGTCCTGTAACCTGGTTATGGTATCCTGTAAACCATATAGTCCTATAACCTGGTTATGCTACACTGTGAACTATATAGACCTGTAACCTGGTTATGGTATCCTGTAAACGATATAGATCTCTAACCTGGTTATGGTATCCTGTAAACTATATAGTCCTATAACCTGGTTATGCTACACTGTGAACTATATAGATCTGTAACCTGTGTATGGTATCCTGTGAACTATATAGACCTGTAACCTGTTTATGGTATCCTGTAAACTATATAGACCTATAACCTGGTTATGGTATCCTGTGAACTATATAGGTCTGTAACGTGGTTATGGTATCCTGTGAACTATATAGGTCTGCAACCTGGTTATGGTATCCTGTAAACTATATAGACCTGTAACCTGGTTATGGTATCCTGTGAACTATATAGGTCTGTAACCTGGTTATGGTATCCTGTGAACTATATAGACCTGTAACCTGGTTATGGTATCCTGTGAACTATATAGGTCTGTAACGTGGTTATGGTATCCTGTGAACTATATAGACCTGTAACCTGGTTATGGTATCCTGTGAACTATATATGTCTGTAACTTGGGTATGGTATCCTGTGAACTATATAGACCTGTAACCTGGTTATGGTATCCTGTGAACTATATAGGTCTGTAACGTGGTTATGGTATCCTGTGAACTATATAGACCTGTAACCTGGTTATGGTATCCTGTGAACTATATATGTCTGTAACCTGGGTATGGTATCCTGTGAACTATATAGACCTGTAACCTGGGTATGGTATCCTGTGAACTATATAGACCTGTAACCTGGGTATGGTATCCTGTGAACCACATAGACCTGTAACCTGGTTATGGCATCCTGTGAACTATATAGACCTGCAACCTGTTTATGGTATCCTGTAAACTATATAGACCTGTAACCTATTTATGTTATCCTGTAAACTACATCGACCTGTAACCTGTTTATGGTATCCTGTAAACTATATAGACCTGTAACCTGTTTATGGTATCCTGTAAACTATATAGACCTGTAACCTGTTTATGGTATCCTGTAAACTATATAGACCTGTAACCTGTTTATGGTATCCTGTAAACTATATAGACCTGTAACCTGTTTATGGTATCCTGTAAACTATATAGACCTATAACCTGTTTATGCTATCCTGTGAACTATATAGACCTATAACCTGTTTATGGTATCCTGTGAACTATACAGACCTGTAACCTGTTTATGGTATCCTGTGAACTATATAGACCTGTAACTTGTTTATGCTATCCTGTGAACTATATAGACCTAAAACCTGTTTATGGAATCCTGTGAACTATATAGACCTGTAACCTGTTTACGGTATCCTGTGAACTACATAGGTTTGTAACCTGGTTATGGTATGCTGTGAACTATATAGGTCTGTAACCTGGTTATGGTATCCTGTGAACTATATTGACCTGTAAGCTGTTTACAGTATCCTGTGAACTACATAGGTCTGCAACCTGTGTATGGAATTGAAGTGGATTTTTTTTTTTTGAAATATTTACAAAATTATTTAAAATGATATAATCAGAAATATCTAATTTACTTAAGTATTCATCCGTCTGATTCAATACTATGTAGAAGCACCTTTGGCAGAGATTACAGATTTGAGTTTTGTGTACGTCTATTTGCTTTACACATCTAGATTTGGGGAGTTTCTCCCATTCTTCCTCACAGATTTGCTCATGCTCTGTCAGGTTGGATGGGGAATGTCAATGAACAGCAATCTTCAAGTCTTTCTGCAGATTCTCAAGGGGATTAAAGTCTGGGCTTTCACTGGGACACTCAAGGACTTTCATGTTCTTGTTCTGAAGCCATTCTAGTGTTGATTTGACTGAATGTTTGGGGTCATTGTCCTGTTGGAACATAAATCTTGTCTCAGTCTGAGGTCTTTTGCATTCTGAACCAGGTTCTCCTCAAGGATTTGGCTCCATTCATGGTTCCCTCTATCCTTACAAGTCTCCCAGTCCCTGTTGCTGAAAAGCATCCCCATAGCATGATGCTGCCACCATGATGCTTCACAGTAGGGATGGCGTTAGATTGGTGATGATCTGTGCTCGGTTTCCGTCAGACGCAGTGCTTTTCATTCAGGCCAAAGAGTTCAATTTTAGTCTCATCAAACCACAGAATGTTTTGACTCATGCTCTGAGTCTTTCAGGTGCCATTTTGCAAACTACAGGCGTGCTGTTATGTGCCTTTTTCTCAGAAGTGGCTTCCGGCTGTCCACTCTCCCACAAAGCCTATATTTGTGAAATGCTGTAGAGACTGTTGTTCTTCCAGCAGGTTCTCCCATCTCAGCCAAGGAACTCTGTAGTTCTGTCAGAGTAGTCATCGGGTTCTTGGTCACCTCCCTGACCAAGGTCCTTCTTGCCCGGTTGCTCAGTCTGGTCGGACCCAGCTCTAGGAAGAGTCTAGGTCATTCCATATTCTTTCCATTTCCTAATTATGGAGCTCACTGTGCTTTTTATTTTGTATACAAGATCGAGGCTCGTGAAAGAGCTAACATTAATCACACAAAAAGTCAAACCGACACACAAAACACAAAATAAGGGGAGCGGTAGACAAGATGGGGAAAGATGGGGGAAGGACACAAACACAAAATATGAGAGCAAGGACATCGAGAGAACTGTGGGAGGGAGGGGGCTTGGGTGGAGGTGGGAGAGGTATAATACATATGGACACTGCAAGGACTTCCAGGAAAGAAGTTGGAATTTCAAACAAAGTGTATCTGGGGTAAAAATTAGCGGGGGTAGAAAAGATCAAGGTTTTGGATGGGGGAAGATAAGAGATGGTGGTGAACAGCTGTTTTAAAGACCTGGACGGAGGAGTGGGATTGAAGGGAGTGGGGGAGTCTGTTCGAGACGTGGGAAAAAAGAGGAACGAAGGAGTGAAGGTGAGCAGAGAGCCTAGATTTTGGCAGTTTAACCATAAGAGGGTTGCTGGCAGATCTTGTGCGACCTGTAGGAATATTTGGGGGACAGAGCACAGAGAGAGCTGGGGGAGCAAGGCCGGAGAGGAGTCGGTAGAAGACAGAAAGACCACCAACCTGCCTGCGGTGAGCAAGTGAAAGGCCCTCGGAGATTCTGAACGTTTTGGTTTCAACAGCATGAAGCCGAGCTAGGTGTGAGGCAGGGGCACCGGCCCAGAGGGGGGAACAGTATTCCATTGAGCTGCGGATAAAAGCCTTGTATGTGGTGAGGAGCTCAGGTGTGCCAAGGAAGGACTTCGCACGACGGAGGATGCCCAGTCGGCGACTGGCTTTGGAGGCCAGCTTGGAAATGTGGTTTTCCCAAGAAAGATCATGGCAGATCGTGAGACCCAAAAGCTTGAGCGACAGAACTTCTTGGAGAGGATTGTTGAGAAAGTGGATGGGAGGGTTGTCCAGTCGGTGTTTTCGGAGAGACATAGTAAGAGTGTGAGATTTGTCAGGATTGAAAGACATGTTCCACTTGTTTGACCAGTCTGTGATTTTGTCCAGGTCTGCAGAGAGTGAGGAGGCTGCAGACTGCCGATCTGAGGGATGAGGAATGGAGCGGCAGAGAGTGGAGTCATAAAGTCAGAGTCATAAGTCAGAGAGTGGAGTGATCTTGGGAACTTTCAACACAGTATAAATTGTTTTATACCCTTCCCCAGATCTATGCCTCCACACAATTCTATCTTGGAGCTCTACGGACTTAATAGTGGTATTTCTGCTCTGACATGCACTGTCCACTGTGGGACTTTATATAGAAAGGTGTCTTTCTTTCTAAATCATGTCCAATCATTTGAATTGGCCACAGGTGGACTCTAATCAAGCTGTAGAGATATCTCAAGGATGATTGGATGCACCTGAGCTCAATTTGGAGTGTTATAGCAAACTAGTTGAATACTTATTGCCTCAAGACATTTTAGCTTTTAATTTTAAATTAATTCGTAAAAAATTCAAAAACAAAAAATCCACTTTGACATTATGGGGTATTATGTGTAGATCAGTGACAAAAAATATCTCAATTCAACCAATTATAAATTCAGGTTGTAACACAAATAATGTGAAAAGTTGAGGATTGGGAATACTTTTTGAAGGCACTGTATAAAAACAAACAAAAACAATGCCTTTTTGAAGGCAAAGGACCCCGGTGGGGAGGTGCCTTGGCTAAGCACACTTACTAATGAAATATCTACCGAAGGCGTTGAATATGTCATCCCGGGGTCCTTTTTCTAGAACAGTAACAAAATAATATAAACAAGCATTCTGAGTATTGCGCTGCAATACATGTCCCCTACCGGCAGTCTATCGTCCGGAAAACTGTTGGGGAAATTACCAAGGGTTATTTACCCACAGGTTCTGAATCGTTCCCAATCGCTAATTACCTCAGGACGGGCTCACCTGTGATTCGCACTCGGGACTTCGATTTATACACCTTGCAGACAGGTCAGCAGAAGCACGACAAAAAAGTTGTTGATAAAGAACCTTTTGAGTCGCTAAATATCAGTAAATTATTATATTTTCCGGTTCACGATCAATGATCGATGTGTGTATATATATGTTGCTCGGCTTGGCTCCGCCCCTCCCGAAAGCGCGCGCTGTGTCCGCTTTTGACGTTCGCAGACGAGGCTGAGGGCGCGCGGTGCGGCTTGAGGAGAACTCTAGAATAAACAAGAGATATCCATTTAAAAAATATTTTCGTTTAATTAACGATGTCTGCCAAACCACGTGACCTATCGCAAATTCCAAAAGGACATTTTAGTAGATTGACATGCTGAACAGATCTGTGAAGTTTCCCCTCGATTGG
The DNA here is from genome assembly GCF_964187855.1 of Myxine glutinosa. Taxonomy (NCBI): domain Eukaryota; kingdom Metazoa; phylum Chordata; class Myxini; order Myxiniformes; family Myxinidae; genus Myxine; species Myxine glutinosa. The sequence goes on from NC_136268.1 coordinate 35,211,759, forward strand.
ATCAAAAATGAGGGAGGGGCTCGGTTTTAAAGGTTCATGCTTTAAAACGTCATAACTCTGAAACCATGTGACGCATGACGTCATGCTCGCTGATTTTTTGTTCGTCATGGGTATGCGATTCTGCCTGCAAAGTTTGGCCTCGATCTGTTCAGCTGTTGCAGAGAAAAAGGGGTTTTCGTGTTTTCACGAAAAACAATATGGCGGCCGAACCACGTGACATGTGACGTCATAATTACCATTAAAATATTCTACAGACTGAGTCCCCCCTACGGTGAAAATTTTATCTCAATTCGTCCTATTATTGCAGAGAAAATGGTTTTTAAAGGAAATTAAAACTTAAAATGGCACTGAGTTAAGGATCATCAGAATTATCAGAATTCCAAAAGTTCAAAGTGCCATAACTTTGACAAAAATGATCGAAACGTCGTGAAGTTCTAACTCGATCTGTAACTTATCATGAGGAAACCATGTGCCAAGTTTGAAATCATTAGCATTAAGCGTTTAGAAAAAAAGTCCGGAAAACTGTTCTTTGCGTGACTGACTGACGGACTGACGGACTGACGGACGGAGGGACGGCGTGCAAACCTACAGTCCCCTCCGGTGTACACCGGTAGGGGACTAATAACAGCACTCAGCCCCTCCGCAGACATTCCTCCCAAACACAATTAATAGTATATAAATTGAGTGCTGTGCCGATTAGAAAATTTCACTGCAACAGATAACCGATTTTAAAAAAAAATCTGCAGAAGATGCTTCAGATTCCGTTTATAAAATAATTAAATAATGACAATTTCGCATACATGAGTGAATATCGTGCTGGAGACGGATTGCCGTTATTGAATGGTTGTGAATCGATACATTTTAAATCCCTTCTCTAATCGATTGGTTCATCAAACGGCACAGCATTCTATCATTTCAAAACGAACAATTAGGAACCGTGTGCGGTAATCTTCATTCAGATGAAGCAGCACAAAAATTTTACAGTCGTGGTCAAAAATATTGGCACCCTTGCACTTTATAAAAATAATGCACAATTTCTTCCATAAAATTGTTGAAATTAAAAAATATTTTGGTATCCACATATGTATTTCTTTTGTTTGCAGTGCGACAAAACAAAAAAAGCTGAAAAAATTACTAAATCTTAGCTTATTCCACACAGAAATTCTAAAATGGCCCGGACAATATAATTGACACCTTTTAGAAGTTGTTAGAAAGAATTAGATTTCAAGCAGGTGATTCTCCTTTACTGTGGAATGGAACTTGCCACACGCGCCCCCCCAGAATTCCCGCGCACCTGAAGGGTGAGCTTGCGGGGAAGCCGGATGACCCGGCCGAAACGCCCCCTGGCGATGCGTGCAGGGCTGGGGGGTAGCGGGACGGCGGGGCTAGGGGGTGCCGGGGGTCTGACCGCCGAGGGGCGGCCTCGACGCGGAGGCAGAGCTGCTTGCGGGGGGTGGTCCAGATCGAGGTGGGCCGGCTTGAGGCGGTCCACGGAGATACGATCCGGGGCACCTCCGATGTCCACGGTGAAATGTTTGTCCCCGGTCTCCAGCACGCGGAAGGGCCCGTCCTACGGGGGCCGTTGCGGTGCCCGGTGGGCGTTGTGCCGGACGAAAACGCACTCCGCCGTGCGAAGCTCCGGGGCGACGTGGGAGGACGGGCAACCGTGGTGTGCCGTCGGCACCGGGGCGAACCTCCGGGCAGTCTCCTGCAGGGTGGAGCGCTGTTGCGCCGTGGACCAAGGAGCCGTGGAGTCGGGGATAAATTCGCCCTGTACCCGCAGCGGTTGTCCGAAGACCAGCTCTGCCGAGGACGCGCGCAGGTCGTCCTTGGGCGCCGTCCTGAGGCCCAGCAGGACCCAGGGGAGCCTGTCGGCCCAGCTGCCGTCGCGGAGGCTGGCCCGCAGCGCGGCCTTCATCGAGCGATGAAAGCGCTCGCACAGGCCGTTGGCCTGGGGGTGGTAGGCCGTGGTGCGGTGCAGTTTGACGCCGAGCCCTTGCGCCACCGCGCCCCAGAGCACCGAGGTGAACTGGGGGCCGCGGTCGGACGAGATGTCCGAGGGGGCACCGAACCGGGCAACCCAAGTGGCGATGAAGGCTTGCGCCACATCAGCCGCAGACGTCGCCGCCAATGGCATGGCCTCCGGCCACCGTGTGGTGCGGTCCACCATGGTGAGGAGGTGGGTGAACCCCCACGAGGGAGGCAGAGGTCCCACCAAGTCGACGTGGACATGGTCGAACCGACGCTCGGGCACCGTAAACGGGGCCAACGGGGCCTGGGTGTGGCGGTGGACCTTTGCGCGCTGGCACGTGAGGCACGTCCTGGCCCAGTCGCGGACGTCCTTCCTGAGGCCATGCCAGACGAACTTCGCCGTGACGAGCTTCTGGGAGGCCTTCGTGCCCGGGTGGGACAGGCCGTGGATGGCGTCGAAAACCGGGCGCTGCCAGCCAGCGGGCACGATGGGGCAAGGCCGGCCGAGGAAGACGTCGCACAGGAGGGCCGCGCCCATGACGTCGAATGGCACCTCGGTGACGCGGAGGCCCGTGACGGCGGTCCGCAAGGCTTGGACGCCGGGGTCGGCGGGCTGGTCCTCCGCCATCCGGGCATAGTCGATCCCGAGGTGGACCGTGTGCGCGACGGACCGGGAAAGGCAATCCGCCACCGGGTTGTCTTTACCCGCGACGTGACGGATGTCCGTCGTGTACTCGGACACGGCAGAGGGGTGACGTTGCTGCCGGGCCGACCATGGCTCGGCGACCTTGGCCATCGCGAACACAAGGGGCTTGTGATCAACGAAAGCCGTGAACGGGCGGCCCTCGAGCAGATGGTGGAAGTGTCGGACCGCCAGGTGGAGCCCGAGCAGCTCATGGTCGACGGCGCTGTAGCGGCGTTCGTGCGGGCGAAGCTGCCGGCTAAAAACGCCAGGGGCTGCCAAGCACCACGCACCCACTGCTCGTGCATCACGCCCACCGCGTAGTCCGACGCGTCAGTGGTGAGGGCGATCGGTGCATCGGGCACCAGGTGCGCCAGCATGGTGGCGTTGGCCAAGGCCAGCTTTGCGCCCGCAAACGCCGCAGCCATCGGCTCCGACCAGGCGATGTCACCTTTGCCCGGCTTCCCCCGGAGGGCCTCGTGCAGGGGGCGGAGGAGCTGGGCGACGCGGGGCACGAAGCGGTGGTAAAAATTGACCATGCCCAGGACTTCCTGGAGCCCCTTGATCGTGCGGGGGCGCGGAAAACTCTTGACGGCCTCCACCTTGTCCGGTAAAGGGATGGCCCCGTGCCTGGTGATGCGGTGCCCCAAGAAGTCGATGGCAGCGACGCCGAAGCGGCACTTTGCGGGGTTGATGATCAGGCCATGCTGGCCCAGGCGTTCGAAAAGCGTGCGGAGGTGGAGCAGGTGCTCCTCCCAGGACGCGCTCGTGACTAGGATGTCATCCAGGTAGACATAGATGAAAGGTAAGTCGTGCAAGACGCTGTCCATGAGCCGCTGGAACACCTGGGCCGCATTCTTCAACCCAAAAGGCATCCGCAGGAATTCAAAGAGGCCGAAAGGGGTGAGGACGGCCATCTTTGGGACATCGTCCGGTTGTACGGGGACCTGGTGGTAGCCCCGGATGGGGTCCACCTTGGAGAACATGGTCGTGTTTGCCAACCGGGCGGAAAAGTCTTGGATATGCGGGACCGGGTAGCGGTCAGGGGTGGTGGCATCATTGAGCCGGCGGAAGTCACCGCACGGCCGCCATCCGCCGCCGGGCTTCGGCACAATGTGCAGAGGAGAGGCCCAAGCACTGTTGGAGCGCCGTACGATACCCAGCCGTTCCAGCGTGGCGAACTCCGCTTTCGCCATGGCGAGCTTCGTGGGGTCGAGGCGGCATGCCCGGGCTGCATAGACCGGCGGCCCGACCGTGGGGATATGGTGCTCCACCCCGTGTTTGACGGCCACCGCTGAAAAGGTGGGCCGCGTGAGGGCCGGGAAACTGGCGTCCGCTGCGGGAAGAGTACAGACTTACCTCGCCGGGATGGAACCTTTCAGCAAGCCGCTTGGCAAGCCACTCGGTGAGCCGCTCAGCAAGCTGCTCAACGAGCCGCTCAGCGAACAAGCGAGCGAGCTGAAGGTTTCGGCCTGGACGAGACGTCTGCGCTTAACGTCGACCAACAGCCCATGCGCACATAGGAAGTCCGCTCCGAGCAGGGCCATTGGCATGCTGGCGGTGACGAATGACCATTGAAAGCGCTGCCCTCCGAACCGCAGTGAGAGGCAACGCTTCCCGAATGTGCAGATGAGTGTACCGTTGGCGGCAAGCAAAGCGGGGCCCCGGCCCGCGGCTTGCTTGTCGGACGCGGAGGCAGGGAGGATGCTTACCTGTGCTCCCGTGTCGCAAGGAAAATGGTGCCCGGACGAGGTGTCCGTGTTGAACAGGAGGCTGCCGGAATGGCCGATGCTCATGGCCGCAAGTGAGCGCCGGCCCGGTCGTTTCCCGACCCATCAAAAGAACACGGCGGGCAGCACGTCTTAGCCTTGCGCCGAACCTGGCATGGTAGTAGCACCAGGTTTGCGGCGGTCGCCCCCGCGGCGGCCGTGCCGGTGGCGGTAGTGGGCGGGGCATAGCAGCGGCCACGAGGGAAGCAGGGGGTGCTGTAGCCTCCGTGCCAGGATCCACTACGGCAGCACCGTACACCGACCGCGTGTCGCAGGCCACGAAATACTTGTCGGCCTCTCCAGCCAGGGCGCGGGGTTCCGTTATTTTGGAACCGGCCAGCGCGAGGCGCACCTGTACAGGTAGCTGGCGTAGGAAAAGTGCTCGGAATAAGAAATCCGGGCGCTGGTCTCCAAGCAGGGACAGCATGAAATCCATCCGGACGAATGGTCGTGTGTCGCCGAGGGCGGGAAGCTCCAGGAGGCGGTCGGCACATTCGACCTCCATGAGCCCGAACGTGGCGAGGAGGAGACGTTTGAGTGCCTCGTACTTGTGGTCGGCCGGTGGGCGCCGAAGGATGGACACGACACGGGCGGCAGTGCCGGGCCCGAGGGCGGCGACCACGTGGTAGTACCTGGTCTCGTCCGCCGTGATGCCCCGGAGTTGGAATTGAGCTTTGGCCTGCACAAACCAAACGTCGGCTTGCGCTTCCCAAAACTCAGGGAGTTTGATTGCGATGGCGTTGGTAGCCATGGCGCGTTCGGGGGTCAGCAACGGCTGAACGAATCGGGGTCACCAGTGTGGTGCTGTGCACACACGACTCGATTGCCAGAGAGGTAGGCCACAACGCGTGGATACAAACAAGAGTCTTTTTTACAAGCTCACATATCAGCACTGGGCGGGCTCGAGCTTAGAGCCAGCATATATGTCCCGAGGCCACGCCTTGCCCCCGGGCGTGGCCGATCGGCCGAAAGGCGGGGCATGTATTTCAGTTCCCCGCCTGGACGCTCGCGCCACCCACTGGTGCGCGGAATTATTGACCCTTGTGCCCGCCACAACACCTGATTTCCGAGCCATTTGCTGTGTTAACATGTCTTACAAATTACGGAGCCAAATTGTTTCTCCCCGTCACACGACAATTGCGAGCTGTTTATAAAGAATCATGTTAATGCACATTTCCTTGAAACGTCTATATATAATGCAACGTTGTTTTTGTCAAAATTTATTTCTTGAAATTCACCTTAAACAAGGGTGAAAGCTCCCCAAGATTTATGGGATGTATAGAGTACAGTGTGTACTGACTCCAATCTGCCAATGCAGATTACTGAAAAATGGCCGATATCTACCTGTTATGCTTACCGATATTGGCCGTGAACTGGACTAAATATCATCATTTTAAACTTACCTGGCGCAATGAGAAGCTACAGATATGACCTTCCCATTTGTGTTAACAGGTGACCAAACTAGATAAGGTGTCTACCTCTGCGAAGTCTACCCGAATGTTGGTAATGGCGGCATCGGCTTTCCAATATCCATTAAATAAATAACCAAGGCTGCCATGTTCACACGAGGTAATCCCACAAGGTTCAAAGTCCTCTCACTGAACGGTATGATCGGGTAGAACTCCCCGATCCATAGGCCTTGCACGAGGCCACATCGTCAGGAATTCATGCGGTACGGGCTGCAAGGTATCAACTTTTTTGGTAAGTTGATCAGATAATTCTCCAAATCGTTCTTTGTGCAGGTGCACACCCCTTTCTCACAGATACTTTTCCAAGTATTCTCAACTTCTTTTAGAAGCTTTGTGAACCTTTTTATGTTGCAATCACTATCTGTCACGCACAATACATGTTCGGCCGGCCCATGAACCTCATTGCTAGTGGTTTCTGCACATGCGTTTAGTGCATTCTGGTGTGGATTACTTCATTTTTAAAGTCCTGTATTGATTTTAACTCGGCATTGCCTCAAATTATTTGAGGATAGAGTATTTTGTTCATCACAAGGAGACTTCTTAATTGTTTGTAATGTTTTGTGCCCTTTGTGCGAACAAATTACGCATCTCTCAGATGTTCCTTCCAAAGAGCTACATGAAAAATTCAACAACAAATATGACTTCAGGTGATACCTGGATCACCAAGATAACTCGAATAACACAAACACCCTTCTCCCATTAATTATATGATCTAGGACTGCACGGTGCTCATTCATCAAAAAGTGTCACATGCTAAAAACATGCAGGATCTTGCCAAACCGCAACAAGCTCAATTGCCATGGATTTTCTCATGTGCTCGAACCTGTATTACAACACAAAGGTAGTTCCTTGGTGGCAGGGATTTGGAATTTGTTCAGTGTGCTGCAAAACACCGTGGGATCTCTAACGTCCACCAACGATTGAGAGAAGACGCTCGGTTTAAGGTCCATCAGGGAGACAAAGTACTTTGTGATGCAGGGCCCTGTTTCTGTGAAACACCAATCCTACAGTTTATAATTGGGCTGAGAATCGAAGCCAGACTAGGCCATTTAAAGGAAAGTGCACTACCTTTCCATCATCCTGTCGGACACCCTCCCAACTTTCCAGGGCTTTTCCAACAAGCTCTTACTGACGAGGAACCCTAGCGAGACATCGCTCTGATGTTATATCACAATGCAACAGAAGCAGACACCTGCACGCATACCCAATATGAATGTACAAAAGGCCATTTCACAATAGATCATTCTCCAATCATAAGGATATCATTCCACTGCCTTTCGCTGCAATGATGCTGAAAACACAACCCAGCAAGGAGTCCATTAAAAATGGAGATGAGGATGCAGGAGTAATTCTAATTACTCCTTCGTGTCTATGTGCATTTGATTATTCAGCCCTCAATGTTATCTGTGCGTCGTTTATGCAGACGAAGGTAGTCGTGAACAATCCTTGGTTCTAATTATTGTTTGAAGACATTCCATGACAGATGCTCGAAAGAGAATGGGGAAATATGAAAGAGAAAATAATCCTGCGAGCTTAGAAATATGACTTTACTAGTAGAGTACCGCCACTCCAGGTGGAGATTCTGCATTACTTGCTGAAAAAGTAAAGTCTGTATTGCAAGAAGAATATAGATTTTGTGTGGTGTGCATCTAAAGGGGTGTAAAGGGTTTAAGTGGTCTCAGTTGTGTAATTTGAAGGTGGAAAGGGTCTTTGGGTCGAAAGGTCATCTGCATCCCCCACATTCAATAGTAGTTATGATCTAAATGATTTTATGGGGTCTAAATTGTCTAAAGGAGTCTGGAGGCATCAAAGGTGTCTATAAAGAGTCTTAAAAGGGTCGAAAGGGATCTAAAACGCTGTGTTATCGACTTTTTGAGTTCTGATATTCCATGGTATCGGCACCGATATATACCCTAATCCGGTTGCTCATGGGACCTCCAATTAAAGGGAGACAATTCAAATTTGGCTCGTACATACGTAATAGGAGTTTCCCGCCCTATCTATCTATGTTCCTTGGTCTCGCAGTAGTTACTGGACAGAGCAATAGGACTGAGAAATAACCCACAAACCTGAGAAATCCCCCCCCCCTCCCCCAAAAAGATATATTTTGAATTTTTTGGGAAAATTATTTCACAGAAACGCAAGTAGAGGCCCCCTGAGTATACCCTGAAAATTTTGTTACCGCACAGAGCAATGGGGCTGGTCCGCCACAATGGGGAAATAACCCAGAAACCTGAGAAATCCCCCCCCCCCCCCAAAATAAAAAAAAAATCGAAATATATTTTGAATTTTTTTTGAAAATTATTTTCCACAAACCCAAGTAGGGGCCACCTGAGTATAACCCGAAAATTTGGTGTCGATTGCCTTAAGGGTCTCGGAGTAGTTACTGAACATAGACATACAGACATACACACTTTGATGATTTCCCGGAACTAGGTAGTTTGTACTTGATGATGATATGCACCGTGCTCTTTGTTGTGAAAATCAACCAAATCCACAACTCGTCCCATAGATAGGTTTAATTTCAATTAGATCGTGACATCATCCTGTAAAATACACCATGCAACATATATGTCAGGATCAAGGCATCATATGAGAAAGATTGGATATATCAGTCAATGCAAGCAAGCCTAGAATATAAGTGGGTACGTACCATTCAATTCTACATGTCATTGTATAAAGTCGCAGGAGTGGCCTCGAGTCGCGGACGTCCCGAGGTCTTATAGACACCGCCCAGTGGTTTAAGTGAGTGTCACACCTGGGTTCAACTTTGATACATTTTCACCACATTCTCCCCGCCGTTAGAACTATGCTGCCACTAGGCAGGAAGCGAGCGCGCGTCAGCATTAATGGGTAGAGGAAGTCATTATATCATTATTAGGGTGTCAAAGAAATATTCCTATTGATTCTTGTCTTTGCGCCATTGTGTTATGTTTCGCACACTGTCAAAGCGTCTTGAGGGCTTCCTGGAAAGCGCTATACGAAACAAATCCATTATCAGTAGTACAGGTCAGTCGGTCCATCCGTAGAGGTCAGTGTGGCGAATTACCCTGCCAGCACAGGTTCGGAAACTACCGGGTACGACGTCCCCAAATCCGGAGTCCCCTGCTTCGGAGTAGCCGCTGGAGGCAGGTGTCGGAGGGGCACCTCAGTGCCCTCACCGCTTCAGGCAGGGGTGTATCAGGTGAAGGGAGAGACGGCAGATGTTCTCTAGGCGCACTCATAGCCTGGTTAGCAAACATGTCCGATACTGGCAGACGATGAGCCTGTGGGTCACAATAGTCTAGTCTCACAGGCCTATGCGCTGGATAAGGTGTACCTTTTCGATATGCAACTCATTACATAAGGTGTACCTTGCACGTAAGGTGTACCTTGTCGAAGAGCGAATGTCCATTCGTCGCAATGCAACGCATTTCAGGCAGATGTGTTGATGTGGAAGATGTGTAAATCAGTAAGCCATGTCTATTCGTCGCAAGGCAACACATTACAGGAAGATGTGTCGATGTGGAAGATGTGTAAATCAGTAAGCCTCTTTACAGTAAGCTGTAACAGTAAGTAAGATTACATGACAGGAGGCCATGACAGTGTAAGTCAATTACAGTAAGTCTGTACCGGCCTAGGAGTTGTAACAGTAAGTAAGATTACATGACAGGAGGCCATTACAGTAAGTCCATTACAGTAAGTCCGTACCTGCCTTGGCTCCCAAGGGTACATGGTCGATCCACGTTAGATCCATGTCATGGAATTGCCGAGGGAGAGAACCGACGAGAGCCATAACGAGAGTTACGCGATACCCCGGAGTCCCCCTGTTTTGAAATCACGAGACTCGAGCGCCCTCTGACGGCAGCGCGTACGAATCACAAGCTCCGGCAAATAGGTTTACAAGCAAAACGTATGCCACGAGTGCCCTCCGAAGGCTGCCCGAACGTCCGGCATGGCAGATTACGACGACGCACAAAACGACCGAAATGCGCCTTCCCAGCGAAGCGCGCAGAATCTCCCGACCTGCAGCACAGCGCTCAGAAGATCGGCTATACCGGCTACCGGCTACCGAGAGAACGTCCCGGATGGATTGTCCATCCATGGCCCGTTCGGCTATACCACTGGCTATACCGGCTATACCGGCTACCGAGAGAACGTCCCACCGCTACCGAGAGAACGTCCCGGATGGATTGTCCATCCATGGCCCGTTCGGCTATTCCACCGGCTATACCAGCTACCGAGAGAACGTCCCGGATGGATTGTCCATCCATGGCCCGTTCGGCTAAACCGGCTATACCGGCTACCGAGAGAACGTCCCGGATGGATTGTCCATCCATGGCCCGTTCGGCTATACCGGCTACCGAGAGAACGGGATTGTCCATCCATGGCCCGTTCGGCCATACCGGCTACCGAGAGAACGGGATTGTCCATCCATGGCCCGTTCGGCCATACCGGCTACCGAGAGAACGGGATTGTCCATCCATGGCCCGTTCGGCCATACCGGCTACCGAGAGACGTCCCGGAGGGATTGTATCCATGGCCCGTCCTATTGACTACGCGGCGATACCGGCTATACCGGCTACCGTCCCGGAGGGATTGTCCCGGAGGGATTGAGAAAACGTCGAGGTCGAGAAATGGAAAACGTCCCGGATGGATCGGCCATCCATGATGGTCCATCCATGGCCCGGATGGATGGATCGACATCCAAGAGGATGGCCCGGATGGATGGATCGACATCCAAGAGGATGGCCCGGATGGATGGACCATCATCTCACCCCCTCACTCATCCATCCCCCCCACCCCCCGTTGTGAAGTGTGAGATAACAGCCGCGCACCGCGCACCGAAGTCGAGCGACCTTCACAGTCTGGGTCAAAGGGAACGCAATCAGGCAGCAGGCGGGCGAGGCGTCTCGCAGTCTCGAAATGTGTGAAGCCGAGCCAAGAGACGTGTCCTAGAAGCAACAAGCCCAGAGTCAAGGGCGATCCGGCGGGCCGGTGCCCACGTGGCTTGCTCAGGAGACGAGGGAGTCGGGCGCAACGCTCAATGTTACCGTGTCAGGGGGTCACCGTGCACCCCCAAATGCCCCGTGCCTTATCGATTAACGGCATAAGTCCTCGATGTTGGCTAGTCGCCCTCGAAGGCCGCCACGTTATGACACGCACTTTCGGGCAGGGGCGGTCAGATTGAGTATTTCTGCTATCTGTAGAGGTACCCAGGTAGACAAACTCAGGTAGACGTACTCTGATGACGCAAGCGCGGGAAGCAGTTAATGGCGCTGTAGAGCAAACGCGTGATTTAGTCGATGGCGTCATCAATTGGTTCGGGCGCGTGCGGGTGGGTTTGACGGCGAGTTCCAGCTGAGCGGTATCCCCAGATGGAGTAAAGTAGCACACCGAAATCTATAGTCTCGCGTCCATTGGGCAGCAGCATTCGAGCGGGCTCAAGATTGGTGTACGAAATACGAACCCGGCCGACGAGTGAAATTTATTATCTAGGGCGCACCGCGTACGAGGGAAACCGAAAGTTGAGCTCGGCCCATTGAAGCAGTGCGGCTTCACCGAGTCGAGAGGGCGAGCACGCCGAGTCGAGAGGGCGAGCACGCCGAGTCGAGAGGGCGAGCACGCCGAGTCGAGAGGGCGAGCATGCTTGGCAGTGATAAACTGCACGACCTGAAGTAGCATCTCGTTTGTTTAGCTGTCGGGTCAAAGGATCGAATACATATCACGCCCTGAAGTAGCGTCTCGTTTGTTAGCTGTCGGGTCAAAGGATCGAATACATATCACGCCCTGAAGTAGCGTCTCGTTTGTTAGCTTTCGGGTCAAAGGATCGAATACATATCACGCCCTGAAGTAGCGTCTCGTTTGTTAGCTTTCGGGTCAAAGGATCGAATACATATCACGCCCTGAAGTAGCGTCTCGTTTGTTTAGCTTTCGGGCCGTGTTTTGTCTGGAGTTTTAGACATAGTTAGTCATAGAATACATATGGTATACGATCATCTATCATAAGCATAAGCCCGAGTGTCGTGAAAGGCTATGAAGGTCCCGCGCGACGTCCTTAGAAACTCATCCGTGCTGCGGCGAGTCCTCGAATGGTGCCAAGCGAGCCTCCATTGAGGCGATTCCGGGCAGCGGAGTTCGCCGGCCTCGTTGAGTAGCCACATGTAGGTGGGATTTCGACGAGCCGCGATCAGAATCACCGGCCTCGCAGAGTGGTGCCCGCGAAGGGCGCAGTGCGCGATTTGCGCATAGGAGGTGATTCCACCGAGCAGCGATTGGTCGGGTTGTGCCCACGATGGGGCAGCGCGCGATTCGCGCGTAGGAGGTGATTCCGACGTGCAGCGATTGGAATCGCCGGCCTCGCAGAGTGGTGCCCGCGTTGGGCGCAGCGTGGCTTTGCGTAGGAGGAGGTGATTCCGAGCAGCGATCGGAGTCGTAGGCCTCACGGAGTAGTGCCCGCGTTGGGCGCAGCGTGGCTTCGCGTAGGAGGAGGTGATTCCGAGCAGCGATCGGAGTCGTAGGCCTCACGGAGTAGTGCACGCGACGGGTGCAGCGTGCGGCGCCGCGTGGGAGGAGGTGATTCTGAGCAGCGATCGGAATCGTAGGCCTCACAGAGTAGTGCACGCGACGGGTGCAGCACGCGCGATTCGCGCGGGGAGGTGCTTCCGAGCAGCGATCGGTCGGGCACAGAGTAGTGCACGCGACGGGTGCAGCGCGCGTGATTCGTGCGTGGAGGTGCTTCCGAGCGCGGCATGACAGTCAAGGGAGTCGTGAACACTCGCGTGGACATCTCATCTCGGGCCGAGGCATGCAAATCAGTTGGTCGGGCCGTCGGCTCCAAGCGGGTCCGTCGTTCCGACGGGGTTTCGGCCGCAGGACGTTGCCCAGTAGCATCGTTCTCCAGGCGTCTTGCCGGAGTCTGTCATGCCTGCTCCGGCGTTCGGGCCTCAGGAGAGCAGTTCGCGTTTTGACGACGCGGTCCCGCAAAAGGCTTGCAAGGTCCCCATCGCATCCGGTCCTTTCGAGGCAGACCGGCGGCGAGAGTAGTCGGAGCTCCGTAGCTGGAGCTAGCTCGACGGGTCCTCCGCCGGTCATTCTTCTCCGAGGTGGGCCTCGCAGGAGCGCGGAGAATGTCGGGAACGCTCGTCTGTGATCTGCGTTCATCCGGCCATCGCAAGACTCGTGTCCCGCCATTTCCGAAGATCATAATTGAAATTAAGTGTTGTGAAAATCAACCAAATCCACAACTCGTCCCATAGATAGGTTTAATTTCAATTAGATCGTGACATCATCCTGTAAAATACACCATGCAACATATATGTCAGGATCAAGGCATCATATGAGAAAGATTGGATATATCAGTCAATGCAAGCAAGCCTAGAATATAAGTGGGTACGTACCATTCAATTCTACATGTCATTGTATAAAGTCGCAGGAGTGGCCTCGAGTCGCGGACGTCCCGAGGTCTTATAGACACCGCCCAGTGGTTTAAGTGAGTGTCACACCTGGGTTCAACTTTGATACATTTTCACCACACTCTTGATAGAGCATTGGTCCTGCTTATGTGGCTCCTTGGAAAGGGTTATGAAGGGTGGTTTGCCATTGCCTTCTCAGTTGTCAGTCAAGGCAGGAATTTGTAGTTTGGTCAGGGTGCCGGAGATAACTCGCCTACTCTTCGTAAAGGACACCATAGGATCCTTAACGTCCACCAACTTATTCCGGCAGATGGGACGCCCAGTGTAACGTCCATCCAAGGGACGACACACATTGATGAATCACCCTCCCGGTGAAACACCCTGTTGACAGTTTATAGTTGGTTTGGGATTCCAACTCAGGCCAGACAGATTAGAGGACAATGTCCACACCTCTAGGTCTAGGACATCCTACAAGGAAGGAAAAATTAGGAGCAATATTAACCATCGAGGTCAAATTTGATGTCAAAACAAGAGTGGTGGTTCCCTCTAGTGGAAGAATGTGATTGTTTGTGAAATTGATGAAGTTTATCAAACTTTTGCTTTTATGTGACTGGAGCAGTTGTGACTGGAGTGGGTGTGGTACTTTAAACTGTTTATTCACTTTACTCATAAAAAAAACAAAAACTTGTCAGATGAGTATGATGCAGAAGTTTACAAGTAGAAGCTCAAACAACTGATATGCTCAGATGTTCACCCAAATCCCAAAACTCTAAAGTCTTCCCCTTCACAAAACTGATTTATACTCTTGAAAGACCTACGTCTTAAGCTTTTCAGGTACTTCTCGTGTATTCCAGAAGGTTCTGGAACAATAAACTCCCAACTATAAACTGGTCGTTGGTGGACGTTAAAGATCCCACAGTGTTATTTGCAGAGTAGAGCGATTCGTCTCCGGCATCCTGAACAAGTTCCAGATTTCTGCCAGTTTCAGTGAAACGTCAGAACGTTCCCCAGCCGATAACATAAAAGGAAGATCAGGAACGTTAAGAAAGTATTAGGAACACGATGATAACAACACAATCTTATATGCATATACTCTACTTGGGCATTGAAAAAGTTATTGGAACAACTAGCGGGCAATTCTCAGCTCACCTTCCATGGGCAATGTGCTCTGGCACATTCTTGGAAATGCACTTTAAAATTTATGTCATTTTTGAAAGAAATTTTTATTGATTCCAACATATCATACTCCATATCAGATAATTGTAAGAAAGTTCCATTATACGTATTATGGAGGTTAATTGAGATGATTTGTAATACCGAACAATCCTCTTAAAGAAGTTCTGTCACTCAAGCTTTTGGGTCTCACGATCTGCCATCTCTGCCAAAAGGACCACCGAGGCACTCGGAAACATGGTGGTGGGATGATGAAGTTGGAAAGAGGATTGATGAGAAGAGGAAGAAGTTCAAGGAGTGGCAGAAGGCGAAGGGCACAGGAGCAGAAACAGCAGAGCATGAAAGTTATAAGGCAGCCAGGAAGGCTGCAAAGAAAGAGGTAGCAAAGGCGCAGGAGGCATGTAGGAAAATGTTCGGAGAACGCTTGGATTCGGAAGAGGGTCAGAAAGCAGTATTCAGGATTGCAAAGCAGATAGCGAAAGAGAGGTGTGATGTGATGGGGGTGAGTTGCTTGAAGGATGAAGTGGGACAAATCGTTGTCGATCCAGATGGAATTAAATGAAGATGGAAAAGATATATGGAAATGCTGTTGAATACAGAGAATGAATGGGATGGCAACATAGAGAATAACCCAGTTTTAGGACCGGCAGAGAAGATAACTGAGAAGGAAGTTGAGGAAGCGATAAAAGCAATGAAGGGTAGAAAAGCGGGAGGGCCGACGGGAGTTGTGGGAGATATGTTGAAGGCAGCAGGAAGTTGGGGTGTGAAGAGAATGACAGAGATCTGTAATCTGGTGGTGAAAGAAGGCCGCATTCCAGTGGATTGGGCACTGAGTACCCTCGTCCCTCTATACAAGGGGAAAGGTGACCCTCTGGAGTGTGGCTCGTACCGAGCGATAAAGTTATTGGAGCATGGAATGAAGGTATTGGAAAGGGTGTTGGAGAGGAGGATAAGGAAGAAAGTGAAGATCGACGAAATGCAGTTTGGATTCATGCCAGGAAGAGGAACGACAGACGCGCTTTTCATTGTGAGGCAGTTGCAGGAGAAGTACATGGAGAAGAGGAAGAAGTTGTTTCTTGGGTTTGTTGATCTGGAGAAAGCATTCGATCGGGTTCCACGCAAAGTATTGACATGGGCATTGAGGAAGTTAGGAGTGGAGGAATGGTTGATCAGAGTAGTGATGGCAATGTACAAAAGAGCGCGCACAGCTGTAAGGACGAAGGACGGGAACAGTGGTGAGTTTGAGGTGAAGGTGGGAGTGCATCAGGGGTCGGTACTAAGTCCACTACTATTTGTAGCTGTGATGGAGGTGCTGGCTCAGAACGTAAAGGAGGGTTTACCATGGGAGTTGTTGTATGCAGATGATCTGGTGTTGATTGCGGAAAGTATGGATGGACTGAAGGAAAAGATGAACACGTGGAAGCAATGTATGGAGACAAAAGGTCTGAAGGTGAATATCGGAAAGACGAAGGTGATGGCAAGTGGTAAAGCATGTGGTGAGGTGGAAAGAACTGGGAAGTGGCCCTGTGCTGTGTGTAGGAAGGGTGTCGGAGTGAACTCCATTCAGTGTACAATGTGCGCTGAGTGGGTTCATCAAAAATGTAGTGGTCTGGGAGGGTCATTAACCAGTGTGGCAGCTACATTCAAATGTAAGGTGTGCACAGAGGGAGCTGCAGATGGAGGAAATGTTGAGTTGGATCTTGGAGATGGCGTGAAGCTGGAAGGTGTGAAAACATTTTGCTACCTCGGAGACATGCTGAATGGAGAAGGTGGATCAGACTCGGCAACGGTTGCTCGAGTGAGATGTGCATGGAAGAAGTTTCGGGAATTGAGTGGCGTGCTGATACTGAGGGGAGTGTCGTTGAAGCAGAAGGGAAAGGTGTATGCTGCATGTGTGAGAAGTGTTATGATTTATGGGAGCGAGGCATGGGTAATGAACGTAGAGCAGCAACGAAGGTTGGAAAGGGTGGAAATGCGAATGGTTCGACGGATGTGCGGAGTATCGTTGAGAGAGAGGAAGACAAATGATGAATTGCGAAAGATGATGGGAATAGAGCCTGTGATTGATGCTGTGAAGAGGAACAGGTTGAGATGGTTTGGTCATGTGTTGAGGAAGGATGAAAGTGACTGGTTGAGAAGAGTGATGGAAATGAATGTAGAAGGAAGTAGAAGATGGGGAAGACCGAGAAAGACTTGGCTAAAGATGGTGGAAGAAGAAATGCGGGCAAGGGGGTTAACAAGGAGAGATGCAGAAAATAGGGCAAAATGGAGAAGATTGTCATGGGGACCGCAAGGCTAACCCCCGCTCTAGCAGGGAAAATGGCCTTTAAAATGCATGTTGTTTGTTGTTGTTGATCTGCCATGATATTTCCTGGGAAAACCACATTTCCAGGCTGGCCTCCAAAGCGAGTCAGCGACTGGGCATCCTCCGTCGTGCGAAGTCCTTTCTCGGCACTTTTGAGATCCTCACCACATACAAAGCTTTATCCGCAGCTCAATGAAATACTGCTCTCCCCTCTGGGCCGGTGCTCCTGCCTCACACCTAGCTCGTCTTCATGCGGTTGAAACCAAAGCTTTCAGAATCATTGGAATCTCCCGCAATGAAGCTGATTCTGAGGGTCTTTCTCTCTCTCACCACAGGCAGGTCGGTGGTCTTTTTGTCTTCTACCAACTCCTCTCCGGCCTTGCTCCCCCAGCTTTCTCTGTGCTCTGTCCCCCAAATATTCCTGCAGCACACACAGGATCTGCCAGCAACCCTCTTATGGTGAAACTACCAAAATCAAGACTCTCTGCTCACCTTCACTCTTTCATTCCCCTTTTATCCCGCTTCTGGAACCTCTTTTATCTTACCCCACACTCTCTTCAATCCCTCTAGCCCCCTCCCCCCAGGTCTTTAAAACAGCTGTTCACTAACATCTCTTATCTTCCCCCATCTAAAACCTTGATCTTTTCTACCCCCATTCAAACACCCCAAATTGCCTCTTTAAATCCCCAACTTCTTTCCTGAAATTCCTAGAAGTGTTCATTTACTTTATACTGTGTACCCCTCGCTCCTCCCCCAGCCCTCCCCCTTCCACAGATCTACTGACGTCCCTGTTCTCTTCTGTGTGTTGTGCTTGTGTGCTTTCTTCTATCCCCCTCTTGTCTCCCGCTCCCTTCATTGCATGTTTTATGTGTCCGTGCATGTTTTCCATGTTCAATGTGTTAGCTCTTACACGAGCCTCTATTCTGTATACAAAAAAAAACAAAAAAAAAACAGCTATCACAAATGTGGCGCTATTTCCATCACCAACTTGGTGGTGCTTTCTACTCGTGTGTGTATATCAATATATATATATATCTTCTATCTTCTATCTTCTGTCTATCTATCTTCTATATATATTTAAAAGAAAGTTTTTGTTTGTTTGTTTGTCTGCCCGCGCTAATCTCCTGAACGGTGAAAGATAGGAGGAAGCCTCTGAAACAAAAAATGTCGGGACGGGCCCCGGGAAGGTTATAGGCTAGGTGGTGAGGCTGGTCGAGGCCGCTTCAGCCGGGCTGGGCCCATTTCGCAATTAAAAGCTGAGCTGAATTATAGTAGTCAATCTTCTACGGCCACGAGTAAAAGCCGAATTATAGTAGTAAATTCATTCAAAAAGAACTAAAAATGTCGGGACGGGCCCCGGAAAGGTTATAGGCTAGGTGGTGAGGCCAGTCAAGGACGCCTCATCCGGGCTGGGCCCATTTCACAATTAAAAGCTGAGCTGAATTATAGCAGTCAATCCTCTCCAGCCGCGAGTAAAAGCTGAATTATAGTAGTAAGACCTACTGTATGTACAGAACATTAAATTCATTCAAAAAGAACCAAAAATGTAGGGACGGGCCCGGGGAAGGGTATAGGCTAGGTGGCGAGGCCGGTCGAGGCCGCCTCTGCTGGGCTGGGCCCATTTCGCAATTAAAAGCTGAGCTGAATTATAGGAGTCAATCTTCTACGGCCGCGAGTGTTTATGTGTCCGTCCGTTTAAACACTCGCGGCCGTCCCGAAAGCTGAATTATAGTAGTAAATTCAATCAAAAAGAACTAAAAATGTCGGCACGGGCCCCGGAAAGGTTATAGGCTAGGTGGTGAGGCCGGTCGAGGCCGCCTCAGCCGGGCTGGGCCCATTTCGCAATTAAAAGCTGAGCTGAATTATAGTAGTCAATCTTCTACGGCCATGAGTAAAAGCTGAATTAGAGGAGTAAGACCGACTCGACTGTATGTTCAGAACATTAAATTCATTCAAAAAGAACCAAAAATGTCGGGACGGGCCCCGGGAAGGTTATAGGCTAGGTGGCGAGGCTGGTCGAGGCCGCCCCGGCCGGGCTGGGCCCGTTTCGCAATTAAAAGCTGAGCTGAATTATAGTAGTCAATCTTCTACGGCCGCGAGTAAAAGCTGAATTACAGTAGTAAGACCTACTGTATGTACAGAACATTAAATTCATTCAAAAAGAACCCGGGCAACACTGGCTGAATTCAGCTAGTGTGTGTGTATATATATATATATATATGTATATATATATATATATATATTGTTGCAGATCTCGAATGTTGGCTCTCCCCTTATCAAGGGAGGGGGGAGGGGGGGGGGGGTTAATCCCCTTGTACTTTTATCTGGCCAACCCGAGTCCTGGAAGTTATATGTTCTTTCCGGTCGGTATTAGGTAGGGTTATTGGTCGACTTAGGCCTAATACCTAATTACTAACACCCACCGTGAAGCAAGGAAATAACTCCCGCCCGAACCACGGCATTAGTGGACACGCCGAGCGAAGCGAGCCGCGATTCGGGCCGTTAACAGGGACTAAACCCGATTATGGCGGTTCCGATCGTGCCACGTTTACCCAATGAGAGAAAAGACGGATGTGATCGAATAAGAGGAAACCCAGAAAATAGGAAGAACAGATTGGTTTATTAATTATGTACAAAGAAAGAAGAAGAGGAAACGAAAGAAATGTACAGGATAGGAAGAGGAAGAAGAAGCACACAGGGCAGCCTTAAACAGTCTTAATCTTAATACCCCAGGACAAACGGGCCCGTCTCAGACACTCACACGGGGATTGTAGATGTTTGATGGTCACCAACGCATCCAGGCTCCAGCCCGGCTCCGGTCCAGGCTCCGATCCAGGCTCTGGTCCAACGGACGAAACCCGGCAGGCAGCTTCGCATGTAGTGGAATGCGAACGGACAATTATATAACGGGGGGAAGGTTGGTGTGCTGCATACGTAATATGCATACTATTCGCGCCAAACGCCCCTCTCCAATGTCCTCTGAATCAGCGCGCTTCCTTGCAGTCCTCACAGTCCTCCCTTATGAGCGCTCTCCCAACCAGTTCTCTTGCAATCACGACAGTCCTCTACACGCAGTCCTCTAAAAAGGGCTTTGCGCTCACTTTTATAACTCAACCAAGCGATCGCTCCACGAGCCCCAAAAGCCACGCCTATCAGGCGATCCTACCTCAGCCCTGGTTGGCTGGGCATCGCTTACCGGCCACGCCCTGATGGTGGGTTGGCGTGGCCACTCCTTCTTCCTGGCGCTCCGCCCCCTTTTTCCGGGCCTCACCTCGTGGCTTATGGCGGCGTTTGGGCGGAAGCCCAGCGAGGCTGCGAACGCTGCTGGCAAGGCACGTAACAATTTTGGAGGGCCATAGGGCACAGACAGGAGGGCACGCTTAATGGTGTCGCTTGGAGAGGGAGGGTGGCAAAATGAACGGAATGGGGCCTACTTCTTATTTGATTGACACAACGCAGATTCAACTATTGGAAACACGGCCTTACCTATACACATACTAATGAAATAACTGCAGTCTTATGGTGACCTACGTGTTGCTTGTGGCCTATCTATGGGGTGCAACCTTTAACCTTTTAATAATGTCATATTTACAAGTGTGGGTTCTCAAAACCGCAACAATATATATATATATATATATATATATATATATATATATATATATATATATATATATATATATATACACATACATACATAAGACCTAATCAAATCTATCACGTGTGAATGGAGGGAATAACCATTTATCTCTCACCTAATCAATTACCCCAGGTGCATAGGATTAAAGATAAATTGACTCCTCCCATGCTCCTCGAGCCAAAGAAAGCTGCATTAAGCAACCTTTTGTAAAAACATTTCCAAGTAGTACACACAAGAGAATCCCAAAGCTGCACAATGCCTCAGCCGCCGGACTTGTTTCATCGCTTATTGGCGAATCATCAGCTACAGTGCAGACAAAAACGCACACTATCAAGGCTCACAAGCATGTACTAAGTACAAATGTCAAATAGAGTCAACATATAAATGAAAAACAAAGGCCCAATCACATACCATGTTTGCATTACAGGGGTCGGTGGTTCACGCTTTTGGTTTGGGAATTGGCACCCATGGATCACTGATCGGCGATTTCTCCTGCCAGTTCTTCTAAGCTAAGTTCCCCCAACCATTTACATTGTGTTTTACTGTTACATTGTCTGTTTAACAGAATCCTTCCTCCCACAGGACGTTCTTGACACCAAAGTGTCTCCTCTGGTTTTATTGACCTGAACTCCGTCCTGGTGGCGGAGTTGCACTGTACATATAAAATAAAACTTCCCTTCTCACTCTGTGTGTGCTGTCTTACACCTCCCAACCCCAGGAGTACCTCTGGCTGCGACTTCCTCTCCGCTCGCACCTCATGTTTGTTGTACTGTCCTCCCAACAGTGATGACTCCATTTACATCTCTCTTTCAGGTGACGTGGACCAATGTTTAAACACTCATCCCAACTCTCTCTTCATCTTATGTGGTGACTACAATTGTCACAGTGTTAATTGGCTGAGTGTTGGTACCTCTCTCAACAGCCATGGCACTTCTGCAAAGGACTTCCGTGACTCCATGAGACTGACTCAATCCGTGAATTTTCCCACTCAGATCTCTCCCAATGGCAAATGTTTCCTTCTGGATTTGATTATGACCAACTTCCCCACCAAAGTATCTTGCTCGGCCTCTGCCCCATTTGGCTCATCTGATCATGTGCATGTGAAAGTCAACATCTCGCTGGCCATTCTGAGAGAACAGCCTCAGCGCCGGCAAATCTGGCAGTTTACTCAGGCAAACTGACAAGAAATACAAGCAGCCCTCACACTCCACGACTGGTCTCCTATATCTACCATCCCTGATATTAATTCAGCCTGGGAATTCTTCCACAGAAACTTGCTCTCTCTTATGCACAGATCCATCCCATCTCGTATTCAGTTATCTTAACCCTCTTCTTTCCCATGATACACTGAATCCTGTGGTAAACAACATCCTCTGGCTAACCTCAAGATTGAACTTTCAAACTTGTCTCCCTCCTCTAAATCCTGGTGGCGCCTGGTGCAGTCCATCTCTGGAGTATTCTCCCCCACTCCATCCCTTCCTTCACTTGAAATGGCACCACAGCTGATTTCACTCGTGAGAAGGGAAAATGTCTTAATTCTGTGTTTGCTTCAAAATCTTGTGTCCCTAACCCCTCTCTCTGTACCCTCCCTTCCCAGTCGTACCCAAATGCTCCTGGATTTTGTCTTTGGCACTTGAGAATGTGGAGAAGTTTCTGGCATCCCTCAACTATGACTCTGCAGCCGGACCAAACAGCATCAGCTCACACGTCCTAAAAAATATGCTGCTTCTCTTGCACTTCCTCTCTTTGCCCTTTTCACCCTGTCATTTACCCTAGGTCATCTTCCATCTGCTTGGAAATCTTCCAACATCACAGCATGACAAAAAAAAGGTGAAAAAATGGATTCCCTTAACTGCAGACCAATTAGCTTACTTCCAATCATCAAGAAAGGTTATGGAATCCATCATCATAGTTAACACAAAATTATTCCTTTTCTCCAACAGCCTCATCTCAGACCATCAATTTGGATTCAAACCAAGTCACTCTACCTTTGACATGCTGCTTTTACTCACCCAACAATAGATGGAGGTCCTCAATGGCAGACATGACATCAGGGCCGTCTCTCTGGACATATCTCGAGTTTCCAATAAAAGCAGTCTGGCATCCTGCCTTGCTCACAAACCTGTCTGCCTATGGAATCCAAGGCCAGCTCCACTCTTGGATTACTGACTTCCTCCACTCTTGTAGCCAACATGTGGCTCTCAACAGAACCCTTTCTTCTTTCCCTGTCAAGGCCGGATTTCTGAAAGGCAGTGTTCTCGGCCCCATCTTTTTCCTAATCTTCATCTCTTGAAAATGGAAAATCTCACCGACTTTGGAATATCCTCTTTATCTCTTTGCTGATGATTCCACTCTCTGCCGTGACATCCCTCATCCTTCTGACAGACAGGCAGCACCCTCTTCCCTCTCCTCAGACCTTGACAAAATCACAATCTGGTCAAACATTTGGAATGTGTCTTTCAATCCTCAGAAATCTCACACACTCACTCTCTCTCTCCAAAAGGACCAAACGACAAATCTTCCCATCTATTTCCTCAACAACCCTCTTGAAGAGGTTCAGTGACTCAAACTCTTGTGTCTCACTCTCAGTCATGATCTCTCTTGGGCAAGTCACATTTGAAAGCTAGACTCCAAAGCCAGATGCCGACTGAGTATCCTCCGTCGTACAAAGTCTTTCCTTGACACAGCCGAGCTCCTATCCACCGACGAGGCTTTCAGCCATAGATTGATGGAGTACTGCTCTCCCCTCTGGTCAGGCTCGCCTTCCTCACATCTTGCTAAGTTTGATGCCACAGAAACCAAGGCATTCAAGATCATTTGAATCTCCCATGACTAAGCTAAGTCAGTGGGCCTATCACTTCACCACCACCGAGAAGATGGTGGTCTCTGTCTTCTTCCACCTCATTTCTGCTCTTGCACCCTCTGCCCTCTCCGTGCTCTGTCCCCCTTCCCCTTCCAGATATCTGCAGGATGCATGCGGTCCACTAGCAGTCTCCTTCCTTGTAAAACCGCCTAAATCCAGAACCACTGCACCCCTCCACTGTTTTATTCCTTTTTTTCCTGTCTGTGGAGCTACCTTCCACACTCTCTTCAGTCTCATTCTTCCCTCCAGGTCTTCAATACAGCTGTTCACCACCTCAAGTGAACCACCTAACCAAAACTTTCCAACCAAAACAATGATGTCTTCTACACCTGTTAAACCACCAACACACCTCTCAAAACTTTACTTATGTATCCATCTTGTTCATCCCTTGCTTTCTCCCCTACCACTCATCATTACCTGCATCCCTTGTTTATCCGTCTCCGACTGCTTTCTCTTTCCGCCCTGCTGTTAGTGTTCCCCCTTTCTCCTGCTCTTCCCTTTGCGATGCTGCGTCCTGATCTGTTACAAGCTCTTCCACCAGCTTAGACCACGTAAAAATAAATGCAACTCTATAATTGTACAATATGTACTCAAAACCTTTGAACTGTGAATTGTGAATAATATAAACTGCAGATTCTATTTAAAATATACGTTTCTGAAGCCATTTCTTGCTTTTAATAGAAGCTTAAAAGTCTGTAATCAAAATAAAGTTGACTGAACATAAACAAGTAATAAAAACATTTATAAAATGTAAAAGGATCTCGGCTTGTTACTCTAAAAAGATGTAAACAAGGTAGGGATGGTCACAAGAAATGATTATGTGAAACCATCCCTACATCTTTATTTGAATATTGGTTGTCCCGAGAAAAGACACTTAAGTGTGTGTGTGTGTGTGTGTGTGTGTGTGTGTGTGTGTGTGTGTGTGTGTGTGTGTGTGTGTGTGTGTGTGTGTGTGTGTGTGTGTGTGTGTGTGTGTGTGTGTGTATTCCTAGAATTGGCTACAGATGGCGCTGGAGCATCAGAATGTTTCACACAAAGTTGACTGGCTTTGCGGCAAAAGTGTAGAAGCAATTTTCCATTCTTGAATTTCAATAAGTCAGCATCTTAAAGCTGCAATTTTTTTGTCTTTGTCGACACACCACTGCATAGTGTTAACATCATTGCTGCCAACCAATTACCATCCGAATACCATACAGGTACATACAACACTCATTGTGCCACCTTACGTCATACAATGGACATTTTTTGCTTTGTTCCAAGTAAAAATCAATGTATGTTAAATTTACTATTCCTATCTAGTGTACTTCCTTGAATATATGCACACGAGACTAGTCAGTAACTCAAAGTATCCACCTTCATTTTTTACATTTTCTTTTCAAGTCATAACTTGGATGTTTTTAGGAACACCTGCATCTCCAGGTGTTCGTTGTCATACCATCTTTACTCCAAGGGGACTTTTAAGTATTATCACTGAACCCCAGACAGCTTCAATTGAAACTGGTTTGTTGTGATATTTCATGGTTTCCTTCAATCCTTAAAAAAATCCTTCGAGTCGTTCCGGTCACGACTGGTGCAAAGTGAATATTCTTCACTTTCCAAGTTCTCTTCATCTGATCTTTGAGTTGCAGTTACTTTACCTCTATTTTCTTTCTGATGCATTTTTTGACCAAATTCATTGGGTATTGTTACATAAAATAAATAGCCCCTCCCCTTTACCCACACCCCTTCAACCAATTGTGACAGTCTGCAATTTTTGGGATGACTCACAATATCAATTCAAGTACTCTTGATCTCTCAAGCAACCCTAAATTTCTGGTCAGACATGCTGGAAGTACCAGACCTTCTCCTGCTCCCCATTTTTAGCCCGTCCCCTGCTGCATTGTAATCACTTCTGTGTGTCTGTCTGTCTGTCTGCTTGTCTGTCTGTGTGTGTCTGTCTGGGCCGAACTTTTTTTTAACCATTTCAACTACTGTCATCAAATTTTCACCAAACTTTTATTATGATAATACAGAAAAGGCAAATTAATAATTTTGTCAAAAAGTCTAAAGGTCAAAGGTCAGCGTCACCTAAAAATAATTAATTTTCATCCAATTGACCTGAAATTTCAATTTACCATTTGACTTTTGTCATCAAATTTTCAACAAAGCTTTATTATGAGAATATGGAGAAGACAAATTAATAATTTTGTCAAAAGGTTAAAAGTCAGCGTCACTTAAAACCTTCAATTTGCATCCGATTGACCTGAAATTTCAGGAATTTGCATATTGGGTCACAGAATTGGTTTACCAACCAAAAGCAAGAAGCTGATTATATTTTTTAGCTCTAAAGCTCAAATGTCAGGGCTGCATAAAATCATCAATTTTCATTTTGTATTTTAAAAAAAAACTTCGTTATTTTGAGCATATGGAAGAAGAAGATGACTGAATACAAACGGATGCAGATGGGCTTTGCATTTTCACATGCTTTCTCGTTCGACTTTGTTTTTGTTTTTATTGGATTCCAGGCTGTCAATTGTAAAGTTTGAGAAAAACTAGATAAGGTGGACAGGTCATTGCTATATTTCCTGTATGCAACTGTGTACACATTGTTCAATGATAACCCACTACACAGTCCATGACCAACTCGAAAAGGCTGAATGTGGGGGCAATTCATTAATTACAAACAAAGTGGGGCTTCGGCATAGTGCCTAGATTGGGCCGAAGCCCCACTTCAATATACAACTGTCCTAAGTATTCGTCACAAGTAGAGCATGACGGAGGAGAAATATAGTTATTTATATCCAGTGGCAGTTGATAAAAGTAGTTTATGTGTTTAATTTATTTGGCATGAAAAGTACTGCTCGAAAACCTTTAGGCCTTTTGCCAAATCAATGTCCAAGTCAGTCCGCAATACAAGGCTGTTTTCACGGATAATCATGTTTGGGCCTACTTTACGGGACACTTGGACAGGGAAGCGGTCGTCTCTTCTTCCGTCCTGTTCTGACTTTAAGAGCAAATCTGAAACAAAATCCGGCCATTGTAAAATCACTCTTTCCTGTCACATTGTACTAATTTGTTTTCATAATGTTTTCCACATTACGTGTCCTCTTCCTTGTCTCATGATAGATTTATCTTCTATCTCTTTGTATCCGGATTATCTTCACTTTAGCCTATTATGCTTCGTTGCTAAAATGCCCTTTTCTGTAGCTATCACAGTACACAGTACATAAGTTTAAAAAAAGATGTTAAAAAAATGTATCGCAGTGCATAAGTTAAAAAAAAGATGTAAAAAAAATGTAAAAAAAGGGTGTTGAAAAAGTTATTGGTATGAGACACAGTTCTCCAACACACGGCAGTTGTTTATTTTTATTTTTTTACAACATATACAGGTACATAATAGGTTTAAAAAATCCTTCCTAATTATTGTTCTAAAAAATTATTTAAAAAACAAAAATAATGTGAAAAACGGTGTTAAAAAGTTATCGGTATGAGAAAGTTCTCCAACACATGGCAGTTTTTTTTTACAACATATACAGGTATATAAAAGGTTAAAATGTCCTTCCTAATTATTATGTTCTATAAAAATAATAATTTTTAAAAATTGAAGAAAATGTCAAAAAAAGGGTGTTAAGTTATGGACATGAGATACAATTCTCCAACACACACCAGTTTTTTGTTTTTTTTCGAACATATACAGGTATATAATCGGTAAAAAAAATCCTTCCTAAATATGTGTGCCTACCTACCATAAATTATTTTCCTAGTCCTTGTAAAAAATTCATTTCTTTAACAATTATTGTTGTGTAAAATGTTTACATAGTGCTTCATACAGAGAGAGTTCCAACTTATTTTAAGGATTTTGTACGGTAAACCACAACGACATGGCACGGCAATATGTTGTACAAACTGCTAGTAATACCAAATATGCAAACACTTTTTGTATTTGTCTGAGCGTGACACCTGAGCCTGGTGTTGGCTTAGCAGCTAAGGTGCTGGCTTGGGATCCTAGGATCCCGAGCTCGAATCCCGGTCAGATCGCCGAATTAACGCTGAGCGGGTTGACTCAGCCTGTCATCCTTCCGAGGTCGGCAAATTGAGTACCAGCTTACTGGTAATTCCCTGTGTGTCGCAAAAGGCAACTAACAGGGTTGGCGGCAGGGCGGGCATCTGGCCGTAAAACATTGTTTCAAAAATGGGACCATGGTGCCAAAATAAGGCCAACCCCTGCTCTGCGGGGAAAAATGGCCTCTGAAGGTGTTTTTTTTTTTTTAGTGTGACACCTGATAGGAAGGCCACAAAAAGGAAGGTAACATGGATTGCATGAATTAACATTTGCAATTGAAGAATGTATAATCTGCAATATGAACGATTACCTACAGTACGTTTTATAATCCTACCCATAATTCCTACAGCACATAAACATAAGTGGAGGTGGAGTTGGCGGAGGTAGAATTAAGCTGTGCCAGTTTATTAAAATAATTTATACCTTGACCCCAGGGGAGTGCAATGACCTCACAATGAAAAAGAGGAAACCGAAATTTTACGTGCCGTGAAAAATTGACGTACCGACCGCACAGTGAAACCGACTTTTGTTATAATCCGTCCACAACTTTTTCAGATATCGTGATATATCGTTTTTAGCCCCGTCTCTCAATGGTGAAGAATCACTTGAAAATTCTCAGATACAGATCCTGATCCAGATCCGGATCTTCACCACCATCTCATCATTTTGCCCATGTTACATACATACCCAACCTCACCACCAAATTTCGTCGAAATCCGTCCAAACCTTTTTCAGATATCTTGTTCACAAACAAGAAATATGTCGTGCATAGCACGATACTTGTGGAATCCCTAAAATAAGTTGTTGACCGATGGCCTATGTTAACCTTTGGCCTATGTTGTCCTCAAAATAATTGGTGGTTGAATTCAGTGGCCGGATATACAAATCCTGTTCAAATTTCAAGTCGATCGGATGAAAATTGAGGATTTTAGAAACTTCACCTACGTTGGTGACCTTTGTCCGATATTGACCTTTTCACGTCAAAATTAATAGGCTTCATCCTTATGCCCAACTCTACCATTTGGTGAAGTTTCGTAAAGAGCGGTTTAAAATTGTGACCTTTAGGCGAATGACAAACAAACCAACAAACAGACAGACAGAATAACGCACAAGACAAACCAATAGACAGGGTGTTTCAAAAAGATTGATACAACTTTGACTTCCTGCCATTTCTTTGTTTGTTTGACCTATATCGTTTTCCTTTTCAGGGTTTGGTGGTGTTATCGTGGTATTTGTTTCCTGGGATTTCTAGCTCCGTAGCTCAACTATGCCATTGACAGTGGAGCAGAAGACAAAAGTGGTGGCTCTGTGGTATGAGACTAAATCAACAACCACAACATTTTCTGGGAGCAGAACCACCTGAGCAGATCACTGAGAGGTACCTGAAAGGGCCTAAGGTCACATGCTTCTGCACCTTCAATGCCAGATGGGGAATGCTAGGGCCTTACTGGTTTGAGAATGACATCAGCAGGACGGTGACGATGAACGGTGAGCGCTATCGGGCCGTGCTCCAGAAGTTCCATAATGATCGAGCCCAAAAGGTCACCCCAAACCAGCTCAGCATGACCTGGTTTATGCAGGATGGTGCACCCTCGCATACAGCTGGTGACAACATCACTTTCCTGCAGCAGCTCTTCAGAAACCGCTTTGTTGCCCTGGGTACCGCTCATGACTGTGCACCCCATAGCCCAGACGTGAACCCACTGGATGATCTGAAGCAGGAGGTGTCAGACTACCTCCAGGCAGTGCCACATGAGACATACAGGAAGTTGGACAGAACTTTGGAGTCAGAATCAGAGCCTGTCTGAACATCATGAATGGGGGAGCACACATTGAGAACGTCAATTACAAGGATTTTGCGTAAATGCCAATTTCAGACCTTGGGCTCTCACTAACTCTAGCAGTGACTGCAATAGCAATCAGTGATAGAAAATACCACGTCATAAGCTTTGAAGGAATGTTTGGTTTACGTTCCTGAGGTTTCTGTTTCATTGTAAATAAACGTTTAAAGTATCACTCTTTTTGAAACACCCCGTACTTGAAAAATCTTCGATTTTCGCAAGTAACAGACAGACAGACTGGGGTGAAAACATAACCTCCATCGACCTTCGGTGGTGGAGGTAACAATATGTTTTTCGCTGCATTGTGCCATTCTGATTACATTTTCAGGATAAGGCGAAAGACCAAAGACCAGTAAATATTGGAAAATATTTCCTTGGTAACAAAGCACTCTTTTGTGTCTCTAAACCGGATAACGTAGCAAAAACAAGTAGTTGGGGCACTTTGAAATAACACTATATGAGAAAAACGAAAGATGCAGTAAAAGCTGCCAGGTCATGCAGTCACGCAGCTGCATCTGCACAACTTGGCAAGAAGTGAACATCCCAGACAAAGCATGTGCAGTTAGGCGGAGCTGCGGACAGGGACAAGACCACATCCTACGCCTTTCCGCAGCACCAAGCTTGGGCAATTTAGCAGCCTTGCCATAGAGGACCCGCTTCATATATCCTAGGTTTTTTCTCTCTCTTTCTCTATGATTCATGCCAGCCTGTGCCAATGGGAAATTGTACCTTGGTAAGGAAAATTGTAAACTCACTTTGATGTGAAGTTGGCATGAATCTTGCCTGGACTTCATTTTAGCAAATTGCATTTGTTTATCATTACTATGTCTGATGGTGCTGGCAGGATAGCCTTGAGGTACCCACACTCACCTCTAAGCTTTGAATCTCAGCCAATTTCTAATCTGGCGTCCTGGTGTTACACAGGCCGGGTGATTCATTGATGTTTGTGGCATCCCTCGGATTGAGGGAAAACTGGATATCCCATTTCCCGGCTTTAGTCATTGGATGTTAAACATCCCATGATGTCCTTCACAAATAGTATCCGAAATAACCCTGAACAAATTCTAAATTCCGAGCCTCGTGTTGGCTTAGCAGTTAGGGTGCTGGTTAGGGTGCTGGGATCCTAGGACACTGAGTTCGAATCCCGGTCGATCGTTGACTCAGCCTGTCATCCTTCCGAGGTCAGCAAAATGAGTACCAGCTTGCTGGGATGAATGTGCCGGTGTGTGCCCCGATTTAGAATAGGTACACCGTATCCCTGTGTGTCGTAAGAGGTGACTGAAGGGTTGGCGTCAGGAAGGGCATGCAGCCATAAAACATTGCCTCAAAAAGGGAACCATGTGGTCATCGGGCCGGAAAGGATAACCCCCGCTCTAGCAGGGAAAATGGCCTTAAAAAGGGTAAAATTTCAAATTCCTCGGGGAGGGGAGGGGGGGGGGAGCAGTCAGAAGTGGAGCTCTTTTACGAAGAATTTATATCTTAAAGGGGAGGGGAGGGGGGAAGGGGAGGGGGAAAGGAGGGAGGAGAGTGGGGGAAGGAGGGGGGAAGGAGGGGGGAAGGGTGGGGAGAGGGAGAAGGGGAGCAGTCAGAAGTGGAAGCTGTTTTACAGAGAATTTATATCTTAAAGGGAAGGGGAGAGGGGGAAGGGGAGGGGAGGGGGAGGCAGGAGAGGAAGGGGAGTGGCTCACGTTTCTGAGTGAATGTGGCTCACGTTTCTGAGTTAAGTGTGATGCCGATCAGGAAGAAGAAGAAGCCATACTACCAAATTCATACACTTCCGGAATCGTTTGATTTATTTGTATTAAAATTTCTGGTAATTGTTTTGTATTTATTTATGGGAATGTGTACTTGTATATAACTGTCATTCATTTTAGAAGGCTTCGGCACTGTCAAGCGATTTTTTTATTATTATTATTTTTTATTAGTTTTAAACTCCAAAAAAACGAACTTTTTTTTTTTTTGCCTAAAACACACCCAGGCACTCACTGATGAACCTCTGAAAGTTTGATGAAGATCCGTTCAGCCATCTCTGAATAAAACGCGTACACACACACACACACACACACACACACACACACACACACACACACACACACACACACACACACACACACACACAGACAACTCGCGTTTATATATACACAAAGAATTAAGTTAAGCACCCCTACACAACGAATTAAGGTAAGCACCCCCTAATATATATTCTTTGTGTATATGTATACATTGGCATATATTCTAAGGTATGTGAGATCAAATAATGATTGGTATGACATTAGCAATTATCCATTGATGAAATTGAGTGATCAAAGTGAAAAAAAGTGATTGGTTGAGTCAGTGATCCGATCACGTGGGTCCTACACACGTTATTGACGCAAAGATCGCTAGAGGTCTTCTCAGAACAATGACTGTACGTTAGAAAACATAAACGTCATCCACACTGTCCGTGATGGACCTATAGCACCATACTTAAATTGAGGTGAAAATATGCCTAAAATTCCCAAAAAATTTCACCTTAAATTATTCAGAATAAAATATTGAAAACGGCATGATTGTTATGTTTTTATGTGACCATAATATCACTTCTCCAGAAAATATAGCAATATCATGGGTATATTACACTGTTTTGACGACAACAAACTTGTAATGTGCGAGGTTGTAAAAAAACGGGGGGGGTGCTTAACTTAATTCTTTGTGTATATATATATATATATATAAATCGGGATTTAAATTTAATTCAAAAATTGATCCAGACGTCTATTCTCTTTCAAACATTCAAACCGACAGAGGTAGTTATTTATCACAGCATCTGTAGAATTTTCACCCTTTTACTCAACGCCGTTTCACTGTTATTTGGTGGAGCAAAAAGCCAACTGAGCTTTATAGATATTTAGATGTCACTGGCACCCAGAGTGCTCCAGGAAGTGGCGTTCCTTCCCCTAGAGGCCTAGAGGTTATGTTTTCACCCCTGTATATCTGTCTGTCTGTTTGTATGTGTGTCTGTGAGCAGGATATCTAAATGAGTTATGGACAGATTCGGATGAAACTTGGTGGATGAGTTCGTTCAGTGACAAGAACAAGGCAACTAGATTTTGGTTCAGGTACGGATACTGATCCGGCCTATCAGGGACAGAGATGTGAACAAGTCTCTTGAGCCACGTCTCAAGTAAATCTCAAGTCTTTGAGGTCAAGTCTCAAGTCACCATAATATTACTTCAACTTGTGTAAAGTCTCACATTCACTTAGAAATCTACTTGGACTACAAGTAATCAAACAATGAAGACACAGGGCATCATTTATTACAATGTATTGTTGCGGTTTTGAGTTTTGTACAATAAAGGTTAAATTTCCCCCTCATAGTTTAGTCACACAAACAACACGTAGCCTCGCGATAGTTCAGTTATTTAATAGTATGTGTGAGAATAGTCCTTTTCCTGTGTTAGTCTTGCGTTGAGTAGAATAATGAGAATAGGTCCTTTCATTGCCTCCATTGCCTCATGCCTCTTACGCCTCTTTGTGCTGACTTTGGTTCATTTTGGCGCAAATTAACACGAGGCAGGCCTAGCAGGTCGGGTCGGGACCGAATGAGGATGGCAGAGAAGCTGACGGTAAGCGCGAGCCGCCAATCAGGGCTCAAAGAGAGTGGCTGCGGCAATGCGTCACAGGGCGTGGTTGGAACGTTCGAGAAGGCTCAGGGCGTGGCAAATATAACCCGTCGCGCAAAGCCCCCAAGAGTAGAAGAGTACGAGGAGTCGAGAGCGGCAGTTCGGAGCAGGAGTTGAGTGCGGAGAGGTTCGAGTATTGATGAGAGTTACGAGATCGGAGAAAGACGCGCATGAACCCCGTATCAGCGCTCCTATTAAAGTGACGCTCGGTTGAGCTTAAGGCCGAGCCTCTATTGCATTGGGTTACGTGAGTGATAGCACGCTGGTTACTAAACGCGCTGTGGAACCGCCCAGCCGCGCTGAGAGATGCGTACATTTCCTTCCTGCCTCATCTGCTGCCTTTTGTTCGAGAGACACGCTGCGAGGATCCTTCCACCACCTGCTGGCCATCTTCGCGGGACGTGCTGGGACCGTGGAGAGCACGCCGGGCTGCCGATCCTGGACGACCAAGGCAGCGCGTGGACACCATTCTGCCTGCAATTCCCCTGTGTGAGTGTGATCGGGCCCGAGTCTGGGTTTAAGGATAAGACTGATTAAGTTCTGCTCTGTGTCTGCTTTCTCCCGAATTGTACATAAGTGTAAATCATAATTAAATTGTGTTTTTCCTTTTATTCGACCGTCTTGTGTTTTCCATCATTGACTAAGCATGGTACGAATAGAACCGCTCTAATTGGGGTCCAATATTAACGGTAACTGCATGGACCACGTGGTACGCAATCTGCTTGGTGTACTCAAATTACACGTGGCTCGTGCAAGGCTTGGTTCCCCGCTTCCGTGGCGGCGCAGGTATTTAGGTACGTGCGTGCGAGACTTGGTCCCGAAACCCTACCTTGCGTTTGCCCGGAAGAGGCGTTTCAAGTCTCGGTTACGCCGGCCCAGAAAGAACAAGGGGCTTAATCCCCCCTTTGTAAGGGTAGGAAGGGCGGCGGAAAACCGTAACAGTATGTTCTGATTTTAGCTGTTAAACTCAAGTTTTTTTTATTTGCCAACTTCATACCGTGGATATTTTTGCTTTGTTCCCAGCAAAAATAAGTTTGTTAAAATTACTTCTCATATCTAGTGTACCTACTTGAACATTTGCACATGAGACTAGTTAGTAACCTCCGCCAGCTTATGTTTATATGCTTTACACGTGGAACCAAAGCATTCAATGTGGAACGGAAAGGAAATGTTAATAATTTACTTGTATATTTATTATGTACCTTGAGGTACTGTACTGTGCATTTTAAAAATGTTTTCCTTTTTAAAATATAATTCGTGAAAATAAAATTCTTGATAAAGTTGAAATAATCGAAGTCAACCCACATATTTCAATTGTCACAAAATCATTTTATCGGGCCGGAATGTGCACGGGGTTACCCATCAGGGGCCACGTTTTCCCAGCACCACTGTTCATGGTTTGAATAAAGTGGTTTCCCACGTAGACACGTTGGTAAAACTTATGCATGCCGCTTGGACATTGTGTGCTGTCTGCAGAGTAGACATTCCCTTTAACCCCAGTGGTGGTGCACTGGCCTTGTACTCTCTTCCGCTGGTATATGTCGTCATTCACCGAACAGCGCACGGCCACGACTGACCCGTTTAAAAAAATAATTGTACACCACACCTTTCCTATTTCATCTCCAGACGCTGTATGACGTCAACGCCGGGCACCGAAGGGGGCCGGCAATGCCGCGCGCCAAAAATGAGGACACAGTTTTCATTCCGTTTGTTTTCTTTCTTGTTTGCTTGTTTGTTTGTTTGTTTTACCGGGCGATATCTCAGCCATCCTCTGAGCTAGGAAGCTGAAATTTGGGCACAATAGTGAGCACGTGCTTCGGAAAAACTGCTATTTAATTTTTTTTGATGAATCAATTAATTACTTAATTATTATCGATTTATGAAATACTCATTTATTTCCTTTCTCATCTGGCCAATATCTCAGGCACCTTTTGATTTAGGAAGCTGATATTTGGACATGACAATGACCAAATGATTTGGCTATAAAGGATATTTTTGATTTATTGGTTAATCAATTAATCGATTAATTAATTTATTGATTAAACAAGTAATCAATTAATTATTTAATTTTCTTCAATTCATTGACTATTTAATTAATTTTCAAAAAGTTAGAGCTTCAGATGAAACACTAGCAGTTTAGGTATGCTATTAGCCAATTGATTAAGAAATTAGTTATTTTACGGTTATTATTTATTTATTTTAATTACACAATTAATCAATAAATTATTGTACACCACCAATATCGTCTCTATGTGGATGTTTTTTTTTTGATACACGCTGGTGTGGACACGCACACGCTGGATACACGCACGCTGGAGGATGGTTTTTTTTTTGTTTGTTTTTGTACACAAGATCGAGGCTCGTGTAAGAACGAACATTAATCACAAAAAAAAAACAAGTACAACATTTGAAAGCAGGGACATCGGGAAATCTGTGGGAGGGAGAGGGCTTGGAGGGAGGAGGCACGGGAAGGTGGGTGGGAGGGGGGGGGTGGGAGAGGTATAAAACACATGGGCACTGCTAGGACTTGCAGGAAAGAAGTCGGTATTTCAAAAAAGTGGATCTTGGGTGAATTAACGGGGGTAGAAAAGATCAAGGTTTTGGATGGGGGAAGATAAGAGATGGTGGTGAACATCTGTTTTAAAGACCTGGAGGGATGAGTGGGATTGAAGAGAGTGTAGGAGTTTGTTCCAGAGGCTAAATTAAAATGTAAAGAGGATTGAAAGAGTGAAGGTGAGCAGAGAGTCTTGATTTTGGCAATTTCACCAGAAGAGGGTTGCTGGCAGATCTCGTGCAACCTGTAGGAATATTTGGGGGACAGAGCACAGACAGAGCTGGGGGCGAAGTTTTGAAGGGGAGGGGTGAGGAGGGAGTTTTGAAGGGGAGGTGGGAGATTTGAAGGGGAGGGGCAAGGGGGGAGGAATTGAAATGTTAATTATTTATTTGGCATGGGGGCAGTGTACTTTGAATGTATCTGTACTTGTTTACCATTTAATTTCAACTCCGTTTTGATTAAATATTTATTCAACGACAATTTTCCGAACATTGTTAACAAGTTATTATCAACTCAAATTGTCTGTAAGTCGCAAGCAAATCGCAAGTCCCCAGACACCAAGTCCGAGTCGAGTCGCCAACTCTGATTAGTGGAGATATGCGTTCTACTCTTGAGGAGGTATGTGCGCTACCCTTGTGGAGTAGTGCATCTATCCCGGAATTGGTGCGTGGCATGCGGACCAGGCTTCACAGTGTTTGAAACTCCTTGAAATTACAAGATACATCTTGGAATGGCATTGTGGTATAACATGCTAAGCTCGTATATTTTGGCTGGAGGTATACATGTATTACTGAAATATTCAATGGAATATGGAATAACAGAAAACAAACAAGGTTTCATTCTTATTCTTGTGGTTTATTCCAATGTCGCTTGTTACGTAAAATATTTGCATTAAAAGTCCGGGAAAACAACTTTTTACTCCTGTAAAAACACCTGCAAATTTGGTCTTCCATGATTGTACGAACCGTAAAATCTGCAGCGTAATTTGCATGTCAATGGAACGAAAAAAATGAAAAAAAGTGCGGTCGCATTTTGCTTTAAAGATCAAGAAAATAATATTAACACCTGCACCCCTCTTGCATACCGTAAACTCCATGTTCTCTAAAATCCAAGAGGAATTTTTGATGAAACAGACCATTTAGTACGAACGCAATTAAGGATTACGGTCAACCTATACTATATAGGATATATATGTATATATATGTATATATATATATATATATATTGTTACAGACGCGGTGGTGGATGTTAGTTTACCGAGCGGTTTGGTATGACCACGTCTGCACAGTTTACCCGATTCTGCTCGAACGTTGACTAGTCGCGCTACGCTAGATCAATGAAGGAAAAGGACACAACGGCTGGGATTCAAAGGACACGACACCAGGGATACGGTTCTCAAGACCCCCGGAGGAGGTTATATTATGGCGGAAGGTTAGACTACAGAGACGAGAGGTACAGCATAGTAAGATAGGCACTTAGACACACTCTTATATTAACCCCAACAGACGACAGATAAACGGGACAAAAGGCTGACTCACACGGGGATTGATGGCAAGGAAAGGCGGGTAGCGATGGCTCCAGGTGCACCTGGGCTCAGGGCAGAATCGACCCGGTCCGGTCCAGAGATGCGGGAGGTTTCACAGCGCTCGAGGTGGCGTCTTGTCGTCTCAAGCTGGGGGCGCATCTGACGTCACGTCCGGTGAGTCGCTTCGTATATCCGGCGGGGAGTGACACGCCCTCGGCTCGTTAGCTCCGCCCCAGATGGAATCGGTCCGCCCTTCTTATTGGGTGCGGGGGGGGGTTACCAGGCTCCGCCCTTGACGAGGAGCTGACAGCCAGCCCCTTCGTGGTAACCCCGTCGGAGCGCATGGTCATGGCGGCTAACCGAGCCGGTGTGAGGATGCACACTCCCCGCGCCGTCGCCGCGCCGCCCCCCTCTGCTGTTGTAGTTGTTGTTGTTGTAGCTTCTTCATGGGGAAGAGATGCGGGGAGGTATGGGAAGGTCCTAAACTCACTACTGGTGCCATACAATCACATTCTGGTGCAACGAAGAGTCATAATTAATGGAAACGAGTCCTTAACTGA
This sequence comes from Myxine glutinosa, assembly GCF_964187855.1. Taxonomy (NCBI): domain Eukaryota; kingdom Metazoa; phylum Chordata; class Myxini; order Myxiniformes; family Myxinidae; genus Myxine; species Myxine glutinosa. Next base: position 35,249,206 of record NC_136268.1, read on the forward strand.
CATAGACTAAGAATAACTAGCAAGATGTCCGAAAGTTGTCTACGTGAGATGCGGTGGACCTGGGCACGACATTTAATGGGGGAAAAAGGGGAAGGTCGGTTCTACAGAGTGTTGTTTACAGACAATGGGACTAGGGAATGGGGGATTGGGGATAGTTGGGGAGTATTGGGGAAATAGGGGAATATTTACAAGCGGATATGGAGGCCAAATTCCATATTTGCAACATTGCACCCTTCTCTACCCTCGGGGCGTCCCGGCCCGATAAATTTTTACCTATTTTAGTGTGGCACTCAGATGTAGTTCCCTCTACTATTAACTCTACCCTGAGTGCGACAGTTTTACAGATATTCACAAATGAGTAAATATGTCCCCCTGCGACGTTGCACCCTTCTCCTCTCAGAAACACACCCACAGGATAACCGAATCCGGAAAGAATTCGCAAACTAAACATACAGCCGGTAGGGAGCATTATTTACACGACTACGCTGCTATTTACACTACGATCCAGGACCTGTTTCTGGAGGAACACATGCAGATGTTATGCATAGAGAGAGCACGCATGCCAGCATCGATACACCAACCCACGAGTGCTCTGTGGCCTACGGCCTTTAATAATGTGCAGAGCACCCCTTCCAAGCATCAAAAGCACCACCCCATCACACAGTGAGCACCATCCGGTGCACCAATAAAGTGTTTACAAATCACCGGTGGTGTCGCAGCCGGCCGATGTTCTGCCGCTGGTCTTGCCTTCGTGTGGTGCACTTGGCCTTCTTACTTCTTTCAAAAATAAAGAAAGGCGCCAACCGCGTCCATTTCTTTATTGTGGCCTTCAGGGGGCCAACTGTTTGTGGTTCACCTTGTATGGCATCGGTGCCACGTTGACCCATAGGTCCATCCACGGGTGGTGCTTGGCCGCAAAAGAACTGCGGTCCATTGTGGGTGGCCACAAACATTGCGGTCCATATGGTGTATCGATCCAAGCAGCAAGCAGCGAAAGTGCAGGCCCACAACTGCGAAGCCAGCACCTCTCTCTCCTCTCTCTCTCTGCCCCAAAGCCAGATCCTCGGAGGTGGGAGACAAAAGAAGCAGACAAGTGAGTAAGGTGGTAAGGGCGCAAAAGTGCACGCAATGTAAGGTAATGCACACTGGGGGCACATGGGAACCAGGTGAGCCAGGTACGTTCCTACCGTACGCCCCCCCCCCCCCACCAGGTAACCTACATGGCCCCTCCCTTACCCCTTACTGCATCCACAAAACACAACACTACCCATAAACATCTACTTTACCAATCAACAAACGTCCCTACTGTCTTCCCCGTTCCTCCCATAAACCAAATTCGTCTTCTCTCCCTCCCAACCAATCAAATTTGCCATTTTCAACTCTCATCAAAATTTGCCATCTCCAACTGAACATCACAATTTGCCATTACCAATTCATCATCAGTCCCTCCTAAGGAGGGAGAGATGGAATCACCCCAATGTCTCATCCACGTCGTGATGCGTCTCACAAATCCAACAGCAGTCCTTACTTCCTGCAACACAAAACAAAGAAAACACAGGTGTGGAGTCATCATCATCACCACAGGTAAGTGGCTGCGTATGGTGCGACAGGTTCATCAATCCTAACTATTTCCTAAATGACTTTAACAACTTTACACTACCCGGGGTCTTTCTCCGGCCAAACCATTGGCCCTCTTACACTATGGGTTCTAAAAACCAATTCCCATTGGCCAAACTGTGGTGCTTTTCAATTTGGGGTCTCACTCCCCCGATTCATCTCCCGGTGCCCTCGCACAATTTCCGGGCTGTGGCGTGTACCTCTCCCAGCGGGTCTACCCACCTGCACACCTCCACCACTGCAGTTGCCTCCGAGCTTACCTGCTCCTTACCCTAACCTAACTACCTGGGGAAGGCCCTCTGGCGCTCTCCCCACTCGGTGCCCTCTCTGGCACTGGGCTGCCCGATCCACACCCGGGATCCTCAGGCACCCACTCACAACTACCGGCTCCCAGAGCCCACCTGCGGCCTCACCTGGCCGACATCCTCACAATGGTGGAGTGCCCAACCAACTACACACACTAACAGGCTACACGCCCAGCCATTTCCACAACACTAATGCACCCATCCACAACACCATTCTGCAACCGCACCACAAATGCCAATATCCAACCACAATTTACCTGTACCCTCTACCTAACACTTACACTACCCGCCCCGGGTACTCGTGAAAGGGGTCCACTCTTCCCCCATCCACACCTTCGCACCATGCACACCACTCCGTACCACTTACTCCAACTCTCTCCACACACCTGTACTTGCACACCTGTGCTCTCACACCTGGTGCCACCTGCACCCTTCTCTTCCCAAGCGCATTCGCACTGATCCACACACTCACTACTCATACACTGCTCCTCACACCTGTCCAGTTGCACACCTGTGCAATCACACCTGTTCAATTCTCACACAGCATCATCTCATCTAACTACTCCCCTCTGAAACTTGCGCTTCCCAGTCGTCCCTTTAAACTATTGCGCTCCCACGTCATTATAATCCACACTAATCTACCTGCGTCCCCACTACAGGTATCAGTCACTAACTAAACTTAACGTCACCTAATGTCATCTTCTAGGGCCCTATCAATATAACCTAACCCACCCGGGCTAGTTTTCACTGCCATACACCCCATAAGCTATTGCTCCTTTGCCCCCCACCGTGAGGGATGGTGGATTTGCCATCCCACCACATCGGGGGTCTCTCTCTATAAATTTTGCACATCAAATTTCAACAAATCAAAAATTTGCCAATCCTACTCATCATCTGCCAATCATTACTGCCAATCCTTTGCCAATCATCAAATTTTGTTTTTCTCTAATTTTGGGGCCAAAACACTATCCTCATCACCCGTCTACTCACTAATACCTCTCGGTGCGCCAATTCCTGTCCAAAGCCCGGCTTCGTAAAGCCGAGCAATGAATGCGGGTTGTTCTGTGCCAGCGGCTGGATGCGTCCGGCACTCGGTGCAGGGACGGGGGCTTACCCGGGCCGAGATCCCACGCACCATCTCGGCGTGGAGCCATCCAATGTCCCGATCTCGACCTGCCGGACTGCCTCAACAAAAAGTGGTCGCCATGACGACCCTTTCTATCGGGCTGCCCGCTCCGCCTAGTGGAGCACGGACGCGGCCGTTCCACGCGAGGCCCAGCACGCACCGAGGGCCCGCTTCGGCTAAAAGTCGACCTAACCTCTAACCTGGTTACCGTCGATGCTTCACCTGGATTCTTACACCCCGCAGCCCGTTCCTTGCTCACACATCCAGCCGTGCCCATGCTCCTCGTACCTTTCCTTACACACCCAGGTACACCCATTCCACTCACAGCCTTGGTCACACACCTGACCACCGAACACTTTGGCACACATTCGTTGCTCGCACACATCACCAATACACCGCTTCGCGCCCCCTCCTCGGTCACCTCCTTTGTGACAATCACAGGTGTGCCCTCATTCGCACACCCAACCACGTGCCTCACTACCAACTCCAGCGTGCATTCCCACTCACGCTCTACCATTCCAGGTGTGCATCCTTCCATTCCAGGTGTACATCCTCGCTCACCTGTCACACCCAACTCACGCTCTACTCTCACCACCACTCTTGACAACGCACTCACCCTTACTCTTGACAGCGCACTCTTTCCCCATGCACCTGTCCGTTACACACCTTTCTCGCGCCCACTCTCCCGTCACACCCTCTGTAACACTCACCACAGGCGTGCATTCTTCCTTGCCTTTGACAGCGCACTCTTTCCCCATGCACCTGTCCGTCACACACCTTTCTCGCGCACACTCTTGCGCACACTCTCCCGTCACACCCTCCGTAACACTTACCACACCGCGCTTCCATGTGCTCCCTCGCACACACGCTACGACCGACTCACTCTCGCCAGCACCCTCACTCCTTGGCACGCACTTTTTCCTCACACACCCCAGAGTCGGACTTTCTCGCACACCTCCTCTTTCGCACACCAGACCTGTCGCACACTTCACCAACGGCCTCTCACGAACACCCGGGTCCATCTCGACCCCCAAGCTTCTTAAATCCCCTGGCGCATCATACGCACGACCATATTGGTCACCACTTACACCGGGTCCTCTTCCTCTTCGCTTCTCCTCCATCACCTGCGAATCCCTCATCCGGTTAATGAGCACATCATCACGATCCAAACACAGACTTTGGACCAATTCTTTTATCTCCTCTTTTATCTCTTTCTTATCCCCTCTCCGTCGCTTCTTAATTTCGCTCACCCCTTCTTCCACTTCTTCTAGTTTCTGCTTCACCTCTTTTATTCCCCGGTACGTCTCCTCAAGCTCGTCCTCCAAGGCTACCTTGACCGTTTCCATGTGCGTCCTCACCTGCCGGTCCTTCGTCTCCATTACCTCTATCACCTCGTCCAACCTCGTTGTCAATCCCTCACGTACCATCTGACATTCCCTCTTCGTCGCTACCAAGTCATCTTTTAGTTCTTTCTGTGTCGCTTTTAATCCTCCTAATACCGCAGTGTTCCTTTGAACCTGCTCCGTTACTTCTTTTTGTCCCTCCGTCAGCTGTTCCACCTCCTGCGTCAGGACCTCTATGCCCCCTTGTAACTTTACAGTCCCCTTTCTCACCTCCTTCTCCATGTGCTCCTTACAGTGCCTCACCTCCTCGCGCACTCCTCCGACCTCCTCACTCACTCCTCTTCTGATCTCCTCTCCCATCACTTGCATCTCCTGCCCAGATGCCACCCTCTGCCCAGATGCCACCCTCATCTGCTCCATTTCCTCCCTGTGAGCATCCAGTTTGGTTTCTACCCCCATTCTGACCCCCTCTATCTGCTGCCCCATTTGTTTAACTTCCCTTTCCGCTTGGTCCCTCATGTCCCTCAATTTGCCTTCCATGGTGTTTTCTAACCCCTCTAACCCTTTTTGCATCCCTTCCATTTGATTCTCTTGAGCGGCCATTCTGTTTTCTACCCCCATTAACCCCTCCTGTATTTCCCCTAATCTATTGTCTAATTTCCCAAATTTCTCGTCTAATCCCTTAAAATTATTGTCTAATCCCCTAAAATTATTGTCTAATCCCTCACCAGTACCCCTCGCTTCGTCCCTCATTACCCCCATTTGGTTTCCCATTACCCGCAATTGCTCACTCTGAGCATCCATCCGGTTCCCCATTACCCCCATTTGGCCCTCCAATCGCTCACTATTCTGGGCCATAAGGGCCTTTATTTGTATAAAAAAAAGGTTCAAATCCACCAGGGGCGCTGCCACGGTCGCGGGCGTGGACGCCGTGGCCATCTGCGAGGCGCCATTTTGCGCGCCCGCTACTTCGTGCGTGACGGCGCTACTTTGCGAACCTGCTACCCTCACTGCTTCGCTCTCCTCGCGTCCCTCAATTTGGTCCTGGACCGACCCTGCCTCACTCTCCACTACCGGACCCCAGCTGTCTTGGTCTGCCATAGCGCGACTTTCAAAATTCGGGTTTTTATTTTCGTATAACAAAATCAAATTTCGCCGTTATAATTTCGCGCGGGAAACGCGCTCCGAATCGATTCTACTACAAATTTGGGCCTAATAAATTTAGTCCCGGGTCCGAATCCCACTCCTGACACCAATTGTTACAGACGCGGTGGTGGATGTTAGTTTACCGAGCGGTTTGGTATGACCACGTCTGCACAGTTTACCCGATTCTGCTCGAACGTTGACTAGTCGCGCTACGCTAGATCAATGAAGGAAAAGGACACAACGGCTGGGATTCAAAGGACACGACACCAGGGATACGGTTCTCAAGACCCCCGGAGGAGGTTATATTATGGCGGAAGGTTAGACTACAGAGACGAGAGGTACAGCATAGTAAGATAGGCACTTAGACACACTCTTATATTAACCCCAACAGACGACAGATAAACGGGACAAAAGGCTGACTCACACGGGGATTGATGGCAAGGAAAGGCGGGTAGCGATGGCTCCAGGTGCACCTGGGCTCAGGGCAGAATCGACCCGGTCCGGTCCAGAGATGCGGGAGGTTTCACAGCGCTCGAGGTGGCGTCTTGTCGTCTCAAGCTGGGGGCGCATCTGACGTCACGTCCGGTGAGTCGCTTCGTATATCCGGCGGGGAGTGACACGCCCTCGGCTCGTTAGCTCCGCCCCAGATGGAATCGGTCCGCCCTTCTTATTGGGTGCGGGGGGGGGGGGGGGGGTTACCAGGCTCCGCCCTTGACGAGGAGCTGACAGCCAGCCCCTTCGTGGTAACCCCGTCGGAGCGCATGGTCATGGCGGCTAACCGAGCCGGTGTGAGGACGCACACTCCCCGCGCCGTCGCCGCGCCGCCCCCCTCTGCTGTTGTAGTTGTTGTTGTTGTAGCTTCTTCATGGGGAAGAGATGCGGGGAGGTATGGGAAGGTCCTAAACTCACTACTGGTGCCATACAATCACATTCTGGTGCAACGAAGAGTCATAATTAATGGAAACGAGTCCTTAACTGACATAGACTAAGAATAACTAGCAAGATGTCCGAAAGTTGTCTACGTGAGATGCGGTGGACCTGGGCACGACATTTAATGGGGGAAAAAGGGGAAGGTCGGTTCTACAGAGTGTTGTTTACAGACAATG